>NC_044316.2:50647256-50961006 GCF_007474595.2 Lynx canadensis
TGAGAACTGCCAACATTAAGAATTATGTACTCTGAGTGAACTTTCACATAGCTGAAGTTGGTGTCACCAGGTGACAAGCCCAGGGGCTTAAACAAATAAGGTAAGACGAGAGTTCTTTTCTTTTTTCTTTTCTTCTCTTTTCTTTTCTTTTCCTCTTCTTTTTTTTTTTTTTCCAGAATGTGGCTCAAGGACCACCTGAATCAAATCACCTGGGTAGCTGATTAGACACACTTTTTAACAAGCATCGTGGGGAACCTTATGACTAGAGAAATTTGAGAATCACTGGATCAGTCTAGAGCAGTGACACCCAACTGCGACTGCACATTAGAAACTCATGGAGAGCTTTCAAAATCATCATACCCACAATACCCACAATACCTAAGGCCAATTAAGGCAAAATGTCTGGGCATAGGCACCAAGTATTTATACTCTTTGAAACTCTCCAGATGGTTACAGTGAGTAGGGAGTAGTCAGGGGTAAGAACTCCTGATCTACTCCATACCATGCGTAGCCCAGTTGAGAGTCCCTCTACCTGCATCCCTGGCCTGTTGTACATCCACATCATCCTGACAACACTGGAGAGGATTCAGGAAGAAACCTTAAGTAGGCATAACTCTTCAGGTGAGTTATTGTATTCGCATGCCCTAATCTTATTTCCTTGTGAAAAATCACATATCTTTAGAAGATCTTCTATACTTTGGGTGGCAAAATTAAAAATATTGCATTGGCCTAGTAAAATAATAGTTATGTTGTTAAAAACCAGACAACATACCCAAAGCGGAATCACTTATGCAAAGCCCCATGTCCACAAACTGAGGTTAGCTTAATTATCATCTTGGTTCTCCGAGAAACAGAATCTTAGACCATTCAGTCAGGAATCACCTGATCACCTGATCAATGCTACTTAGGTCATCTGCGTGATAGATCCTACCATCCCCAAAGGGAAGGTAACTGCAGTCACCAACCCATTCTCACCTAGTATAACTTCCTTGTTCCCACTCCCTCTGGCTATAAAAATCATTCATTTCATACAGTTCCTTGGAGCTCCTTTCTATCTGCTAAATTGGGTGCTGCCTGATTCACATTGATTTTTGCTCAAATGAACACTTTGGACTTTAAATATTCCTCAGTTTATCCTTCAACAATGTAAAGTCATCCAAGTAGTCCTTGGTAACCTTGTTTTCAAATGTCTTTTTAATGTTTATTTTATTATTTTTTTTTTTTGAGAGACAGAGAGAGAGAGAGCACGAGTGGGGCAGGAGCAGAGAGAGAGGGAGACACAGAATCCGAAGCAGACTCCAGGCTCTGAGCTGTCAGCACAGAGCCCGACCCGGGGGCTCCAACTTATGAACCACGAGATCGTGACCTGAGCCAAAGTTGGATGCTTAACTGACTTGAGCCACCCAGGCGCCCCTTTGTTAACCTTTAAATTAAAATTGGTGGATATTTTACTGGCAAAAGTAGGCTTATTCAAGAATGGCAGAGAATTGCACTCCAGGACAAGTAAGCTACAGCAGAAAGCAAATTCACAGAACAAAGGAAAGGAACTCTGTTTTATAAATGAAAAGGGGGAGTTGGGAAGGCTGCTAAAACAAAATGTCCATAGTGTAAAGTGGGAGTTCAAAGTATAGTGACTTTTCGTGGACTGAGGTGTGACTGTCTCTCATTGGCTGGGCTGTTGCCAGGGGAGGAAGAAAGTATTTCTTCCTCCTGCAGGATAGTAAAATAGTATCTACCTGCTAGGTCCCTCTCTTCCTCTTGGATCTGCAATTGATGTAGAGTGGTAGGATATGAGAGCTCCCCCTGCTGGCCTCCCGACTCCATTTTGGTAAGGTTCCCCTTTATTAATGTTTACATCATCTCACATCCTAATTTTCTCCATGAATTAACATGAATATTGGTGTTAAGCCAAAGAAACAGCATCTGAATTATATGTCACATAAAGATCTCCTTCCTTGTAAGCGGGTTAGAAACATGTGGTTTCAGCTTTCCTGAAAGGATTATAGTATGCCTTTAAATGATGAACTTTCCTAATGCAATACTGTGCAGTGGCTTAATGAATGAAAGTGTATTATGTACTAAGATTTCAGGAATGCATGTATTTCAGGAAGAGAAATTCATTTTAGAAGGGAAAACTGGGACATTCCATTAGAATTTACTGTGATAGAATGTACTTGATAAAGTGTATGTCTGCTATGCATGACTGGATTTCTACTTTCATGCTAACCTTCCAAAATTTGCTAACATTGACCATATAATAATCCATCTAGAAAGCAACTTACAGAATGTTTCTTTTTATATTTCTAAATGCAACATTCTCTACCTGTCATGCCCACACTTTAACCGCCTTCCCCAAGTAGGTGGATTTGATTCTTCAATGAAATCATTTCATGGAGTGCATCCAGATAAATCCATGAGTCCATTTAAACCACATAATTCCAGCATGCTAACTGAAGGGGAGCAGAATTTGTCACCCCAAAATATGCCTTTTTTGGCATAAGGGTTATTTTAGGCTGATTATTTTTTTGAAACAGTAAACACCAGAGAAGCTCTGTAATCAAGTAGAGTTATCCCTTTGTAAGAGCAATTCACATTTGTAAGGAAAATCTCCACATGTAAGGATGCCTCCCTCTCTGTACCAGGAAAAGGAGGATGACTCAATCTGTAGAAACTCTTACAAATGGAGAAGGCAAGGACTTAAATCTGAATACAGCCATACCCTTGTTCACTGTGTTTTTTCTGAAAACCTGGCTCTCCCTGCCACCTCCCCCACCAACATCTTTTTTGTCTTTACCTGGAAATGGTATTTCAGCTTGAGCCACTTCTTGAGTTACTCATATTTTCTGGGTACCTCCCATGGATACAGGAGGTATACCTGTCATTGAACATCTGTTCATTTTCCCCTTGGGAATGTCTTTTATTATAAAGGGATCTCAGCTAAGAAACTAGAAGAGTAGGGGAGAAAAATATGTTTTCTCCATAATACAACCAAATAAACTTTTCATTCATTTTAGTGAATATCCAAGTAAGAATCTTTGGGTCTTCACCACTTAAATTTAGTTACTTGACCAAATACAAGGTGCGATTTGAAACAAGAAGTAACTTCATTTCACTCGGGAAAGAGGGCTTCGGTTGCCTCCATTTTGACCTCAAGCTTCCTAGTTGGGTTCTTTCCAGCTTGTTTCCAGGCTTAGGTGGAAGACCCTGAGAGCAAAGCACCCCCTAATGGGAACTGAAACTACCCCCTCAAACATAACTACTGCCCTGAGCCAGCAAGACCCCCCAATGCTTGACTCTTAGACATTGATCCATTTGGCTAACACTGACCACGTACCCACCCACATTTGCCCCACATTTTCTTTATATAAAACTGGAAGTATTTTCAGCACTTTGGAGACAGTCTTTGAGATGTTAGTCTGCTGGCTCCCTACTGGTGTTGGCCTCCCTGAAATAAATTCCTTTCCTATTTCACCACCACTCATTTCTCTGTCTTTGGATTTTGTCAGTGGAGAATGGCCAAATGTCATCTGTTTGGGACCCTTGGAGCCAGGTACTCCTACACCCCTACACCCCAGCTACACTCTGATCCAGGAAATTGGTCACACTGGAGAAACCCCCCTTCTTTTTTTGCCTTCTCCAAATGGGTTTGGATTGCCTATTAACAAAGCCTAGCCAGTCACCAGTACATGGCGATTCTACTCTCCTAATTAAAATCATGTTAAGACTTTCTATAAATCATTCTCTTTGTCTTGAAATTCTCATCATACATAGCGGCTTTGAACTACATGTGAAAGCATAGTTTGATTGGCACAGAGTATAAGTCATCTTTCAGAGAGCCTGGCTACCCGCCTCCATCTGTCACCATGCCAATCATGTCTTTTTGGAATTCCATGGGCTCTAGCCTTTGCTATGTGCCCTTTAAGCAACCCCTGTCCATCCACCATGCTGTTGGCCTCCTGCCATCTTTTCTAGCACACTTAAAACAAACTATAATTGGCATTTGCTTGGCTGGAAGTCAATTTATTTTCTTGCTACCCTTCCCAGTTGCCTTAACCATCGGATGTCTTGACAGTTGGCAAATGGAGACTGCAGGTCTGATATGTCACAAAAGATCTGTTGGATGAATATTTTCCTCTAGGAAAGAGTGAAAGTGAAATCCCATCCTGACCCACCCTCTTTCCAAAACAATAAACATTTCCTGGCTGCCGTGATTCCCCTAATCATTTAAAGCAGTACAGTTGTTATGGAATGGGCAGCTGAACTTCATACTTGCCTGGACCATCTGTTCTCGTATTTAGTCTTTAAGAAGATTACTTAAGTGACTGTGGTTCACTTAGTAAAAGAGGGTGGGTTCCATCAGGGGAAGTGTGAGGACACGGTGCACAGAAAAACAGAATTCAGAGACTCTGGAGTGGCTATTTTGTTATTATTTTGTTTAGCAATAGTGAATGTCATTAGAAAAAAATAAAATGTCTCCCTGAATACATAGGTAATACATGAATAAACTTGTTTCCGAATTTATGGCTCATGTTGAGTTGTTGATAGAAGTGAGATACGGTGGATGAGGAAAGCCAAGTAGTTTGACCTCTTTATTTTCTTGAGACATATTTTCCATTGTGAAGTGGCATCTTAAGTCTAAAAGGTCAGAGAAGGGGAACAATTTACACATCATAAATGTCATGAAGTAGGTAGACCCAAAATATTGAGGGAGTGGAGGTAAAGATATTTTTATTAAGTGATGATACTCACGTAGCTTTTAATTGTTATTTTCCACTATATTTCTGGGCCTGAGACATTACAAATAGTGAAGTAAATTTTAACGTTGCTTCAAGAAACTTGACCTCAAGAACAAAGATTTCTGATTTTGTTTAAGGCTGGTAGCAGACACGTTAAAACCCTGTGCTGGATATACAATCCTTACGCTATATATAAACCATATAGATATTATAGGCTAGAGCCCTCACGCAGACAAGGTCATTTTTTATGCCATCTCGTATCATGGAAATATGTGAGTTAGTACATTCAAACACCCAGTATAAGAATAGAAGCAAGGTGAGTGGTTAAAAGTTACGGGGGTGCCTGGGTGGCTCAGTTGATTAAGCATCCTACTCTTGATCTCAGCTCAGGTCATGATCTCAAAGTTCATGAATTCAAACCCTGCATCAGGCTCTATGCTGACAACGCGGAGCCTGCTGGGGATTCTGTCTCTCCTTCTCTCTACCTCTCCCCTGCTGTGCTCTCTGTCTCTCTCAAAATAAATAAACTAAAAAAAAAAAAAAGTTATAGAGCAACAGTTGGTTATAACATAGGAAGAATTTCCGATTGTGAAACATTCCCCAAATGGAATTTTCTGCCTCTTCAAGCAGCAAGCAAATCAAATCTACTCTGGAAGTATTGAAAAGGAGACTGGGACCCTCAAAATGAGATATTACTTTGGGTGTGGAGTTTGACTGGCAGGCCTTTGTGATTCCAAAATGTTTGAACAAATTGTAACTTGCAATGATTTAACTACAGACATTTAGGGTATGTGGGCAAAAGCAGAGTTTCCTTTTTCTGTGTGTCACTTAGAAACTATATATCTTAAATGTACTTCCATGCATATTTTTTAATCAAAAGCAAATGTGGTTCTATAGAGCTGACAATTTAATGAATAACCAAGAGCAGAAGGAACAAGATTGGAAAAGTTGAATGACACCTTACGGGATAACCTCATAGTACTGTGACGCGCGTGTGTGTGTGTGTGTGTGTGTGTGTGTGGTTCAAATGTCTGTGAAATGAGATGTAGTTTAGAGTGTCACTTAAGAGAAGAACTTTGACATTCCTACAAGGCTAGTACTCAGCAGCAGGTTAACCTTATGTCTACATAGAAGGACTAAGTAGGTTGGTGAGCAGATTCCCCGATAGATCTCATGTTCAAGGAAATTACAGTTTCTAGGAAAAATGAAGGGGAAGCTTAACATAAATATAGAACGCAGGTAATGGGTAAGAGACAGATTCTCCCCCCTTTTTTTCTGACATTTTTATTAACATCCCTCCATTTGGGTGACAGTGATAATAACCTACCTTAAAAACTACATTTCCCAGTGTCACTTGCAGATGTAAGTGACTATGATTAAGCTTTAGCCATTAGAGTTTAAGCGGAAGTCCCTTAAATGAGGGCTTCCAAGAAGCTCCCTAACGGGGCTGACTCCATGACAAACTCTTTTTGCCTTTTCCTTTCCCTTTTTGGAGTCTGAGATACAATTTGAAAGGACAAGAAATAGTGCAGCAGAACTAGAAGGACCTTGAATTTTTAAGTATTGCAAGCTTGTTATACAATCTCTGGGTAGCCTATTCTAGACTTCTATGTGAGAGAAAAATAAACTCTTGATGTATGTAAGCCACTGTTTTTCAGCTTCCTGTTTCTATCAGCTGAAAGTGATTTCTGACAGACAGCCTAAGACCTCTTGTCTGGATCTCCATGAAATGTGTTTCATTTCTTTTTCTGCTTGTGGGGATCATCACTTATATTTGCTCTAGCTGCACACCATTCTTTATTATAGAGAGAAAACATATCTTAATAATCCAGTTTGCCCCAGAGAATGCATTCAATAATAAATTCACAAAAAAGACAGGAAGAGAAGAATTTTGGAGGCACATAGGGAAATCAAAGAGGAGAATGTCTTGAACACTTTTGCTCTGATTTTAATAGAACCCCTAAATTTCCCCTGTATGTTGAAAAAATGTGGCCACCTCAGTTTCTTGTATGATAAATCTCTGCCCAGGAAAATCTTATCCAGGATTCTGAGAATCTGTTACTCACCTGAAAGACTTCATTGTAGGGAATTCTCTTTACTCTTGTGGCTCATTTTTTTCACTGTCCCTTTCTATTCTACCCGACACTTACAGGCTCACAAAAGTGCTTAAGTGCATTGTATAACTTACATTCTAAGTATTATAGTGAAATCCATAAGAAAAAACACACAAAAAATGTCTATTCATTTGGAAGATGTCATGGATCTCTACTGTAAAGCCTATGTAATACCTTATAAAACCAAGATGATAAATAATTTTAAAAATTTGAATTTCTTAGTCAGTATTCATAAGTTAGGAAAAACAAATGAAAAATTCTGTATTTTTGTGTCCAAAGAATTACCTGCTGAAATACAGATTAAGGAGAAGACTGAATTCAAAATAGTTCAAGAAGAAAAATAATCCTCCCCTCTCATCACCAAACAAAGAAAACAAAAGTATAGGGACGCCTGCGTGGCCCAATTGGTCGAATGTTCCCCTTTTGATTTCGACTCAGGTCATGGTCTCATGGTTTGTGAGATCGAGCCCCAAGTTGGGCTCTGCACTGACAACTCGGAGGCTGCTTGGGATTCTCTTTTTCCCTTTCTCTCTGCCCCTCTTGTATGCTGTCTCTCTCAAAATAAATAAACATTTTACAAAATCTTTAAAAGAAAACAAAAATGTAAGCAAACAAAAATAAAGCTAAAAACTCAGTAGAGGTTTTATTTGATAATATACATTGTGTTTGACAGGTTGATTCAACAGCTAAGCAAAAGCTCTGGGGAACACATAATAATGATGATGATAATGATGAATGTTTATTGACATTTTAGCGAGGACTTGACATATTCTACATTAATTATATGTATTACCCATTTAATAATAGACAGTAATATTGCCACCAAATCTTGTGCTTGTGAATCAATATCCAGAGAATAATATGCCATAGTAGGTGACAGTTTTAAAAGACTGAACAATGTATTTTCCAAGGAAGAATGACTGGGATAGGGAGGGGTCAGAAACCATGCCACGTTAGATCGTGTGAGGGGAAAGAGTGTGTCCAGAACGTTCACGATCGGTATCCAGCTCATAACCCGATTCTACTTAATCCAATAAGAGCAGCTGATCTTTAAGTAACCACAGACTCCATCAACTTCAAATATCTTTGAGACGTGCAAATCTTCCTGGTCGTAGTATTTTGGAAAGTGTTACCTTGACACTGGCCCAAGTAACCATAGTTATTTTCTAAAAATGGCTATCATAGTTCTCTCTAAGTAGTTCCAGGCAAAATATATAACCTACACTTTTCAAATATACCATAGAAGATCCCCTTAGACTTTCTGGCTTACAGGCTGGGACTCCAAATAACTGAACAAAAAACTCATGTTTATTTTCTTGATTCTTTGGAAAAAAATTGTCTCCTTGCGGCTAACATAGTTACAAAGGCACAGATTAGGACCATTTGTCTCGGCTCCACCTGTTGACATTGGTCAATGAGCTGTTTTAGCACTCAACTACATAAAAGATTTACACTTTCTTTCCATTGGAAAACATTCTTTGAAATCCACATAGTCATTTTAGGATCTGCTGTAAAGACTCTTTTTGTGCCATTTATAGAAACAAACCCAAGCACTGAATATTTCAGGCATGAAATAACAATAATAGAAAAAAAATTACTCTGATCCAATCATTAACATTTGTAATTGTTTAGACAGTGGGATTAGCATACCATTAGCATAGGCTGTTTTTGGAGTCTCAAAATTAATCTATGAATAACAATAATAATAGTAATGATATCCTAAAGATAAATACGTAGAGATTGAATTTCAAGGTTTTGGCAAGAGGAGACTTCAAGATAGTTTAGTCAAGAATATTTCCGAGTCTATGCTTTTCGTTATGGCAGTGTGTAAAAAGTTACATATATTTTGCATATATTTTAGCCAAAAAAGTATATAATCAATTTGATAATGGAACAGATATTATCATAAATACTGTGGGAATATGATACTTGCCCCCAAGGAGGTCACAGTACCGCCAGGTTTGATGACTAAGCAGGGGATAAAGTTAAGTAGTATAATCGTGGCAGGAGAACAAAACAAAACAGCCTATAGATCATACCTATGAAACCAGAAGTGTTTGTTTTCTAAAATGGTTCTAAAGATGAATCCAAAAAAGAAATTCTAAAAATTGTTTGAATGATGAGCGATCCATTGGAAACATGGAAACATTCAGGGGAGCTTGATTTACAATCCCTTTTTGCTAAATGTCTAAGAGCAAGTCACTTCAGTTTTCTGAGTCTGACTTTTCCCATTTAAAAAATAAAGATGTAAGAATATATCATCTAATTAATATACCTTTGAGATGTCTATGGATAATTGATTTATAACCATTTGGAGATGTGTTCTGGGTGTTAGAGAAAATAACTCAGTAATAAAGACTGATAAACTATCTTTAAATATAACTAACTTGTTTTTTGCGTTGAGATAATCCTCCTGTGTGTGTGCGCGCGTGTGTGTGTGTGTGTGTGTGTGTGTGTGTGTGTGTTGATGCTAATTTGTGCCCCGTCAAACGATGACAATAATTGGCTTCTTTTGCATCATCTCCATCTTTCCACTGGGGAAAACTCCCATGTTAATGAATCAGAGGAAGAATAATTTAAAAACCATGCACCTTACTGCGGGTAAGATATCTAGTCCATTAAAGTAGAAAACATGTTTAAAGGGCCTGGGCTTGAAATGGTGTGGAAAGACACAGAGAAAAAACATCTGTGATTCAGATCTCATTATTCACCGCTAAGCCATCTTTGTAGTCTATGTTTTAATAAGAAGTCAGGTCAACAAATTGAGAAACTAACAGACCCAGTGAAATTGGCTGATGAAGTCTGACGTGTATTTTTTCAGAGATCTTTCATTATTCCACACTAAGGCACTCTGTCTATTTAAATGGTGTACAGGGGTGAATGGTCAAAAGAGAGAGATTGATACATATTTCTAGTTATACCTTATAGAGGAAACATTTTCCAGAACAACTCAGATTCAGCAGTAAACATCATAAATCAAAGACACCATAATGCTGTTCAAAAACTGTCCTTATGCCTTGTTGATAGACTGAATATCGTAAGGTGAATTAATTGCTTCCACTGGTGCTACCTTTCAGCCTTCCTCACTCTATGTTCAAATAGACATTCTCACATAGTCCAAACAGGAGTGGGAGAAAATATATTGTAGGACCAGCCCATAAAAAGATAAACACAGCAGAGTTTTCTTTTCAATGGAAGCATTTTTCTTGGACCTCTATGTGCACCCAGTTAAAAAAAAAAGGCACACTTGATTAAATTTCAAATTTCTGGGAGCTGTCCTTCAATTAAAATAATTTTAAATAACTGGTATTAGAAAGGTAGGGAGTGTATCTAGTCCATGGAAAAATGATGAAACCACCATCAAATTAACAGCATTTTACTGGGCAGCATTATCAAGATAATTTTATATGAAAGGCAGGAGCTACTCATTTTATTAAGCAAATAGTAATTTTCTCATTCAAAATGGGTGTGTGCTTTCTGATGCATGACTCAGACTAATACCAAGTGTGCCCCCTCTTGGTAAATGATTAACACAGTTAATGCTTCAGGTTTAACTTAAAAGAAGGGAAGGAAAGCAGAATATTTAATATTCCTTTTGAATTCATTTCCTGGGATGAGATGTTTAAGTCCTATTAAATGACATGATTGGGAAAAACAATGTTCTCTGAGATTTTAGTAGTGGATCTTGGTCCTGATAACACACGTGTTCAAAAGTGGCATGCCTTTTTGGAGAAACATGCACGAGTGGCTGAGCCATTACTAAAAATCCAACTTGTTGTCATGCATGTCTAAGAACAGAATGCTAATTTCCAATTTTTTCATATCTTGAAGAAAAAATTGAAGATCCGTCACTCTTCATGCTCTTCCCAATGGCTTAGGAAAAGACATTTTTCTCTTTCCGCACCACTACTGGCCATGCGTTAACTCTCCTGAATTTCTTGTTGCTTTTGTTTGATCTTTATTCTTCACAACAACTCTCCGAGACCTTTGAAGAATGGAAAGGATGTTGTTGCTCCTAAAATTCACTGTATTTATATCTGGCATCTTTTCCAACTACACAGATGTGTATCAGTCCCAAAAAGAGAATGCCAAGAACAATGCCATCTTCCCAATGATTTTTTTGTTCCAAGTTTTTCATTCAATCTAACATGTACTGAAGGTGGCCTTCTGCATGAGAATAATGCATTGTTGTTATGATATCTGAAACAAATATTATAGAATCACTTTGGGAAAAAAAGGTAATTCAGAGATGGTAGTTGGCAAAGATAGAACTCTGAAGATATGATGTTCCCATGTCTCCTTTTCCTTACACAACACATCTTAGTTTCAGAAGACAAATTCAAAAAGAACCTGGTGGGCAAGAGTTTATGGCAGTGTATAGGAAGGAAGATATTGGACCTCTGTGTCTGGCATCTATTTTAAGTGTGATGTGATACCATTTTTGCTCTAAAACTGCTCTACACTCTGAGACTTACTCCATAAAGAAGAAAAACATTTAGTTCAGACCTGCAAAATTTAGCTTTGTAAAACAAGTCTAAGTTTTCCTTCAGTGTGATTTTAGTGGTTTCTTAGATTTGCGGTAAAGAAGGTAATTTATTTGCCTTGGACTTCACAGCACATTCAGACCTCTGTTTGTAAAGGCTTGTTGCTCACTAAAAATGATTTCTAATTCAATTTCATCAATACTGAATGAGAATCTAATGAGCAGGTCACTGGTGAGAATATGTCCTCTTACTGAGAACTTATATACGTATGCGTGTGTGTATGTATATATGTATGTATATATATACATATGTATATGTATATATGTACGTATATTTTAAGTATATATGTATGTCTCTTGACTTCTAGGAATACATAATCTACTGGTGACTGGAAGCATATATACTGTCAATCATAATGCAGTATATGTCATATTATAGTTCTAAAAGCAAAATGTCTTAAAAGAAGAACAGTGTGTAGCCAATACTTACCAGGGGTATTAGGGAAAGTCTCAGGAGAGGAGATACATGAATGGAACCATACACAATGAATGAGAATCCAAATTACATTAGCAGACATTTCAAGGGAAGGGAGAGCTAGGGATTCTATGGCATGTTTATGGAATAGAAAAGAGTTTGATATGGCTCAAATAAAAGGGAACACACTTGTAACTAGGCAGGGCATGCCAACTGTGGAGTGCGCTGAATGACTGTCAAAGATTTGTGTCTGGTCTTGTTGACTGTAGAAGTTGTCTATTTTCTGATATAATTATTTGTAGTGATACACGTGATGTGACACTAACAAAGTTCTTTTTCCACTATATCAAGTTATGTCACCTTAAGTTATGGTACTTAGTAACAATGCCACAATTCAATGTATTTATCAAATAAATCATTCCGATTTATTAAAAACATAATTCGTTGAATGACATTAGGATAGCATAGGTGAGATGTGATATGTGTACATGTATTTGTGTGTGCTTGTGATTGTTAAGACAATACACTCTCTTTTCATTCATTCTAAGAGAATTCTTAAACTTCAGTGTGCAGAATGAACTAATTAAAGATCATATTCCCAGTCAATTCCAGAGGTTCTTATTCAGTAGATCTGGGACAAGTTCTATGGCTCTCCATTTTAATCAGTCGTGCCAGGCAATTCTGAACCAGAGGTTCTATGGGTCACGTTTTGTGAAATAACATTTTTAAGGCTTCAACAATATGTTGCTAGGCACAATAATACAAATAAAATATGTGTATTCATTGAAATAAATCCCATAAAGTCTTCTCTGAGAGTCTTATGCAGTTTTTAGTTATATGCCTTGAAAGTAACAAAACGATAACTCTTAAAAAATTTTGAGCCTGAAGAAATACTAATTCCTCTCATTTATGAACTCCTGCTTCCCTACAGCCTTCCCTAAACCACACTAATATACTTAGTGAGCTCTAACTAGTTCCTTCATGGTCATAAACTATTGATCAGCCACTCCCAGAAAGATAATATTGTTGGTTATAGGCTTAGACAAAAGATTAAGATTTACTTTCCTTTCAAAATGAAAGCTATCCTATGGCGCCTGGATGGCTCAGTCAAGTTGAACATTGGACTCTTGATTTTGGCTCAGGTCATGATGCCAAGGTTGTAGGATCAAGTCCCACATCTGGCTCTGTGCTGAGCGTGGAACCTGCTTAAGATTCTCTCGCTCTCTCCCTCTGCCCCTCTCCCCTGCTCACGCTTTCTCTCTCTCTCTCTCTCTCTCTCTCTCTCTCTCTCTCAAAAATAAATAAATAAATAAATAAATAAATAAATAAATAAATATTCTAAACCTGATGCAGTTTGCCTAGACTTTATTTCTGCATGAAACAATGTTGTTTTTTTCCCCCTGACAGAAGTTAGATTTGCCATGGTAGTTATAGGCATATTCAAATCTAAGTCTGTCTCGAAAAACCCAGTTCCTATGGTTACTTTGGCCGGAGAGCTATACTCTAATTTGTCTAATATTTAAAAATGGTTAGAGAAGCAATTCTAAAGATTATACTTGCTAAATCTTGGAATCATGCATGTATTTCTCGCATATTGATCTTGCAAGGTGATAGGATATTTTTTCCTATGATCAGCATATAAACCTGAGAAAGTAAAATATTATAAAAGTCTAAAAAGATAACGCATGCACATTTGCTTTCCTACAATATTTCTGGCATTTTTAGAGAAGTTAATAACTACCATTATCACCAAAGTGCAGACAACTTCAATTATGTGACAATGCATTTATCAAATTAGTGGCTGTCCCTGTAATTCTTGAATTTGTAAAATAACATACTGAGTGTCACGGTCAAGTAGAATTACCCAAAGTGAAAAATGGATGGAAATTAAAAATTGGGTGTTCTTAACAAACAAATAAGTGAGTTATGTGGTTTCATTCCACATATTCTAACAGTCAAAACTCACAGAGAGTTGTTTAATTTGTTTTTAATTTTCTTCCAATTCAATTTGTTTTTAATTTTCTTCCTATTCAAACTAAATGTAATTGTATATGAAAAACACGTCCAAAAAGATGGCACAGGCAATATTTTGAATTGCACATTTCTGTCAGCGACTCAATAAGTAAGCTGTGCAACATGTATAAAGGCAGTGTAATAGCTTACCCAGAAGAGCCATTGCCATGAGCCATTTATTTATTTGTTCATTCAGTCAATACTAAGCAAGTATTTTCTATGTATAAGACACTGTTCTCAGCAGGGGAACATGCAAGCATGATACCGTGTAGTGGTAGAGATCCCATGCACTTGGGAGTAACTAGGAAAGAAGGCATCGAGTCTAGCTCTGGTGGGAAGGGGCAATCACTTCAGGAAACACATAACAGAGAGGGTCTATCTTGAGTGCATCACTGAATATGCTGGGAGCTGTCCAGCCTCACAGTAAGGGGAGATTGCTCCTGGTTCCCCTGGCAAGCTGGACAGCCCAAGAAATTGCACCCAAATAAGTCAAATGCTTTCAAAGAAATGTAAGAAATTCTGTGTTGCTAAAGCTTAAAATATCAGGAAAGATTGGCAAAGAGACTGGAGCCGTTAGCAATGCCTTACTTGCAAAGGAGCTAGCAAATACAATTCCTTAAAGGGAAATGTAAGGTTACAAGAAGTTGCAAATGTATAGAGAAGAAAGGACAGTGGCAAAGCTTCTGAATTTTAGAGTGGAGATAATAGAATTAAACAGAATGGCAGTCGTTCTGACATTTTTTAGGTAACCAGTAGGAACTAATTTGTGAGCTTAAGGTACAAATACAGTCACATATTTGGTTGCTCAGTGGGACTCCCCATTTGATAGCCAGTTCAGACTTGCCCTCTTGGAATTCCCCCTATTGTTGAAGGGGGTTAAGAGGTAAAAACCTCCAGTTAGGAAATAAATACGTCAAGGGGATGAAAAGTACAGCATGGAGAATATAGTCAATAATATTGTAATAACATCGTATGGTGACAGACGTGACTACACTTATCACGGTGAGCATGGCTTAACGTATAAAATTGTCGAATCACTACACTGCACCCTTGAAACTAATATAACACTGTATGTCAACTACACTTCACTACAAAAATAATAAATACGTTTTAAAATCATAGTGTGCACACACCTAGGTAGGTATAAATGTCTCTCTCTTTCTCTGTTCTTCTCTTAGGGTGTTCTTGTCATCTCAAATTGTCTAAGAATCCCAAGGCTTTCTGTATCTAAAAGGAACAATTTCCGATTCCAAATCCTGAATGAAAGCCAAAGAGAGATCTGCAAAGTCAAATCTATTTGTGGTGACTTTGCTTTAGTAATTAACCCAGGCTTGCCCTTGCTGATCTATACCCTTGCAAGAATAGTAATAATGCTCACATAGTGCTCCAAAATGACAGAGTTTTCGGTTCACATTTTAATGCTCGTCCTTCTGTTTTTCCTTGTGACTCTGCTAGCCAGGATAGAGGAATTTAGAGCAGCTTCTAGTCTCAGCTACAAGCTGCTGAGCCCAATGCTTCCAAACACAGCCATGAGCTGTGCCGAGCCTGGCCCCCCAAATTTCAACTTCGGTGTAAGTCTTGGAGAACAGCTCTGGATCCCTCCATCCCATGAGTTCCACGTTAAACCTTGGCATCTTTTCTCCACCAGAAGCTCTCTCAATCAGGGCCATCCCGTCAGGCTCTCCTACCTAAAAGATTTATGAAGTCAGAATTGGAAACTCCGTGACATCACCTCCAGAAGGCCCTACAATACTCACCCCCATTTATTTCTCTCCAGATCAATGCGTTCTAGAGGATGTATCAGTCTTCAAAGTGTCTAATTTACTCTTCTCTCAGTATATTGGATGCTTAGATGTGAAATGACACAGAAAGGCCAAAGCTTTCAAAAATGACATTTGATTTTGGTCCAAATTTGGGGGTCGCTCTATCCACTACTCACAACATAACCATACGTGTGATTTTACTTTTAGCAGTGTGAAAAAGACACAGAATGGATATGAATATCTCAATAGAGAAATAGGGTTACATCTGCAACACCCCTCCACCTTTTCCATATACCATAACCTCATCACAGAGTGATATCCCATTATACCCACGCTCAGCAGGAGAGAATTCTGCACTTTGGGGAAGGAATATTCAGGGCCACCTGAGAATTCTGCCCACCATGATGCTAAATATTTATCTATAGCTGTATCTCCATCTATCTGTTTTTGAGTATTACCAATTGATTTCCTTCTAGAAGAAAATGGGATAGTTTGCTTGTACTGTCACTTTCTCTGACCTCTCCTGTTACAGTTGTAATCAATTTTAGTTTATCAAGATGTTTTTTATGTTACCTTTTATTCCTTAGCCATAATGGTGCAGTTTTTAGTCTAAGTTCTATAGTTAAATGGAAATAAGGTTTATGAGTAGAACTTCACCCAATTTCTCTCTGTTCTAATTTCTTTACCTTGATCTCTTGGATGGGTGGATATAAACATCACCTATTTGGAAGGGTGAATATTTCATTTTGCCTTCTTTATTAAATGATACTTTGCCTGGTTGGAATATTCTTGGTCATACCTCATTCTCTGTTGAACTTTGTAGACAGTAATCTAATAACCTCTTGGCACTGAACACTGTGTGGGCATCAAAAGCTCAACATACTGATCCTTTGTGGATGGTTTGCTCTATTTGTCTAGAAATCTCAACTATTCTTTCTTAATCATTGATGTTCAAAAACTTAACCAGAATATGTTTTAGTGCCAATTATCTTATATGTATTTTTTTTCTTTTTCTGAAACATGGAACAAAATGTGTCCTTCCTATCTGAGGGTTCATCTTCTCCTTGGTTTCAGAGACAATTGCTTCTTTTAAATATCTAAAACAGTTTTTTCTGCTGCATTTCTCAAATGCTTTCTATGAAGGATGCCAAGCATTCTTACACTGTACTGCTTTTGTCCATTCTGCACTACATTGACCACATGGAAGTTGGGTTTTTGTTTTTGTTTTTTACCTTCATTCTGTTTCCTAAGGACATGGGGGTGGGTGTAGGGGAGATCCTCTGAAATTTCTTGAGGATGAAATTTCTTGATTTCTTCCATTTGCTCACGGACACTTGTCCTGGTCTTCCTTCTGAAATCTGAACATCCTATGCCAGGGCCCATTGTAAACAGTCAAGGTTGAGTTCCATTTTCTTCAGCTGTGGTTCATTCTCCCAGGGCAGGGCAGTTCCATGGTAACATGGTAAGTCCATGGTAACATGGTAAGTCCTGGTAACATCATAAGTCCATGTTAACAAGGTAAGTCCTGCTAGTCATTCCAGCCACTGTTGCAGGCTAGTGGTAGAAGGCAGGGTGAATCTACATGGAAAATTTCTCTCGGTTTTCCTCAAGGCTGCCTGTTTGTGCCTTTCTCTCTCTCCCATCTTGTCTCCTTCCTCTGCACTAAAACTCTTAAGTGCAACATGTCAGTGTTTTGTCTCCTCTGTACTGTGCCTGGAATTTAGAAATCTATTGTAAGAAGTATCAGATTCTTCTATTTCTTTCTTTGGCCCCTCATTTTGCAAGATTTGTTTGGTTGGGTGCTTTTTCTTATGGGCTCCTGGTGTGTTGCCATTCTTCTTTCCCATCTGTTAGAGACCGCAATTCATTTCACTGGGTCTTGGAACCTGTTATACACAACCTTCTTCAATGGTTGGTGTTCATGACACGTTTTTCATTTTCAAAATTTGTTTCCAAATGTCCTTGCTGGGATAGAGGGGAGCTCGCTGATTTTTTTCCATCAGTTTCTTGCTAAACATCAAGGAAGCGTTGATTGGAGGCCATGTCGCCTGCTGATCGGTGCTTATCGGTGCTGATCGGTTCTAATTCCCTTACCATATTATCCAAGCCTCACCCACTCACTTCTTCCATACTATATGCTCCATTAAGGCAAAGGATACATATATTTCTGTTCGCTTAGCATAGAACCTAGCATAGAATAAGCACCCAATAAATAGTGCTGAAGGAAAAACTAAATAAATGAATCTCTTGTGAATCCTTGTCATCAAAAAAAAAAAAATCGTATTTAAAAAATAAGTTGAGGGGCGCCTAGGTGGCGCAGTCGGTTAAGCGTCCGACTTCAGCCAGGTCACGATCTTGCGGTCCGTGGGTTCGAGCCCCGCGTCGGGCTCTGGGCTGATGGCTCAGAGCCTGGAGCCTGTTTCTGATTCTGTGTCGCCCTCTCTCTGCCCCTCCCCCGTTCATGCTCTGTCTCTCTCTGTCCCAAAAATAAACAAACGTTGAAAAAAAAAAATAAGTTGAAGATCAGTATGGTTTATTGTTAGGCATGTATAAGAAGTTTTATAAATATTGTTGCATTTTCTTGCACTAAAGGAGACGTGAAGTGACAACTAAGTGTATCTTTCTGAAAGTTGACTAATTAGCTGTGATGCTAATTCACATTATCTCCTCAAGACACCTGACAATAATTACCTCAATGATAAATTTGACCAAAAGAAATTGTTCCGTTATCTGGAATTTAAACAACTGATAAGGACTTAAATGCATTTAAATAGAGGATTTATTCTTTAACATCCTGATACTTTGAGCACTGAAGTGCCCGTGGCACGTGACAAATCAATGCCCCCTCCCCCATGGAAGCAAGTAAGGCTTTGTTAGTGATCCTTTAACCAATACAAAGTTTTTAAACCTATCCCTTTCTACCCAATAAGACTTTTGCTAATATAAGTGATAGATGGCTGAGTTGTTCTACTAACATTAATAGCATTTATATTATTTTTTAATTTGTTTGTTTATGTGTATATTTAATAGGTATAGGTGAAGCACCTATTAATATAAGAGAATGTGCTGAACACTGCTAAGAATTTAAAAAGGTGAGTGACATATAGCCCCTTTCCCAAAAACGTGCAGCTTAAGAATAAGTTTCAAATAGCTTGAAAATAAACATAAGAGTTCAAGTTTGTATGAGGATTCCAAGGATGAAAAGATCACACTGGGGAGACACCATGGGCTAGTGAAAAGGGGCACAGACTTTGGGGTCAGAGAAATATGATTCTCCTGCTTACTCTATGCACATGGGTGGCCTTGGTAAGTCTGTTCATAGATGGCTTCACAGCCACCATAATTGTGCACTGTATTCTTTTTCCTTCAGGAGTGGTGAGGAGAAAGAGGATATTTCTGGGATGATGTTCATCCATGCTTTCCTCTGAGTGATGGTTCTGAATTCAAAGCTGCAAATGCCATTAGTCTGAATCCTTCTTTAGCTGCCCATGTTCAGATAAAGCCCACACAAGTTGGGTAATGAAGTCTCTTCATCATTCAGTGCCTGTCTCTTCAACCTCATATCCAGCCAGTCTCTATTATGTCCTGTTGATGAAAGATGCACAAGCCTGTCTGAACTTTTCCAAACACATCATGAACCTTCAATCCTTGCATATGCTATGTCCTCTGTTGAAAATCTTCCACAACCTAGCAACCAAGCAAACACTGCGCCCTCTGTAGAAAAGTTCAGAAGATTTTCTATTCTGAGCATCCTTCTTCCCTCATTACGGAATCCACTCCACAGCCCCCTCCCCATCACTCCCATTAGCCCACACATACTTTCATTTTAGCCTGTGTGTTTTCCTTATTTATATTCACTAATTCTGGTATATGTCTTTTTCTTGATGTGTGGAATGACCATTTACTAAATATTGGTCGATATGTTTTCTTTCCTATGAGACTAAGATTTTCCAGTGAAGTGTCATTCTTACTTAACTTTGAATTCCCAGAGAGCCTAACTGCTTATTGAAAAACGAAGACACCATCAACCAGTCCACCAATCCACACAGTAAAAGATAACACATTGTTGTGTTTCTGCTCCCTTTGCATACACAATTCACCGGCAAAACCTTCGTGGGTCCAAAGAGGGACAGATGGACAAACGTGTCATAGTGACACCATTAACCATCATCTTGAATTCCAGATGAGAACCCATAGGACGCTTGCCAGCCAGTATAATGTAAAGAACCATCAGGAACTCTACTTAGAGACACCCGACAATTTGTAGAAACTTTTTTGGATCTCAAAACTTGATTCTACTTTCCATCTAATACTACCAGTATCTCACCAACAACAACCAAATGTGTGCTTGCACATCGATGTCTATTTGGGGAAAGAATAAAGGGAAAAAACAATCTGAAATGAAGTTAGAGGCAATACACAGACCTTGAATCCAGGGTTATAGTTAGTAAATTCTTTAACGTGTCTCTATGCTGGTGATAGTTCCTCTTCCTTCTGTTGTCTCTCATAAAAGAGGTGAAGTCTGGAAGACCAAGGGCAAAGATACCAACATATATAATATTAACTGTGGGTGCCATTATAAGTGCCCACCCAGGTTAATACTTGGGTGTCATACAGAATAGTTACGCAGAAGGAGCTTTCAAATGAAAGCTTTCCATTTGTTTTCATAAATGTGTATTCAATTTAAAATTTGACCAGAGAATAAGTTGGCCATGAATGTCACTGGGGATTTCAATGAAACAATATTACCAAAATTCAAGGAAAAGAGAAGAGTCAATAAGCTTTATCAAATTTAAATGTCCTCTCTCTTTCCTTCTATTCTCTTCCTTGTTTCTGTCTCTCTAATCTCTCTCTCTCTCTCTCTCTCTCTCTCTCTCTCTCTGTTTCAGCTGCTTATGGTGAGAATTTAGATTGCCATGATGACACTCCAAATAAACACTGGTCTGAGGAATGAATTTGTTGCCTACTGTATGGTGATGAGCACAAGGAACCATTGATGGGTAGATACACTGATGTTAATCTCCAAAGCCAAGTCTCATTCCGAATCCAGCAATCATGAAAGTGTGTGTCTTGAGATAATTGTGCTAAGTGCATAGAACGGTTTAACAGGTGCTCACAAAACTTTTGTTTTCCATTCTAGGAAAAACTAATCAAATAACAGGTTTTGGAAGAATTTCACATTCAGGCGTTCTCTCTGTATAACAAATAACATTAATTTTAAGGACTGAAATATTTCTTAGCTTTCACATACCAATTATTTCATTTCAGATGATTTTAGTAATATTATGTAATATACATTTTAACAACTCAAGGTGTTGAGCTCTCAAACACATTAAAACTTAGAAAGTTTCTCAAAGTGACAAATACTGTTCTTAAATATAAATTTCTTTTTTTTTTCTAAGTGTAATTTCTGGTTTTCAAATATATATCTAAAATACGGGACAGAGACTATAGATGCTGGAGAGGATGTGGAGAAACGGGAACCCTCTTGCACTGTTGGTGGGAATGCAAATTGGTGCAGCCGCTCTGGAAAGCAGTGTGGAGGTTCCTCAGAAAATTAAAAATAGACCTACCCTATGACCCAGCAATAGCACTGCTAGGAATTTATCCAAGGGATACAGGAGTACTGATGCATAGGGGCACTTGTACCCCAATGTTCATAGCAGCACTCTCAACAATAGCCAAATTATGGAAAGAGCCTAAATGTCCATCAACTGATGAATGGATAAAGAAATTGTGGTTTATATACACAATGGAATACTACGTGGTAATGAGAAAAAATGAAATCTGGCCTTTTGTAGCAACGTGGATGGAACTGGAGAGTGTGATGCTAAGTGAAATAAGCCATACAGAGAAAGACAGATACCATATGGTTTCACTCTTATGTGGATCCTGAGAAACTTAACAGGAACCCATGGGGGAGGGGAAGGAAAAAAAAAAAAAAAAAGAGGTTAGAGTGGGAGAGAGCCAAAGCATAAGAGACTCTTAAAAACTGAGAACAAACTGAGGGTTGATGGGGGGGTGGGAGGGAGGAGAGGGTGGGTGATGGGTATTGAGGAGGGCACCTGTTGGGATGAGCACTGGGTGTTGTATGGAAACCAATTTGACAATAAATTTCATATATTAAAAAATAAATAAATAAATAAAATAAAATACGGGACATACTTTTTGTCTTTTATTTCCATGCTTATTTCAAAATGATCCTAAAATGTCATTTTGAGCTATATAAATGGTTAAAAATGCTCATTTTTGATCATATAAACATTTTTGTTTTCTCACATGTAAATAATTAGTTCCTCTGGATTTTTATGTACTTGTGTATATTATGTGTGTGTGGATAGCATGTATATATGTCTGTGGTTATTATAAGTAGATCTTTTTGTCCTAATTGCATTAAAAACATTCATCCACTGTTTCTAATGTAATTTATGGTGTTAAATGATTTTTATTTCTATATATGCATGGTAATTTTTGGATTTTCATTTATATTAGATATTGTGACATTTAACTGGTCTCTGCCTATCATCGTATGTTTTCTTCCAATGGTCCCTGCCTCCTTGTGTCCCCGTCCTGTGTAATCACCTCACCTCCCTGGACCCAGAAACTCACATCAGGTTAATGGAATACATATAGAATACTGTGGGTTAGCGGAATACATAAGGAATAGAGCAGGAGTGATGAGACATCACCTCCAAGATTATGTTATAAAATGACTGTGACTTCCTTCTGCATTTACCCTCTTTTGTTCTCTCTTTAATTGCTCTCTTTGGGGAAGCCAGCTGAAATGTTGTGGGCAGCCCATGTGGTTGAGCTTGGAATTGGGTCCTTCTCTAATCAGGCTTTCAGATGATCTGCAACCCTGGATACACCCTGATTGCAACTTCAGGAGAGATTCTGTGCTAGAGACACCCAGTTAAGCCATAGCTAGATTCTTGACCAACAAAAACTGTGAAATAAGCAGTAACTGTCGTTTCAAGCCACTAAAGTTGGCCACACTTGGTTACACAGCAAATCAGACACACCTTTATATCCAATATTGTTGAAATAATTTCAGAAAGCATTTATGAAATACATAAATGAACATATAAAAATTAACAAATGCCTTGAATATCAGGATCCCTGAAGTTTTATTGAATTTACTCTTTCTTACTGCTTTTGCTGTATTTCTTTTCATTATTCATGGATTTATTGTGTCCTATAACATCATATATTTAATGGCAGAATTAAGTCATCTCTTGTTTTGATAATCTTTTGCTTTTGGTAAAACATTCAACACAAGGCACTCTTCTTATGCTTTCTGAATCTGAATATAGTTATTTAAAGTAAATAGCAATATAGCAATAAATTATCTTGTCTCATGCTAAGATCAATTTAAATTTAAAAAAAACTGAAAAGCTATTTTCTTTTTTTTTTTTAATTTTTTTTTCAACATTTATTTATTTTTGGGACAGAGAGAGACAGAGCATGAACGGGGGAGGGGCAGAGAGAGAGGGAGACACAGAATCGGAAACAGGCTCCAGGCTCTGAGCCATCAGCCCAGAGCCCGACGCGGGGCTCGAACTCACGGACCGCGAGATCGTGACCTGGCTGAAGTCCGACGCTTAACCGACTGCGCCACCCAGGCGCCCCATGAAAAGCTATTTTCTAATGCCTCCTGTTCATCCAGTTGCTGCTTGAAAAATCCAGATCATCATCATTATAATTATAATAATAATTTTTTTCTTGCTTTATAATCTGGAGGTAGTGTATGTCCCATTCCATTTCAATCAGGTAATAGAAACTTGAACTTGGGTATGGCTATCAAGGCTTCTTGTTTATTATTGTCTGTATTTTGGGATGATGGATTAGCCAAAGAAAGGCGAATTTTGTGATAACAGCCAGGCTTTTCTCTGAGCTATGTTTCTTTCTGATGTCTACCTTCAAATACAGCTCTGTGCTACACTAAATCCAGCGAACAAACTTCTTTTTATAAGGCTTGTAAGGCTAAATGTGCTTCTTAGAACAATAAGCTCGAGCATACATTTTTTTTCCCAAGCATACTATTTTATATACACTTTATCCAAGAAATAAATGTGAAACAACATGTAACGTCAGCAAGGTATTTCTATTGTTTTTCAAAAGTCAAGGGCTATGAGAAAGCCAAGTAAGACTCCCAGACTTCATTTAAAAAAAAAAATCCAGTCCCCTAACATTTTACATCTTAAATTACCTCTACCAGACACCTTTCTAACTTCTGGCAAATTTTCAGGATTACACAGGTCTGTGATTTTTCAAGCAAAAAAAGTCTTAAAGACTCTAAATCTTCTACTCTCCAATTATAGGGGTCAAAAAGAGGTAACTATACACACACACACACACACACACACACACACACATATATATATATATGTATATATATGTAGGTATAATATAAGAAGAAGAATGAAACAATGCCTAAATCATAGAAGCAGCTGATAAATTTATATTCTAAATTCTTGATATTGGAATATATATTAATAGTAAAATACTTATTTTTCAATTGCCTTCGATGTCCATTTGCTCATTATAGTAAAAGCAAAATAATTTCCACAACATTTTATTTGCTTTTTTTCCCCCCTGGCGTTAGATTAAACACAAGGCAGAGAGGAACAGGTAGAGTCCAAACTTTCCCAAAACAATATTAGGTTTTGATAACAAATATCTAAAGTATTATTTAAAATAAAATTCATCCACCTGGCACTGGCATTGAAACAAGAGCCTACTCGAATCATTTTACACGTGTTTTATGTAATTTTTCCCTTGCTGAAACTTAGTAACAAAACGTGTTGGGAGGATGTCATTTTTAAGGCAGTGTGATACTGTTGGCTCACAAGACAAAGACAGCTGCTAAGGTAAACAGGTAAGATTTACCGAGGGACTCTATGTCCAAGGCATGGTAGGCATAGAAAAAATTAGGAAAAGAAAAACAAAAAACTTAGAAGGTACTATTTCTTCCATTCCTCCAAAACTGTGTAATTTATTTGTTAAGGTAAGACGTACATATACAAACGAAGAAGAATGCAAGAAAATATATTTAAGATTAAGTGAAGCCAAGGTATATCTCCGCATGATCCTTGACTTTAAGAGCCTGTTTTCAGGGTTAGTCACCAGGCGACTGCCATGAATGTTCTAGAAGTTACTACTAGTAGCAGAAAACACAAGTCGATCTCTTAAGAGCGAAGGGTGGAAAGGAGTTGGGAATCTAAGTGTCAAGTCAGATGTTCGGAGATATAAAAGGAAGGTAGCTGAGGGAGACGATGTGATTCATTTACACAGAGTTCTATTTGCATAACATATGTTGAATATAGAAAGGGGTGCTGTTTTGGTTTCAAACGGCAGACAAAGTATGTGCTACACATTTTGAAAGAAGGAAGGAGAGATTTGTGAGAAATGTTCGGAACAGTAAAATTCTCTAGGGGGAAGAAATTTGGGGAAGGAAAGAAAGCCCCAGAACAGGATGAACTGTAGAGGGCAAGGATGGTGAGGCATGGCAGCAGCCACAGGAGGTCCGGGGTCGAATGACACGGTACCACTAAGAATTCCCCTTGGCCCCTGGCCACGTGGCCCCCTCCCCCAACCGCACTTAGCTCTTCCTGGCCAGGTGGTAGGTGGTAGTGATCCGATTTCTGCACATGGTTATGGTCTGTGATTACAGAAGCTTGGCTAAGAGAAATGGGGTAGCAGGTGAACCTGGAGAAATAGAAAGTTCCCACTAACAAGCGATTCTTCTCCCTAGGTCCCCACCCACGGCGTTGTCTGTGTGTTCCTGTGCATTAACTAAAAACTAAGGGGAACTCCAGTGTCTGCGGTCACTTTGAGTCCCTTTCACAGAAAGTGCATATAAGAGAGGGAGGGAGGCTCGGCTACCCGGAAAGGTTAGAGCGCAATTCAAATCCACTGAACATTTGCAGGATGCAAATAGCATAAACGCAACAATTGTGGTGGGGGAAATTTTTGTGAGAAGGAATATAATTAGCAAAAGGAAAATTATATATATACACGTATCTGCACTTATATATGTGTGTGTGTATGTATATGTACGTGTGGGTGTGTGTATGTATAAGGCTTTAAAATACGTATAGTCTTTGGCATAAAGTCTGTTTTGTCTGATACAAAAGAGCTGCTCCTGCTTTATTTATTTATTTATTTATTTATTTTTTTTTGATTTTCATTTGCATGGCATTCCTTTCTCCTTTTCTTCCCATGTCATTATACAAGGTGATATCTGGAGTCCATCATAGTTTCAAATCCCCAAATTTGCAGATTCCTACCTCTCTCATCTTGGACAAAGTACTTAGGTATGACCCCCACTTCCTTCACCTATAAAATATTCCTTTCTCGTTCAGTTATTGTGAGAAATTAATGTGTTAGATGTAGAATGTTTGGGGAGCCTGGATGGCTCAGTCGGTTAAGTGTCCAACTCTGGATTTGGGTGCAGATCATGATCTCGCGGGTTCTGAGGTCGAGCCCTGCATTGGGCTCTGCCCTAACAGCAGAGAGCCTGTTTGAGATTCTCTCTCTCCTGCTCTCTCTGCCCCTCTCCCATGTGCATGCTCTCTCTCTCTTTCAAAATAAATAGATAAATAAATAAATAAATAAATAAATAAAATATATGTAGACTGTTTAGAAAGGTCTAAATGCAGCATAAGGGATATATAAATGTGAACTAATATTATTACAACAAGCAAGCTGTAAAATCCTCCTTTTCATGCCTCTTCCTGAATTTTCATGAGTTTCTGATGGAACAGAATTCACATAGCACATCTGCAGGACAAGCTGTTGGGTATATTATGAAGAGCAAGAAATAGTTCACCTTAAAAGATATATTTGCCTTTTGAGTCTCACTGGGTTTCCATGGAACCCATAAAATGGTATTTGAAATTCTACAAGGGTGGACGTCATTCCAAAAGATGAGAAATGTCCTTTGTACCTACAGACACATGGAAAACCATTAAATAGGTATTTGTTAGCTAAATTGGGAAAAGGACTTTGTAAGAACAGTAAAAGGTTTGCAACTAATTAAGCTCATTTAAAATCCATTACTTGGCTTTTAATTAGGCAAAAAGAGAAAAGAGAATGAGACTTCATTGTTTTCTAATTAAGATGAAATTTTGAAATTGGCAGTTCCAGAGAACTTGATCTCCTAGAATGTTCTATTCATCATTTTAAAACCAGTTATTTTTTTTTTTTTTTAATTTTTTTTTTGTCAACGTTTATTTATTTTTGGGACAGAGAGAGAGACAGAGCATGAATGGGGGAGGGGCAGAGAGAGAGGGAGACACAGAATCGGAAACAGGCTCCAGGCTCCGAGCCATCAGCCCAGAGCCTGACGCGGGGCTCAAACTCACGGACCGCGAGATCGTGACCTGGCTGAAGTCGGACGCTTAACCGACTGCGCCACCCAGGCGCCCCTCCAGTTATTTTTTTTAAGTCAGATGTTAAGAAGTATGGTAAAATCAAATTTGATATTTGTCTTGACTGAGAAAAAAAACATTTTATTATAATAGGGAACTGAAATCACTAAGTGGCATTTTGGAATGAGGGAACTTTCATTATTTAGACTCCCAGTGAATATGGAATAATGGCAAAATTGCACAGCTGTTTGATTTTGTAGGGGGAAAAAATAATACAAAGAGTCCTGCTAATGTCACGTACCTGCATTAATTTAAGAATACTTAGTCTTCTTGTGCGCAATAAAAAGATTTGTATTGCAGATAATTCAAACTACATATTCATATACTTGTACATGTCTTTGATTAATATTTGTTTCCAAGAAAAATCTGTTGAGCGATGTCTCTCTCTCTCTCTCTCTCACGCGCACACACACACACACACACACAAATACATTCATGTGTTTAAGAAAATTACTCAGTCCTTTTAAGACTTTGCCAAATCCTCTTAACTCTTTCCATTCATTAAACGACTATTAATTTCATGTGTTCAAAAATAAACAGGCTTTTATTTGACATCTTCAGGTGGCATTTATGGGAAAAGGGCACAAAGAAAGTTCATGTAGTTGCTTGATGTTAAGTAACATTTTTATAATCATTCATGTGATTCCTTTTATATGCATTTATTCTTGAGTTGATTTTAGTCAGGTGAATCTGAGTCACTTCTGTTAATGTCAAAATGAGGGCTGAGCCCATGAATTCTGCATTACACATCGAGTCTGTGATATATATAGGTAAAACTCCCTTTTTCTGGCTCATTTTGTAGTAAGCTCCTATTATTGAATTATAATATGCATAAATAAAATGCACAGATTTTAACTTACAGCTTGATGAATTGTTCAATGTAAACACACTGTGTAAACACCAAAATCAAAATATCATTATCATTATCATTACCAATACCCCAGAGTACTCCCTCAAGCCCCTCCCTGACCAAGAGAAAGTAATCTTTGTTTTGACTTTCGTCATCGGATATTGGTTTGTTCTGTTTCTGAATTTTTTTTATAAATGGAATCACACAGCATATACATTTTTGTATCTGGTTTCTTTAGCTTAGCATTATGTCCCCGAGATTAGTTCCTGTGGCTGTGTACAGAGTTAGCTCATAATTCTCCATCTCTGTACAGCACTCTATCGTACAAATATATTGCAATGTATCCCTTTTATACCAGATGAACATTTGTATGTTTCTAGTTTGGGGTTATTATAAACAATGTTGCTACAATTATTTCAAGAATTTTTAGGCATCTTGTTGGTGCACATACATGTAGTATGTATGTATCTGTGTATCTATATGTATCTGTATCTATATTATATATATACACACATATATAATATATATAATACATATAATATATATAATACATAATATATATATTATATATATATATATGGAATTATGGGATCTTTAGAGTAGGGTAATGTTCAAATTAATTAACTACTATCAAATAATTTCCCCACGTGGCCGTACCAGTTTACAATCCTACCAGCAGTACACAAAAATGACAATTGTCCTTCAGTCTTGGCAACATTGTGTATTGCCAATTTTCCTTTTAGTTTAGCAATGATGGTCGAGTTGTTATTTATTTTCTATTTTTCGGATTGTTCTTCTGATAATGAATACTGCGAGCATTCACATACTCATTGGCATTTTTTTAATGTGTCCTGTTCCTTTTCTGCGAAGTGCTTTTTAAATACTTTAGCTCTATCTAAAAAGGTTGAGTTGTTATTTTTGAAATGATTTGTAGGAAGCATTTCTATATTAGTAATATATTAAGCATCTCTATATTATTTATATATTTTGATATGTATTGCCTCAATCTAGGGCTTACATTTTACTTTTAATACTATGTATTTTTTATTAACAGGAGTACTTAATTTCAAAAGAGTTTAATTTCACAATCTCTTCCATTATGGTTAGTGCTTTTCCTGTCCTATTTATGAAATATTTGCACAACCCCAAGATTATAAGGATAATCAATGTTACCTTCTAGAAGTGTTTTTGAAGCTTCTTTTGAACCATGAGGTGGGGAGAGATCAGTGTTCCTTGCTCTACGTGAATATAGAGCATAAATTAATCCAGCACAACTTATTGGAAAGATCATTTCTCCTTCCTTACTTCGTAGGGCACCTTCCGCATATCAGCTGACCATTTGTGGGTTTGTTTTTGGACCCCCTATTCTGTTCCATTGGTCTACGTTTCCTTTTCCTTGCACTAATACTCCACTGTGTTAACTCTTGATATGTCTTGGTATCTTGTGGAATGAGTTATTCAACTCTGTTCTTCAAAGTTCTTGGCCCATTGAATTTCTTTGTAAGTTTTAGAATCAGCTTGTCAGTTTCTATACAGATATGCAAACAAAACCCTGCCAGAATTTTTACTAGGATTGCATTAAATCTACAGATCACGGTGAGGTAAAGTACATCTTATAAAATATTTAATTTCCCAATATGGGAATAATTCATCCCTCTATTTACTTGTGTCTTTTTAATGTCTCTGAGGTTTATAGTTGGCTGTATAGAGCTCTTTCACATCTCTCTTAAGAGATTTCCAAATTCTTTGATGATTTTTAACCTATTATACATGTTGTTGCTTTTTATGACATTTCATTCTCTCTTTTTTTTTAATGTTTATTTTTGAGAGAGAGAGAAGGAGAGCATGAGTGGGAGAGGCAGAGAGAGGGAGAATCACAAGCAGGGTCTGCACTGACAGCAGAGATCCTGATGCGGGGCTCAAACTCATAAACTGTGAGATCGTGACCTGAGCCAAAGTCGGACTCTTAATCAACTGAGCCACCCCGGTGCCCCTTGACATTTCATTTTCTATTAGTACTATACGGGAATACAGTTTGTTAATGTTGAATTTGAAGTTTAAATTCGTGTGTTAATCTGAATGATCTCCTTGCAGATCACTTTGAATTTTCTGTCTCCTGCAAATGAGGACTTATTTCTGCTCTCCAGATCTTATATGTTTAACATATATATGTATGCATTCATACATTGATCTACTGTGCTTTCAAAGTCCTCCAAAATAATATTGAACAGATGTGGTGAAAAAGAACATCCTTGCCTAGTTTTTGATCTCAGGAGGTGAATTTCTAAAAACATGGCGTTAAGCATGACATATGTTCATAGGTTTTTGTAGATACCTTCATCAAACTAAGAAATCCAAACAAAACAAAACAAAACAAACAAACAAAAAACTTGACTTCTGTTTGTTTCTACAATTGTCAGCACTCCCAGTGAATAAAATAAGGACAGCTGGGCAAATGACAAAAACCGTATTTCTAGAAGAATCAGAAGATAAGAGAAACAATGAGGAGGACAGGGACTAAAATTCCAGAGAGAATAAAACTTCCCAGAGGTCATTGAGGACCTGTGGCCGTCTCCAAGCTCCGTGACATTCAGAACTGGTAACAGATGAGAAAACTGACAAGGCCCAGGCAGATTCTGTGTGGGTAAAGAGAAGTCAGCAGAACTGTTAGTGGTTGTGTAAGGCTGGAGTGGTAACATAAGACACTAATTGAGACCTAAAACAGAGGTGGTCTTCCCCCCAGGACATTTCTCACATTCTAACCTGCCTGAGGCAGAAGGCTAATTAACTAAACCAAAACATTGTGAAGAGAATAGTAAAAATTCTTACCACTTCTTAGTTCTAGAGGTATAAAGAAACCTTCCCCAACCTCTGAGCGGAAAACCCCCATGGGGCGCCTGAGTAGCTCAGTCAGTTCATCTCAGTTCAGGTCTGGATCTCAAGGTCATGAGTTCAGGCGTGAAGCCTACTTAAAAACAAAACAAATCCAAACCCCAAAGGCCATGTCTTAGGAATAATGATGAACCCGAGGGAGGTGGAGTCCTAAGTGTGGCAACCAGCCTTGCTAAACTCAGCCTCTGATTGGATTAAAGTGATGGGCTTCCCAATCTATTGGGCAGATTGGTGGAAGTGACACCATTCAATGCCTCCATTTTTTATAGTCAATGAACAGCATACAGTTAGCAATCATTCAGATTGTGCAGTAAGAGTATATGGGCATCATCAAAGACCAAGAAGAGGACTTTAAGATCTCTGTGATTAATACACTCAAGAGAATAGACAAAAACAAGAGAAAAAATGGAGAATTTCCACAGAAGATTTGAATCTATAAATTAAGTTAGGGCAGCGTTCTAAAACAAAAAACAAAAAACAAACAAACAAAAAAGACATAGGAAATGAAGAACCAAAAAGATAGGATAGCAATGGATTGTACAAAGAAAAAGGTAGGATTTCTGAACTGGAGATCAGGTCGTGCAAAATGTCACTGTAACTAGATTCCCACACTGATTAAATAGATAGTATTTGAGGGAAAAGAAAGAGACATTTTGATGATACCCCCCACCCCCAATTCCTAAGTGCATTTTTTATTTTTTTCCAATTCTTCTGTTTTGGGTTGAATATTTTACACAGACCTGTAAATATTATTTTACTATAATTGTATATTATGTAAATATAATTATGTTGTTTCTTAAGGCTCAATGACAATATTGTCTGAAGTATTAAATAATACCATTGTTCAGGTAGCAGTAAAAAGGCTGTTATCTAAAATATTTCGATAGTTATTTGAAATGTGAAGTAAATCTGAGTTCAATGTCTTCAAAATTTACACTCAGAAGAAAATTGAACTAAACAGGATCTCAAGGATGATTTACCTCAAGCTCCTTCACTTTATTTATGAGTCCTGCAGGGATTGAAAGACTTGCCCGGGGTGGTTTTCGATCAGAAAATGCTAGAATTTTCCATTTCATTCTATCCGTGGACACACTGTCAACGGGTCCACTAACCAATATGACCCAATTGGTTGGGGGGAAGAAGTGAATACTTTCTTTTTCATTCTGCTGAGTGTTCAGTTGCGTGTTAAAATAAGAAAGAGGATACTTTGAAAAATAGGTTTCTGGTTGTTCTGGTTCATCTAAGCTGATTTAAAAATAAATAAAAATTAAATTAAGGAAGGAAATTTTTACAATATTGTTAGTGGGCTCTTGGAATCTGCAGCTTTGCTCTTGATCGGTTAGATATCCACTGTCTTATCAACTTCCCTGACCCTATTGAATTTCCCACTCTATTTCTCATCTTATGTGGTAAGTCATGGCCTTAGACACCCAAGTCTCTATCTGATATTATGTTGTGTTCCCTTGTCACTTCTTCCTAAAGTCAGAATGCCCATCTTCTACAAGCCACTCAATGTGAGTAAATTACCTATTCTCTCTGAGCCTCAAATTTTTCATGTGCATACTAAGGATAGTAAACAGCACTTACCTAAGGAAACTTCACTTTATTTTTGTGTCTTTGTGTTTCTCAAATATTTAGTTGCAAAAAAATACAATTTATGAATAAGTAAATGGTTCCCACCTAAGGCAGGTGTTAAAGACAGTTAAATCAGACAAAATTATAGAAGTAAACTACTTAGACCAGAGGGCAGCAAATATATATAATCCATGGGCCAAATCTAGTCATCTGCTATCTATTCTTGTACGTAAAGTTTGTGGGCACATCCACGTGTTTACATGTTAAATATGGCTGCTTTCCACGTGTTTATATGTTAAATATGAGTGCTTTCCTCCCACAAAGGCAACTACAGTTGCCACTGAGACTGTGTAATCCACAAAATCAAAAATATTTCATATTTGTACCTTTCCAGAAGCAGTTTGCTGACCCTGACAGACAACCTTGCCTAGCATAACAGGAAATGTTAATTATTGCTGTAAATTAGGTCTTTTTCCAAAACAACCCAGAATCCAGAATTTATTATTCCTCTTAAATTCTTATTGGTAAGTTCAGTTGCCATTCAGGAAATTCACTAGATACATGCAAATTTTTATGGATTCTGCATTACAAGAGCATTTTTGCACAATGCCAAATTTGCTGGTACACTTCTTTTTCTGTGGGTGAAAACAAATTTCTCGTATGTGATTTTGTAACTAAAGAGTTGTAATTTTGCACAGCTGCACTAAATAGATTTTGCATTGAAGTGAATGATTGAAGGGTCTATTGAAAGCTATGTAGGCTACTTTGAGATATTGGATGTAATGTGGATTTCTTTTTCACCAATATAAAAAGCATAGGCAATTGCTATCTGTGGCAAAAAAGACAGAAGCATGCTTCTTTCTACTTGAAACTAATATTATTTATAAAGGAGGAATTAGTTAGGAGATGATGACTGGACAAAGCTTGTCTAACCAGAGAACTTCATAAATCCGTGGTTTCTTCCTCATGCTATTCCTGGAAACAGCCTCTTAAAATTGTTCCCATGAAAGGCTGGACCATAACCAATATGAAACCATCAGAAGGGTTTATTGTTGTAATAGCTGACACCAATAATAAGCGCCAAAATGAGTCATTAGACATCTGTATTTACATGCTAAGGGAGCATGTCTTAGTTTTTATATCCCAACTCAAGGTTATAATTATTATACATGAGTAACCATTTTACTCAGAAGGACGTTTTGTACGTACTCAATAAATAATTGTTTATTGAACAGCAATTAAGTAATTTATATTGCAAAACAAATGAGAAGGAATTTCAATAATTATAGAAATCCGTAATGATTCTGACATAATCAAAATGTCAGCATAAAGCAAAGCATAAAAGTCACAACAGATGTTTTACTGTTCTATGACATAAAAACACAGACTAAGAAGTAAGAAATCACACTTAAAAAACAGCAATGACAAATAATATACTATAGGGAAAATCAGAACCTGATGATTAACTCAAAGTGGAGTGATGAATAAAAGTAAGAAATCAAAGAATCCCTCATTCCCACTGCGTGCAGAAGAAAATATATTTAATATTTTCAAATAAAGGATTGTTGCTGTTTTGATAATTCTGGAACTCTCCGGATAAAGTCAGATTCAATGGAGGGAAAAGGGTGCCAGTCTGAACTTTGGAATTTGGAAGGAGGATATTCGCCACAGCCAAAATACAGAAACAACCTTAGTGTCTGGTGATGGATGAACAGACAAAGAAAATGTGATACATACACTGGAATATTATTCAGCCATGAAAAAGAAGGGAATCCTTCCATTTGTGACAACATGGATAAACCTGGAGGATATTCTAGTATGAGTAATAAGCGGGACACAAAAAGATAAATACTACATGACCTCACTTATGTATGGAATCTGAAAAAGTCACACTCAGAAGGAGAGAGTAGAACAGTGGTTGCCTGGGTCTGGGGATAGGGCAGGATGTGGCCATGTTGGTCAGACGAGACAGATTTTCAGTCATGATATGACTAAGCTCTGGGAATTTCATTTACGTACTCGAATTTGCTAAGAGAGTACATTTTGGGTGTTCTCACCACACACACACACACACACACACACACACACAATAACTATGTGAGGTGACAAATGTGTTAATTAGCATTATTGTGGTAACAGCCTCACCATGTGTATGTATATCAAATTGCTATATTATACACTTTAAATATATACAATTTGTATTGGTCAATTACATATCTATAGACTTGGGGGTGGGGAGAATTGGGAAATGGAGGGGAGGGGAAGGAGTAAAATGATATATATGGCCAGATCACAATGATATAAAACAGTGTGCTGTTAGAAGCTCTACCCTGGAAAAAAAAAACAAACAGTTCTAGGAAGAAATTACATATAACTACTGACGTGATCACAGAGATGTGAGAAAATTACTCTGTGTCTGAGGGTTAGGATGCCATTGACAACCTTGTCTGTAGCCATTTTGATAAAATAACAGGAGTGAAAATCTCGGTGTCAAACTAGAGTTCGAACATATGAAAAGGAGATAGAGGTGATTCGAGCAAATACGGTGGAGAAACCGGGCAGTAAAATCAAAAGAATGCTGATTCTAGACAGTCCCAGAACGAGAAGTGGCATTTTCTTTCTCAAGGTAGAGGAGGGTATGTTCGCCTACATAAGACAGAAATAGCATAAAGGAAGAGTTTGCACACACAAGTAAGAGAAAGCAAACAGAAAGGGGTTACAAAGAGGGGAGGAGTCTTTGCAATGATCTGGTTGATTACTCGTTTCTCTTCTTATCTAATTCTCACAGTTAAAGCCCCTTATCCATGGGTCAGCCTATATCAGGTTCCAAAACTAATATTCTCTTAAGAGGGGACGCATATAGAACCCAAAGCACCCTTAGGGGTACTAAGAGCTCCTCTCCCCTCAATTACACACATACAAACTGTGCACATGGGTAAGAATGGCAAATTAAAACGGAGGTCAGTTTAGCTTGTTAGATCCCATGGAAGTGCGTATGGCATAAAGAGGTCGAATATGTCATGGGAATAGGCTCTTTGTGATGAATCACTGAATTCCGCTCCTGAAACCATTATTACCCTACATGTTAACTAACTCGGATTTAAATAAAATTTTTATAAATAATAAAAAAATTTAAAAATTTTAAAAAATCGAAAGGACAAAATTCCAGGATTAATTGTGATCCAGTTTTATCTTTTCTTCCCAGTTATGCCTCCTTTAGGTGCCCAATGATATTCCATTTTATAGAATGGAGACTGAGTGGTATTTAAAGCTTCCCATCTTGGAGACTTCATCATTGAAGATTTCATCTGGTGAGCTTATTTTAATTGTTGGTGCCTTTTGATAAGCACCAGCTAAACTGGAAAACAAAATTGAACACAATGAAAAAAATTTTCTTTTAAAAAAAAGGATGGTTGTGTGTGCTTGCGAAGCCATTGTGTCAAGGCTTTCTGTGTCGAGACATTGTTGTGTCAAAGACATCTGTGTCTGCAAATGCAGAAAGAACAAAATTACAGAGATCCTAACAATCCAGACTTAACTGAGGTTATTAACTGCATGGAAACACACTGTTGTCACAACATTGAAACTGTAAAACAAGAAGAAAGTACACCTGTGGTGTGCGCAGGGTGGGGGGGGACTGTGTGTGCGCGGATAGATTTACAAAGTATCTGTGCAGAACCAAGCAAAAGATAGAAGAGGAAGAGGAGTAATATGTTTGCTAACTGCAGGGCTATGGTCTCTGTAGCCTAGGTAACTGGTATGGATGTGGTGATCAATCAAAGCGTGCTCTTTGGGGTAATGCTCTCCATTTGTAACGTAAGTATAAGATTGTTATTTTCATGACAACTCACCACATTGCATTCTTTTAACAACTGACTGAAAGCTCGCAGATGTCTTTGAACCCTGATGAGAAGAGGCTTTGCAAACCAAGGATATTAACTCCAGCCGGGGTGTTGGCAGTCTAGGGTGATAAGAAACAGTTGCTTAAATTAAGGAATGCCATTGTCAATGGCATCATCCTTTTTTTAAGACCATTTACATTCTTGTTCTCCATTAGCACCTATGGCATTTTCTGGCCAATTGGAAGGCTCATATATTCCTTAAATTCATTCCCCCGCCCCTGCCCCACATCTGAGCCATCTCAAGCTTCCTATGATGCTCAAAAAGTAAACAGTGGAAGCAACTCTGTGTGCTTTTCTTGCTTCTATCTGGCTAACAAAGTCCCTACTTGCTAGGGAGAGAGTGAAGCTATAGATAAGGCAAAAGTTGTTTATTTACTGTTCATTGCAGGCAAGATTAGGCATAAACACAAAATTTAGAAGAAAAACCAAGTTGTGGGTGCCTGGGTGGCTCAGTTGATTAAGCATCTGAACTTGATTTAGGCTCAGGTCATGATCCTGGGGTCATGGGATCGAGCCCTGTGTCAGGCTCCATGCTGAGAACAGAACCTGCTAAAGTTTCTCTGTCTCTCTCTCCCTCCCTCTGCTCCTCCCCACCTTTTGAAGGAAGGAAGGAAAGAAGGAAGGGAGGAAGGAAGGAAGGAAGGAAGGAAGGAAGGAAGGAAAGAAGGAAGGAAGGGAGGAAGGAAGGGAGGAGGGGAGGGAGGAAGGAAGGGAGGGAGGGGGAAGGGAGGGGGGAAGGAAAGGAGGAAGGAAGGGAGGAAAGGGAGGGAGAGAGGAAGGAAGGGAGGGAGGGAGGGAGGGAGGGAGGAAGGGAGGAAGGAAGGGAGGAAAGGAAGGAAGGAAAGGAAGGAAGGAAAGGGGCAGTGCTAGGCAGCAGGCATTTTCATGGGAAAGTATACTTTCCTATTTGGGGTTTCTAAATTGAATTGTTTTATATCTGTTTTCGTGAATTTTTATCCATGTTTCCCAGTTCTGGCATCTGGCCCAACGAAAATTATGTATGGTAGTTTGTCATATATGTCTCCTCCAAGCCAAACATCTCCATTTTCCACACCCATCTCTCAGATAGCAAGTTACCCAGACTCCTGAGGACACTGGCCCCTTGTGTAATGTATCAAAGGTTGGCTTGAGAACTAGGAGGTTCCAAATGGCACAAGGATCTCCAGACAAGATTCTTCCAGAAACAACGTTACAGAACCGACACCATGTTTTATACCTTCTCCTTCCTCCTCTTTAAAGCAGACCACGCGTGGGCTCATTCTAGCCGCCCTAAACGCCTTGATTTTCATTAATCTGCTCTTCTGTGAAAGTGGGAGAGTTTATCAGCACAACTTTGCTGAAGCCCAACATCACGGATTCAGTTCACTTTTTATTGATCTATGGTTATTATCTTTAAGTAAAGTTATTTTTAGAAAAACAAGTCTTGGGGCGCCTGGGTGGCGCAGTCGGTTAAGCGTCCGACTTCAGCCAGGTCACGATCTCGCGGTCCGTGAGTTCGAGCCCCGCGTCAGGCTCCGGGCTGATGGCTCGGAGCCTGGAGCCTGCTTCCGATTCTGTGTCTCCCTCTCACTCTGCCCCTCCCCCGTTCATGCTCTGTCTCTCTCTGTCCCAAAAATAAATAAACATTGAAAAACAAGTCTTGCTTATGTTTAAAATTGAAACATTGTGAATAAGCATATAGCAAAACTTAGGGACACCCTTCCTGACCCCCCACCCCCAAAACTGGTCACCAGACAACCATTTTCAAAGTTTAATTTTCACGTTGTCATCCGCTTCTGTTTCAATTACATAGCAATTACCCACGACTGAGCCTTAGATATTATAGTTATCTGTCATTTATTGCACATTTTCTTTTTCTCGGAGGCAATAATGTATGTATTTCATTGATTTTCTCATTAAGCCCTGGCGTCTCCTTCAACAATCCTGAAAATCATTTTTACATCCTGGTGGATAACCCATCTCGTAATTTTCCCCCAAAGACCTCTGTCGGGAGCCCTCTTGTCTTTTCCCCACAATTTGGGTTGGTTGTCCTCCAGAATGGAATGCCACTCCATTCTCGTCTGGTCTTCACCCTGGGATCCCTTTGTCTGGCTCCTGACTACGATCTCCTGTTCCCTGGTTTCCATTTTCTTCATTTTCCTTCATTTGTTTTTTTGTTTCAGGGGAATGTATTTTCTAGCAGTTTTCTAAAACTAAACAGTATACCCCAGTACCGTTTTTGAGAGTTTGCGTGTTTGAGCACTTTATTTTACCCAGACAACCGTTAAGTCTGGTTGGCTATAGAATTCTGGGATGGTCATTATTCTGCCTCACAATGTTCAAGTCATTTATCTATTGTCTTCTGAAAACGTTGACATTAATGTTGAAAGGCCCAAAGTTATTATTCTTTCAGGTCTTTTGTACGTGATCTACACTTGCCTTTAATCTTTAAGATCTTCAATTTATGTTGGGTATACTGACATTCTATTACTTTCCTCTAATATCTTATTTTTTTCTATCATGTTGCCATTTTTTTGCCTGGTTTTTTTTAATTTTTTTTTAACGTTTATTTATTTTTGAGACAGAGAGAGACAGAGCATGAACGGGGGAGGGTCAGAGAGAGGGAGACACAGAATCCGAAACAGGCTCCAGGCTCTGAGCTGTCAGCACAGAGCCCGACGCGGGGCTTGAACTCACGGACTGTGAGATCATGACCTGAGCCGAAGTCGGACGCTCAACCGACTGAGCCACCCAGGCGCCCCTTGCCTGTTTTTTCTTTTCTTTTCTTTTTTCTTTTTTTTTTTTAAGCGTTCGACTTTTCAGGTAATTCATTTCAGGTGATATTTTTATGCCATTTTATTTTTAGAACTTTTTATTAAGGATAGCATATACACAATAAAGTACATGTACCCTAAGATTATAACCTGATGAGTTTTTACAGCTAAACACACATGTCACAAAGACAATATCCAAGGAACAGAATAGTATCAGTTTCCTAAACACTCCTCACCTGCTCTCTTCTGATTCCATATCCCCATCCAACTAAGGTCCTGACTTCTAACAGCACAGATTATTTTTGTGCTTTTTATTATTTAGTTCTTTACTTAAATGGGATTGTACAGCATGCATACTTTTATTTCTGGTTTGTTTTAGTTCGCTAAACATTTTGGTTATGAGATTCAACAATCCCATGGGTGCAGTTGTAGACTCCTTGCTGTTTATCCTACCGCATAAACATATATATGTTTACTACACTGTGTGTATACACATGTAAGAGAGAAAAACCATAGATTAAGAATAATGGGAGGGGTGCCTGGGTGGCTCAGTCAGTTAAGCCTCCGACTTTGGCTCAGGTCATGATCTCACAGTTTGTGAGTTCGAGCCCCATGTCGGGCTCTGTGCTGACAGCTCAGAGCCTGGAGCCTGCTTTGGATTCTCTGTCTCTCTCTCTCTCACTCTCTGCTTCTCCCCCACTCACTCTCTCTCTCTCTCTCTCTCAAAAATAAATAAAGAATAAAAAAAGGATAATGGGAAAGAGGTGGGGAAATAGGATCAGGCAGGAGGAAACCTAACGGTGGTAATGTTTTGGTTATTGAATGGGTGGGTTTGCAAGTGCTCATTGTATTATTTTGCTTCACAACATACATATACATTGCATGTAGTATTGTAGGTATCAAATAATACAATATTTAAAGGAAAACAGAAGTGGGCATGTTGTCTCCTGGTATTCCATCCCTTATTCAAAACTTTAATGCCATGCATTACTGAGATCTTCTGACAATAGCATATCCTCAAGTGAATCAGCAAAATTGGGTCACCTTCAACAATTTTGAAAATTCTTGAGATGTTAGCCTCTTAGTCTTGAACATGCTTGTCCTAATCTATCCTGCACTTTGTTAAAACTTTTCTTTTACTTTTTTTTTTTTTTTGTTAGTAGGAATAGACTTGTCCCCACTGGTTAAATGCCTGAGCCTTCTTTACTGTACCATAAATAATGGAAGGTTGCATGTTTATACTACCTGGAAACGCATGCTAATTAAAAAAAGAAATACACTGCACTTATCTTCCTCCATACGGTTGGATATCTTGTAATGTCTTTGGAATGAAAGCACTCTCTCTTCTGTCAAATGAAACAAGTAAATGTGTAGATGGCTACATTGCTGTGAACAGTGATCTTGCTAGAGGAAAAACCAAACTTCAAAGGAAGGGCCGCAAAATGGATTTGCAAGCCCTGGTAAACTTTGGATCCAATCAGTCTTGAAAGCCACTCTATCTTTAGGTTTTTCAGGGGAGAGCAGTTTCCCTGGAGTTTTAAAGCTAGTTTGGGTGAAGAACACTAATATATGCCATGCAAAAAACTCTAATGCGATATCTAAAAACAATGGTCTCTGACAAGCAAAGGTAGAAAAAAATTTTTCTCAAGAAATTTCACTTCCTTTAGCAAGAGAACTGGCTTCGACTTGCAGGAAGTTAATTGAAAATCCCCACAAGAACTGAATTGAAGTGAATGTCCTTCGGGACATCAAAGCATTTCTCAATTCCTTAGTCTTTTGATCAATTCACAGTCCATTTGTCTCCCTCTGGCATTTTTTATTAATAATTCCTGAAGCTTTATAGTTACTTCTTAAGCTTATCATATATTTTCCATCCCATTTAATTATCCTCACTCGCATTCGTTATGTTGCTCCCATTCTGGATGTGTGTTTACTTTCTAATGAGATGGTTTTATTTCTCAAATATTTTCTTTTTTAGCTTTTAACACGAAGATAGCAAGATCTAATATATAATTCCAATGGATTTAAATTGCAATGGGTTAGAAAGTGGAAGTAACTCTAGTCATGACTAAAAGTAATTTTGAAAGCTCTAAACGAATCCTTATTTCCCTTAAAAAAAGGTTGAACTACACTGGTTGGATACACCCCATGAGCTTCCCCCTTACCCTTCCTAAATGTTTGCCTTGGATATAAATATGTTTTTATATCTCAGTTAATTTACATGCAAATTCCATTTCCACCCCAATCCAAACTTCTGCCATTTTCCTGTCTGCACCCTACGTATGGTAACACAGTTGGCTTCTGATTTTCAAGTTTAATTTTTGTCCCCAAAAGCAGCATAAGCATTTTTGTGCTTGAGCAAATAGAGTCTTAGTTTAAAATTCCTCTCTCTCTCTCCGATTTCTCATTTGCACATTTCCTATATTCCTTTTATCTCATTTTCCCACACACATCTTGAGAAGAAAGTAACTCAACGGATTCAATTTTAAGTACTGTATTTGCCAATAGGACTTTGAAAACAAAATACTCTCAAACTGCAGGATATTTTATAATCATAAATTTGCTCATTCCCATCATCCCCCAGGGAGTAAAGCACATATTATTATTCCATTAAGGAAATGAAGACTTTCCGAGCCAAGCAATTCTCTCCTTAGCTCCCTCCGCCCATTTTCATGTTCTGAAACTTTCTCTGCGTAAATGGTTTTCAAACCTTGTTAGCAGTAACCTTGTGACTTGCAGAAGGTTCTGAAGGCTCTCTCCCTGCAGGGACTGAGAGGTAAGCCATGTAAAGACAACTCTAGTTCCGTGGCCCTCCTGGAAACAAAGCAGCTGAGCCCTCGAGTTGCACCGAGTAGTTCTGTCTCCCATTGTACTTGGAAAAAAAGGAGTCGATGTTAAAAATGGCTGGAAGCAAACCTCCCCTTCAAAGTTTCCCCATGAATACTCTAGGTTTTTCCTAGAAAACTATCCAAATCGACAGAAAACAAAACAAAACAAAACAACAACAAATAACAATTGTCAAAGCAAAACTTATTCTAACATGCAAGCATTTTCAAGTGAATGAGAGGTAGAAGAGACAAATTTTTGGATGATCTGACTTTGTGTAATTTTATGAGCTCATACATAAAATATGTTTTATGACCATTAGAATACAAATTCAACCCAAGCCATGGAACGGAACTCCCTGCTGCCTTGCACCATGCCTACAATCTCATACTATATATCTAAACTGAGGTTAGGTCTATCCATAAAAAAGCACATGAGGGTATTGGAAATCTTATTTTAAAAGCTCTCTGTTTGCAAAAAATCACACAGTACCCTGCATCCAGCTTCCCCTAATGTTGATAACTTCAGTAGTATAATGATCAGCGCAGGAAGTGAACACTGACACAACACTATTAACTGACTTCTTTTAAGTATGATTGGTTTTTCCATAGATATCCTGCTTCTTTTTCAGGATCCACTCCAGAATCCCACTTCACATTTAGTTATCATGGGCCCTTGATCTTCAGCAATGTGTGGCAGCTGGATCCTAAAGCTCCCTTGTTTTTCATAATCTTGACATGGTTGATGAGTACCAGCCAGTTATCTTATAACAGGTTCTCAATTTGGGGGTTGCCTGGTCCTTTTTTTTTAATTATATTGAAGTTATGCACTTTTGGCAAGACTACCATAGAAAGGGCATCGTGCCTTTCTCTGTGTATCACAAGGATATATGAAGTCCGTGCCGCATTACTGGGTTTCCTTGGTTAAGGTGGTGCCTGCCATTTTTCTCTACGGTGAAGTTACTACCTTTCTCCTTGTTGTAAAAAAAACTCCTTGGGAGAGAGACCTTGAAACTATACATGTATCTTGCTTTTCTTCAAACTTTCACCTGGTGATCTTAGCTTCCATCATTATTATGTACTTACACAAGTATTTTATAATATAATGACTTTGTATTTTCCTCATTGCTGAAGGTTTTTATGTGAGTCAGTGTTGAATTTTACCAAATGTTTTCTCTGAGTCTATTCCTATGTTTGTATATTTTTTCTTTACATTTTTAATGTGGAAAATTACACTGATTAATTTCTGAGTCCACAGATGGTTCTGATCTAATGAAGCATGACTTTTTTTCTGAGAGAAAGGCCCAGTGCAAATTACTCTTATGATCTGATGTTACTATTTTGAGGTTAATTCGAATCTATCATTTCCTTGCTGATCACAAGTGGTGTTCTGATTCTTTTTTTTTTTTTTTTTTTTTTAATGTTTATTTTTTTTTGGGACAGAGAGAGACAGAGCATGAACGGGGGAGGGGCAGAGAGAGAGGGAGACACAGAATCGGAAACAGGCTCCAGGCTCCGAGCCATCAGCCCAGAGCCTGACGCGGGGCTCGAACCCACGGACCGCGAGATCGTGACCTGGCTGAAGTCGGACGCTTAACCGACTGCGCCACCCAGGCGCCCCCTGATTCTTTATAATAAACCCAACGTAGATGTATATTTATGATGTGTTAGATGATTTTTAAATTAGAGGCCCAGGGCAGGGATTTTCCAAAGTGTGTTCTAAAGACCATTAACTCCACAGAACGCTCAAACGTACTTCCACGATCAAAGAAGTTTGGGAAACACCACATACGGTATCTGATTCTCTATCACAATATATGTTAGCAGATTAAGATTCTTGTAAGTGCCCAAAAATACATGTAGTCATCTTTTTAAGTCAAGTATTTCCCAAATTTATTGGATCATGGAAACTCTTCCTCACCAAACATTTATTAATAGCTTAGGCAGCCATTAACCCACTTAGGAAAATTCTCGCCTTTTATAAATGAGCATTTTTTAAAAAATGAGATACTAGCATTTTAAATTCTCGCCTTTTATAAATGAGCATTTTATCAAGTTAAGAGTTTATTAATTTGTGACAATGAAGATTTGCTGAACTTAAGCAAATGAAAATAGTATTTCTTATCCTAATGAAGAACATAAACATATCCCTGTAAGATAGAAAGATATGATCAGCTGTTCATATCTAAATAACAACTGGGCGCCTGGGTGGCTCAGTTGGTTAAGCATCTGACTCTTGGCTTCAGCTCAGGTCATGATCTCAAGGTTTGTGAGTTCAAACCCTGCATCAGGCTCTGCAGTTCAGAGCCTGCTTGGGGTTCTCTCCCTCTCCCTCTCTAACTGTCTCTCCCCATGCTGGCTTTCTCTCTCTCTCTCTCAAAATAAATAGATAAACTTTAAAAAAACAAACAAATAAATAAATAAATAAATAACAATGAAATTTCAAAGTAGACATTTTTGTTTCCTTTAACTGTCATATCTTTTTTGCAGGAACAAATGCTTTATTTCTGACTTTTTCAGCATAAGTTAAACTGAAGTCAGAAACAGCATCTCACTACAGGAGGAAAAAGAGACAGGGCCTGACAGAAAAGTAGAGTTTTAAATTTGCAAGTGGCAATTTTGGTATGTGCAAAAAAAAAAACAAAAACAAAAAACAAAAAACAAAAAAAACAAAAACTTGATAATGAACCCAATATACCAAAACTTCATTTACTTGAAGTACAAAAATTCTAAATTCTGAATAGTTTAACATGCTAAAGGAATCTGATGAAACTAACTTCTGTAATATCCATGAGGGAGAAAAAAGAATACATAAAGCAAATTAAACTCATGGAAGCGACAGAAATTCAGTGAATGGCATATTTTCTCCGCTCTATTGTGAGCACTTAATATCCTAATGAAAAATCTCTCTTATCTCCTCGCAGAAGCATTTATAAACTCTGCACAACACTGAGTCTGAGTAACCTTCCCCCATGGCAGTCAGTTTATAGGAATTGGAAGCTGCTTTACAGATAGATGCTTTTAAAATTGCTTCTTTATTAACTACAATGACACAATATTTCTTTCATTTCTTTAAAATACGTGCTCACTCAAGAGTTCTTTCTTAGCCTTAGATTCTTCTTCACCCCTTTTCTGAGGTCAGGGAAAATGTGCAAGGTATTTCTGAGGGCTCTAGCAATGAGAAGGGGGTATGACTAAGCAAATCTTTTATTTGTTAAGTTCTTTTTTTGTTTGTTTGTTTCTCTTATATAATAATGGTAGAATAAGATGGATACTAGGATTTATTAAGTAGCAGAAAAGAGTACTTGAAATATTTCTGTTCTTTTACAGAGAAGAAAAATGAGATCCACTGGAATACGAGGTGGTCTCTCCATTTTTTGTAGCTCCCACAATATTCCATACAATACCTTTTTTTAGTAGTCAGTTCCTTTGGAGCCTGATTAGTCACTGTAACATGATCTTCCCATCAGCACCTGGAACTCATTTGATTCACACTATGGAAGCCTCATGCTATCTTTTGAAGACACTCATCATCGCTATTGGAGTCACTGGTACCGTAAGGAAAGGAGGCTGAGAAATTCAGCCTGAGATCTTAGTGTTCATGGTGACTTATAGCTTATGGAAATCAAACCCCATAGACAGCAGGATGCTTGATGTAAAAACAGGGCCAGAGCAATTAAAAATGGCAAATAATAAGATGGTGCAAGGCACTTGAGATGCATTAATTAATGAACCTGATAACCTAACAGGGTCTGCAACAGCAACGTGGACATATAAAAACAAAAACCAAGCAAAATAAAACAAAAACAAAAACCTTCAGACTTTTTGTTCCCTTAGCTTCTGCAGCCAGCATGTTTATGCATTTTCTTATTATGATCCCATTTTATATTTTCGTTTTCCTGAGCCTGCAAAATATTATAAATTTAGATGTTTACTCTTCTTCTGTGAGGATAGCCTGTCAAGTATTTCTTGATTTGTTAAAAAGAACAACAAACCAACAACTGAGAACAATACTTTATTGTACTTTGTCTTTTTTGTTAGGAAGGAAATATAAAGCACTCTGTTTTGTAATGAATAGATGAATGATAATCTGGTCCTCAATGGGATACTGTTTTAAAATCTATTTTATCTCTGTGACTGGGATTTCATTTGTGCTTCAATCAGCTGGCTGATTAACACTGGGTGCCAGGGCAAGACCCAGGCTTGCCTAAGAACAGAGTTTGAAGCTATTCGCTATTACTCAGCGCAGATGAAAAATCTAAAAATTGACCTAAAGCAAATCCTTTTCTACCTCTTTGAAAATATCCAGAGAAATAAAATTTCTCCATTCATTCAAACGTTCAGAGTTTTGAAGTCCAGGTTATATCGAAAAAGTCTTATATTTATTCTCTTCATAGTACGTGTTTGCAAATGAACGCTTATTTTTTTAGCAAAACCAGGTAATACTTGAATACGTGTTTTATTGGGGGGCACTCTTTGAATGCCTTGTACATAGGTCTCATTGAATCCTCGTATCAACCATAGGAGTATTATTGCTATTAAGATCTTTCTGAATGGGAAAATGACACACGGACAGGTTAAGATGATCTACCCAGGATCCCTTGGCTAAGGTAAGGATAGGATGAATGTAGGATTAGAGCCAGTAAGTGTGGTATTGGAACCCACACATTTAGCAATTAAGATGTGTTTGTTATTTCCAACATTGCTACTTGCTCTATTGTGGCCAAATCCAGTTATCTGGAAGACTGCTTTTCTTTTACAAAAGTATTGGGGTAATTAGGCAAGAACCTTTTCTTTCTAAACAGTATTAAGTTAGAAGGAAGAGACTGCAAGACTATGTTTATTAGGGGAACTTTGTTCTCCTCCACATCTTGGTGGAGTGTCCCTGTAAACACAAGAAGAAACAGGACAACGGGGCAAGATTCTTCTTGCTGGCAGAGAGTTCTCTTTCCTAAAGTCAAGGCCAGCAACATCTTACAATTTAAACATTGTGCTCTCCTAGTAGGTAGTGGTGAACACAACCAGAAAGGATTGTATCACATTTTCCCTATGAGAAGCTCAAATAATTCAAATTACAAATAATTAGAGCTAGAATTATTTTCTAGTACAAAGGAGGTCTGCTGGATATGAAGATGAGTCGTTTTCTAAGAGCTGAGACAAAGACACCAAAAATAAATAAAATCCTTGATCAATGAATATGTATCTTTATATATCAACAACCAATGATTGTCTATGTATCTTTTTTTTTTTTTAATTTTTTTTTTCAACGTTTTTTTATTTTTGGGACAGAGAGAGACAGAGCATGAACGGGGGAGGGGCAGAGAGAGAGGGAGACACAGAATCGGAAACAGGCTCCAGGCTCTGAGCCATCAGCCCAGAGCCTGACGCGGGGCTCGAACTCACGGACCGCGAGATCATGACCTGGCTGAAGTCGGACGCTTAACCGACTGCGCCACCCAGGCGCCTATGTATCTTAATAGATCAAAGATTTTATTTATTTTTGGTGTCTTTGTTTTTACTATCTATTTATTTCATAAGTATATATTTATGTCCTATATGTCTATATCATATATACATCATATAAATATATGGTTATAATGTATTAACCGAGACAACGGTGAGGGGGTTTTGATTAAATTTTCTTTTTTTTAAATAAGTGCATTGTAGGCAAACTCAATGGATGGATATTGTTACTTGTTTGGACTCTTTTTTTTTTAAGTTTATTTATTTTGAGAGAGACAGAGGTAACACGAGTGCCAGCGCAGAACCTGACTCGGGACTTGAACTCACGAAACCATAAGATCATAACCTGAACCAAAACCAACAGTCAGATGCTTAACCACTGACTGAGCCACCCAGGCGCCCCTACTTGTTTGGACTCTTTTTATTATGTTTTTTTGGTTTCAAAACTCATTGGCTATGGACATTCAAAAACTCCTGAGAAATTTTAAAATAGAGCATCACAGACTCTTTCTTGCCTTCTTTAAATGTTCCTTAAAAACCCAACCTCCATGTAATTAAACTAAAGAGATCTAGAACCTTAGAAAAGAAACATGCATATGACGAACCAGAGATTTTATGGGGAAATCCCATTATAAGCTCCTTTCTAAGGAGGTTCCACAAGCCCTCACTGAATGGGGGCTACCATTCAGGGTTCTTCTTTCTCCTTTCCCTGTCAGCCCTCAGGCAGCAGTAAGACTTTGGAACTATACTAATTATACTGGAAGAAACAGTTATTGGCTCTTGTATCCAACTACTTAAATCATTCCTGTGTTGAGAGTAAAGACAAATCCTTACTCAACTCTTGGTGGTTTCTAGTTAATTGAATTCTAATGAGATATCTAGTGCCCCAGCTCCACAAGGCTGAGAATGCGTTTTCTTTGATTTAGGTCAATCTTGCGTTGAGTTTGAATACTTTTGCCCAGTTCATTCAATGCATGAAGGTGCACACATACCATAAAGAAATGCTCTTTAAAATGTATATCAGTGCCAGAAATATCGTATCTCATACATCATTTCTTATAAATATACATAAATTATAATTACTAACATATGTGAATACTTAACCACATTCTTATTTTCCGCACCTGCACCGTGGAAATTATTTAGAGACAAATTCTTGTCATTTTTCATGATCATTTCCTTGCCATGGAGAGTTAGGAGCGGGAACAGACATTTGCAATAAGACCACCCTCCCAGATGTTCCCCCCACCCCCACTTTCTTCTGCACTTCTCTCCTTTTCTCCTCCTTTCCTTTCATCATTCTCTTCTTAGGTTAACATTGCCTCCAAAGGGCAAAGGAGACTGAAACCTCTACTCATTCTTTGTTACCAAATAATTGCTTAGATAATTAAAAGAAAGTGACTGATTTCATTAAACACAGAAAATAAAGTATGCATTCAAGCTCCAGGAACAAACAAACAACACAAAGTAGCAAGATGGTTAAAGTTGGGGCTACAGAACCAACCGAGCTTTGCCTTGAATATTGGCATCTTCCTTTGTTAATGATACGAACTTGGTTAGCCGGTCCCTCTTACGAAGGCTCAGTCTTCTTTTCTGCATATTGGGATCCGTGTCAGTTGTCTGAGAATTTCACAGGCTTAATACATAGCACCCCTCTTCTCTACCCAAATTCTGAGAAAACGGAGAAAATTTTACAAAGAAGGGACAGATGGAGTTTATTCGGCCGAGTTAATGATAAAACTTAAGTAAGAGGATGTAGCTTAGTGTCCGAGCCAGACAGACCTACTAAGCAAACCTCAGAGTAAAACAAATAACCACCATGTACGTGCCAGACTGTACCTGGGAGGCAAAGACCACCCCCCTCTAGGGTCACACCTAGGGCTTGGAGGAACTTCCCATCCTGGGGCAAGGGAAGAGAAGAATGAACAAGAAAAAAGGAAAAAGAGGAAGCTAAAGTCAGTATGACAAATTGATTCTCCTCAAAGTTGCTGGTCCGATCAATCATCTCATTTCTCCGGCTGGAAGAGTGATTAAAGGTCACGAAAGGTCAGAAATGTTTATATCTGGGGAAACTTCCGAAGCGGGAAAGAGCCATTTCCTCATATCATCCCTCCAGGTTTCCATGGTCTTCGCACATTGTGTGAAGGGGAGAGCCAGTTTTCAGGACAGTCTTACATTCAGCTTCGCGGACCCCTGCAGTACCGGCCACACTGTCTTGGGATCTCCTGCTAGACCCACAAGTAGAGGGTCCACATTTTGTTCTCAGGACGCTCTGAAATGGGGCAGAATAGGACTCTCAGGCTACATTTTTAACCCACGGCTGAAAATTCACACCCTGTTCTATTTCTTTATTTCCGTCTTGAACTGTGTCCAGCCATAGAATCTGGCGGAGCATATCAGGACACTGTAAATAGATTAAATGACAGCCTTATGATTCAATAATAAAATTCCTTCAGATGAGCGATTCCAGGAGGGAATGAATATAAACGGTATCTCCCCATTAAGTCAAAGTTGGTATCTTAGGTATAGTATATTAGGGTCCAAAAGAATTAACCCTCAACCAAATTCTCTTCCTTTTGCAAATCAAAGATATGTATAGATATATACTTTTAATATTTTATATTATTTTATGTATTTTTATATTATATTTTATGTTTTATATTTTATTTATATTATTTTATTATTTCTTTTTGTTATTTATTTTATATATTAATTTAATATATTTGCACTATAATTAAAATATATGCACTGATATATATGCAGACAACCCTGCTTCTTGTTCTGCTTAGATTTAGCTAAAGAGCACTTCATGTCAACCTAAAGGTCCTTTTCATTCAGCAGCTGTAGCCTGGGCTGTTTCTCTCAAGAACGGGTACAGTTTTTCCCAGGACTTTGGAAGTTAAATAGGTTCAACACCGAGACTCTGATAACCATGTTCTTTCTTTAAAGATTCCAATAAAAATCACTCCACATAATTATCACCCACAAATTTAGAAAACAAGATCCCCCTAAGCTACAGAGATTGATGCTAGAAAATACAGTAGGTCTCAGAACCCAGCACTTGCTAAAAGCTGTGGATGATACCAATGTCATCTGAGGAAAGGAAGAACACCTTGATTTTATCTTGACTGGAATGGCTCTCAGTTCATGTCAGATGCCCAGAATCTGCAGTCTGTAAACTCACTTGGTGGAGAGCAAGCTCCTTACCGGTGGTGACATTTAGCACTACTCACTTGCTCTACCTGGGAGGAAAAAGGTACGTGTTATTCTGTTAGACATCACTGCTTTATTCCCAAATTAAAATTTTGCAATGGTGCAGTCTGACCTCTCTGCTCTTTGTGTGTGTGTGTGTGTGTGTGTGTATCTTTTATATCTACGTATTCAAAACCTATTAATTTCCGTTTGTCACTTGAGGTTCACGTTTCCGTCACCCTTGTTCGAAATTGAATCTCCTTCTGCATCCAGACTTCTGAACAGAGGCATTGAGTTATCAATTCTGTATCAAAATGACCCCTCCCACTTCTGTTTTTTTGAGTTGTTTAGGTCTCAGACACCTGCCTCCTAGGGAAAATATATTCCCCAATTTAGACCCAACTTAAAAGCCCACGTGTTAGGAGGTGATTATGCAATCAGTGGACAGGCCACATGATGCAAGACTGGTCCATTCTCTCTCTCTCTCTCTCTTTTTTTTTTTTTTTTTTTGGCTGATTTAGAACTGACTGCTAAGACCTAGTATCTACACTTTAAAGACTGAATCTTACTGGGGCGCCTGGGTGGCTCAGTTGGTTAAGTGTCCAACTTCCAAGCTTCATGAGTTCAAGCCCTGCATTGGGCTCCATGCTGACAGTGCAGAGCCTGCTTGGGATTCTCTCTTTTTATCTGCCTCTCCCTGCTTCTCTCTCTCTCTCTCTCTCTCTCTCTCTCTCTCAAAAATAAATAAATAAACTTTAAATACTGAATCTTAACTGATGTACACACAACTCAGTCTGGCACCAAAACTGTGGTTCAACACCTTATACCTAAAAAGCTTGTACGCAGAATGATTATCTGTCTGATGGCTGATTTCTGCTAAGGAGAAGCTGTACTTCCCAGGTAAGATACAGAAGCTTGACACTGAGGCTTCCTGCACTGTTAAACAAGTTAGTGGCTCAGATGAGGCCCACACGCAACCTGCATCTTAGTTGAGGGAGGCCACCTGTGTGGCTGGCACCCATGGAGACCACTTTGCGTGGCTTCCATGGCTTTCCCGAAGCTGTTACGTGACCTGCATGCCTGCCTGAGGTCTGAGTGGCCCGAACATCCTTGGAAACCTTCTTGCTCCATGGCTCACGGCCAGGGCCTTAGACAAAGGTTATGCCCCTTTGGCTGAGACATGTAGAGCCCAAGCTTTCACTTGAAGCTGCCTGTACATGTGTTCCTGATTCTATGGAAACAGTTACTTTGCTGCGGACTAAGCCACCACAAGCAGCACCCAACACTTAGCACAGCCAATTAAAAGCAGAATGGCCTTTCCACAACAGCTAAGAGACAAAGACATAGGGTAAAAATTTGCCTGGGTTAATATAAGCCTCTACAAGCTACGGAGATAAGAATGTTCTTCTCACACACTGTGTTCACAGCTCCAAAACACATTTCTTAGCCACAACAAAAGCCAATTAGTGGGTATATTCAGCTTCTCTTATTCTTCTATTTTCTCCATTTCTCAATGTCTCTGCTTGAGTTTCAGAGTGGGCCTGGGAACCAGCACCCTTGCTCTCCGTTCATTTCCTCTTCTGAAAGGACTGTGAGACAGGGTATCTCAAGAAGTCCCAAATCACTGTGTGCAGATTTTCAACAGGAATGTCAAACCTGTTCTAACAGTTGATTCTGTTTGCCTACTTTGAGAGTAAGAAAGGAACAAGAGAGTAAAGAGGGATATGAAAATGCATTTTTTGGAGAAGAGTGTCTGGGTTTCAACACCTTCTATCATTCTTCCAACCTTCCAAAGAGCTTCCAAAAGGCTATTTGGAGCATTTGTAATAGGACTCCAGCAGGTCAGAGGCATGGTGGGTTGGGATCTGCCTCGTACCTGAGAAACTCAGAAAATGAGCGATCTTCTGAATAGTCTGTGTGTCAGGAGACACAGAAATGCCGCTCCGTGGGGATTGCTCTACTCTTCCAATTATTCCCAGGAACAATAAAGCATAACTACTTCCCATGGACCCAATGTGGGTACCTAGGAGAGCTAATGAGAACTGTTTAGTCCAGTGGAGCACAGCCAGTGGAGATAAAGGGAGGGAACAATGGGTGGGACGAAGCTGGAGGTGAACTACTCGGGGCTCCAGGGGAGCACGAGCAGTTAGCTCCCTGTGTGCTGATAAACTGGAATTTTTCCACCTTTTCTTTCTTTTGGGTGTTAGCATCAAGAGTGACCAAAACGGAGGTGCCTGGGTGGCTCAGTTGGTTAAGCCTCTGACTCTTGATTTCGGCTCAGGTCATGATCTCCCGGTTTGTGAGTTCCAGCCTTGCATCAGGTTCTGCGCTGACAGTGTGGAGCCTGCTTGGGATTCTCTCTCTCCCTCTCTCTGTGCCCCTCTCCTGCTCGAGCACTCTCTCTCTTTCAAAATAAATACACTCAAAATAAATAAAATCAAAGTCTTAGCACAGTGTTCCTCCTATCTGTGATCAATACTGGCATCATTAACAGTACCTATAGGTGGGTGCCTTCATGACATTCTTTCCTACTGTTTATTACACACACCCTGCCCCACTGCTCCCCATTCAGCTTGCAAATGTAGTCCTTTCTGCTACAGTGCGACAAGAGTTCCTCCAGATCACGACTCCATGCGAAGATCACACAATAAAGGGGAGCCTGCATGGCTCGGTAGGTTAAGCGTCTGACTCTTGGTTTCAGCCCAGGTCATGATCTCCCCGTCCCTGAGTTCAAGCCCTGCATAGGGCACTCTGTGCTGACAGCACAGAGCTTGCGTGGGAGTCTGTCTCCCTCTCTCTCTGCCCCTCCCCTGCTTGCTCGATCTCTCTCTTTTTCTCAAAAATATATAAATTATTTTTTTTTTAATCACACAATTAAAACCACAGAGCTTTGGATAAATCAAATTTGGGGGACAACATTCATAAACTTAATCAGTGACACTTAAAAAAATGGTAAGAATCTCATAAAAATGGTAGCACGTGCAAAATGGTGAGGAACTACGTAGCTACCACCGTAAATCTGGCAAGTACAGCTTGCTGGTGGAAGTGGGGAAGGTTGCAGCAGCTGGGAGCTATTGAGGGTGGTGGAAGGAACACCAGGAAGTTATAACACCAGATGTGGGTGGGTGTGGCTCGTGGCCCGATGAGGTCTGTGTGTGTGTGTGTGTGTGTGTGTGCTTTGTGTATTCCTAGACGGCTCTGTTCACATGAGGGCAGTTTTCTGTGTTTACCTGGTGCTCCTCATTCATGAAAAGCACATCAGCAAACACAAGGTCTGTGTTGTCCTCAAACTGGTCCTTAAAGTACCAATCGCATTGGAACAAGTTTGCATTTTCAAGACAGGGAGAACTGACAGTGTATATTTACAAACCAGAAGCCACACATCTCCTGGCCTGCTTTGAAACGGTATAATTTATGAGAATATGATCTCCCAAGTGGAATGGGTACAGCCTCTGGATTTCGGCCACGGGTGTTGGCCAAAAGAAATATATAATAGGGGAGAGAATTCTGAAGGCCCTTGTTAGGAGAGCCGTAACATCCTTACAAAGTTACTCAACTCTCTGGCTAAATTATTTGTGAGGATACAGACAATACCTAAAGGACTGTTGTGAGGTTTAAAAGCAGGAAGAGGAAAAGAAAGAGGAGAAAAACAAATGATCCTGACCAATTCTTAGAAATGACAAAGGAGATATGACTCACCCCACAATATCATGTGGTACATTTGAATGGGAACATTTTTTTTTTTTTACCAAAAACGAAGACATGGGATTATAGAAAAAAATCAATATGTTTACAAAATCTATCAGTCAAAACCTTCAAAGCCTAATTCCTCTTATTTCAAGATTGATTTTTTTAAAGTCTGCTTATTTATGTTTGGGGTGAGAAATAAGAAATCCAATCTACCAAGAAATATAAAGTCTTGATGTTTTAATGATTGAAATATTGATTAAAAAGCACATGCATTGTCTATAAAAGCAAATTTTTGGTCACTGAAAGCACACGTCAAAACCAAATTTCATCGGGGGGCGCCTGAGTGGCTTAGTCAGGTAAGCATCCAACTCTTGGTTTCCACTCAGGTCATGGTCTCATGGTTCGTGAGTTCGAGCCTCGTGTCGGGCTCTACACTGTCGGTGTGGAGCCCGCTTGGGATTCTCTCTCTCTGCCCCTCCCCCGTTTGCTCTCTCGCGCAAAAATAAATAAATAAACTTTAAAAAAATCTCATCAAGTTAATAGAAACACTGTAAAAAGAGTGGAAGTATACTAATAATATAATACCATCACAAGAAATTTGTAATTTCTCACACCATTTAAAGATTTACTCTTGGTGCATTTCTATAATCTTTTGAATTTCCTTTTTTTTTTTTTTTTAAATCAGCGTTTGTGGGTAGGGTCCATTTCTTTGGATGAGAGTTTTGTAAAGAATTAAAACTCCTCTATTATCGTGTTTGTCTACTTCCAATACATCTAGTCTATTCCATCTGCGGTCAGTCACTTCAGTGAAATATATTTTGGACAATGAGTTACTTGGCATAATGTGCAAAGCAACTGGTTGTTTGACATTTTTTTTGTTTGGTATCATGTGGATAGTCATTTTTAGAACCAACTCTAAATAACTTTTCTTGAGTATTTAGCAAGAATCATGCTATAGTAGGCAGTCCTGAAATATCCAGGGAGAATCAGCAAGCCTTTATTATACAGTCAGCGGTCCTCATATGCTCCTGAGTTGTTTATTACATTACAGTAGGGTTTCAGTGTCTCTTATTTCCTTTCCTAACCTATTGGTTCTAACAAAGAATACTCTGCTTTTAATCCTTCTGGTTTCTCAAGATCCAACACAGTACTGAGTACAAAGTAGGTTCTCTCATCTACCAGTTAAATGGAATGAATACATTATGAGAAGATTAGGATGAACTGTCCCAGTTTGGGTTTTTATGTGTTGAAATAATCAGAGGGTCACTGGAACCTCTACATAGCTCAGCTTTTTTTTTTTTTTAGTTCAGAAGGGGAAACATTGTAGATTTTGTTTCTTCCCCATTTTTAATGGACTGAGTCAAGTTAGGTCACTGTGGATGTGTGGATGAGGCCATGAACTGCAAGCCAGTTCCTATTTTTACTATCGGGACTATTGCAGCCCCTTGAAGCTGAATTTTTATACTTTCAAAATTAAAAAAAAAAATGAAGCAGACTAGTATGGAAGGAGTCTCTAGAGTTCCCTGTCCCCCTGCTACCTCCAATCCCCTCAAAGTGAGACTCCATCTTCTTGTTTTCGTGTCAGATCGGAACTGGACCAGTATCACTAGTTTCCTAGGAAACCCTGAAAAAGATGATCTTTACATAACTGGCTTTGCCCACTGTTGGAACGCAGCCACTTCTGGGGAAAGGCAGAGCAGCTGTTCAGCTGCCTCATAGCAACACTTCACAGCAATGTGGGAGGAAAACAGACAGGAGCAATGTGCTTAAATTAAACTGCCCTGGGAGGGTAAGGTACCGGGGCAGAAGACAACCATTTAGAATTGAGAGTGTCTAATTAGTCAACAGACCTACTCCAAAGGGGAAGGCGGTGAATTTTTAATGAAATCACCAGAACAGGTCTTTGGTTTCAACTTCTTGCTGAAAGGCAATGAGACATTTAAATGGTATCCTTTTAAGGGTCCTTCTGTTTTGAACATACTACCAAAAGAGCACTATTTTTTTTTTTAGTTGATGGCTTTTATTTCAGAACAAAACAACGAAAGAACACCAACAGCAAAGAAGAAAAGTCAACTGGGTTCTGTTTTTGTACAATTCCTACTATTTTCCAAAAGTTCATAACGTTTCACTCAACCGCCATGGTTTAGAATTGCCAAAACCCAGATAACAATGCAAGAAGCATCGTTCCAGACTGGTCTCTTCTGCTTTTAGCACAGAAACAAGTTCCATATTAGGAGCAGCCACGCTTTGAACCATGATTCATTAACTAGAGGTTAGAAGAAGAGAAGGCAAACTCAAATTTGCAAGTGGTAAGAGGAAAACACTTGGATAAAATCAAGACTGCCCTGTAATGCTCTGTGGCTTGCTCTGCATAAAGGCACCCAGCCAAGGGGGTGAAGAGAAGCTTACAATTCATCTCAAGCTGCTGTATCCTAACCCAGCACCCAGGATCCAAGCCACTCCTTCTCAGCACAAAGGCGCCATCTGTTGGCCAAACCCATAGACAGGTTACTTTCTTTAGTGGGCTGTGGTCAGCCAGAGGGAGAGCCCATTTTTCTAGCAGAAACTCTGGATAGAATGTTAGAAACCAGGGGTTCTAGGAGATCTTCTTGTGGGAATACTCCTCTTTCTAGACAAGGGAATGAATGCCAGGGATGGCTATATGATTTGTTCATCCCAGTACAGAATGAAAATGGGAACCCCTGGTTCAGAAAACAGGAAAAAAAAGTACTGTTAAAAGTATTAAAATATAGGGATGCCTGGACGGCTCCGTCAGTTGAACGGCTGACTCTTGATTTGGGCTCAGGTCATGATCTCAAGATTGAGCCCCGCACTCAGCCCCACACCAAGCTCCTTGCAGACAACACGGAACCTTATTGGGATTCCCTGTCTCCCTCTCTGTGCCTCTCCCCGGCTTGTACATGCACACACACTCTCTCTCAAAATAAATAAATACACTTTTAAGAAAAGTACTAAAATATTTTTTTAGAAAAGTTTCTTTCTTTTGAGATCTCTCTCGCCTTGTCATAATACTTTTAATTTCCTTGGTGTTATTTCTTTAATGTCGTCCTCAGTAAGAAAATTGTAAGATGTGGTATTATTAGCATAAATTTCCAGGCCATCTTTGTATTCTACAATGACAGTTTTAAATACAAATATAAGAGCACTTTGCTGGTATGCAGCCTCACTTGAATTGTACACTTTGTGTTTCGTAGGTCATACATGCAAATGTGTTTCCTTTGCAGCCGTGGAAATGTTCTAGAAAACTACTTCTACTGTTTTGTCACTTCTTGATATATGCACATTTTATCACCACTCTAGCTGTGGCTTACTGATAAATAAAGACGGAGTGAAAGGAAAGGAACTGTGGGTACGACCACCTTTCCACCTTGGTCATCCTTTTCAGCATAAACATTTGGCTGATACAGGGAAGTAACAAGCAAGAAAGGACATGATAGGTTCCTCAGTCATTTGGGTTTTCTAGAATGTCACTGTCTTCCTTCCCATTGGAAAACAGCTTCTAATTAGAATGGAAAATGTGGCCTCCCAGGGATGTCAGAGCCCTGGCTCACTCACTTGGAGATGAAACACGCTTACCTTTTACCCTTGAGTCTACCTGTCGTTGATTCACAACCCTTCCAGGAAGCTCCCTGGTAGAATCTGAAATGGCCCTGCACTCGGAGTACAAGGAGAGACGGAAAAAGAGGGAGGGCACTCCAGGTTGGTGGCAGTTTTAAAAAGCAAGGAAGGGGCACCGGGGTGACTCAGTCATTGAACGACCAACTCTTGATTTCAGCTCAGGTCATGATCCCAGGATCATGAGATCCAGCCCCACATTGGGCTCTGTGCCGAGTATGGAGCATGCTTGGGATTCTCTCTCTCCTTCTGCCCCACTATCTCTCTCTCTCTCTCTCTCTCTCTCTCTCTCTCTCTCTCCAACCAATCAATCAATAACTAGCTAGCAAGGGGAACTTGCATAGGAGGCATGTCTTGAATGGCAGCAAGATGGATGGATGCCCACACCTGCACATCAAATCTTAAAAGCTTGCAGAGGCCTTAACTGGTTGCAGTCACATATACCATGCAGGAGTTTTCAGCACATTACTATCTCAAGGCTACGTCCTTGGAGCAGCTTCTGGAAGTGGGAAAGTCAAGTGGAACCCATATTGCAAGGACAATGGAAGGGGTGAGGAACCTCTGAATGCCCAGGTCCTGCTCACGGGTCAGTTGATGATCATGTCTTTTTGGTGGTGTTCCCCCATACCTGGATTTCCATTAATGGAGAGTCCAGTAGAATTTTGTGCCATGAAGCATTGCAGATGTTGTAGGTAAACAGGGAGTAAGAAACCACAGTGGACATATGTATCGTGTAGATCTTCATTTACACATATGATTTGGTGTCCCATTGGACTTTACTTACAAAACACAAGTTCAAAGATAGCATTGTTTAAAATTCCAAGACAAGTGAAAGCAGAGTATTAAACCAAGCATAGAGTTCTTCGGAAGGTGGGACCACGTGTGACTGACTGCTCAGGTATCATGCCCATGAATCCAGTCATGACCATAGCCCAAAGTGATGTTAAATGATTTGCCTAATAACCAAAGAATAATATCTTCAGACCTCAGCTGATTTCTAAGCACTGATTTCTATCTACTTTCCCTTTATCTAATAAACTGACTTTTCTAATAATTCCTCAGTGTTGCTCCTATATCAAAGATGACAGGATACAAATGTTTGGAGAAAGAAAGACTCTAACAGTGGCTGAGTGCCTGCCATTTGCATGGCATTTTGCTAGGTACTTTTACCTACATAATCTCATTTATCACGATTCTAATAAGATAAGGGGTATTTACTTGCTTCCTGAATTTGGATAATAACAAACCAAATTAACCAACCCATCCAAGATATTAACTAACCCATCCAAAGTTACATAACCCATATGTTCAGTAGGAGTGATCAACGAGATATAAACACATGGAACTTTATTTTTGTTCCATACTGTTCCTTCAGGATCTATTCAGTGGTGTAGCCTTTCCAGGACTCTGGATGAAAACTTGGGGGTGGCCCTTGAGTTCCTGCCCACTCTTAGATATTGGGAAATCCTTCACTCACCTTAGGTAACAAACTCAGTTTTAACTGGAAAGCTGAAGTATTCAGGCTTATGTAATATTCACATGCCTGAATGGATTTAACCTTCCATTTTCTCCTCCTCCCAGCTGAGCTGTAGGAATTTGGCCACAGCACACTGGGAGAAGGAAGGGCATGATACATTTCCTTTCTTGCTCACCTTTTCTCCCAGTTATTAGCTGGAATTGGAGTGGTTATTAGGTAAAAGCTGAGAAGTGGAGCATGAAAAAGTATATAAAAGGTAATGAGCATGAGAAATGTATTCAGATGAGTTCTATGTTGGCTTAGAGTTCTCTTTATCTCAAGGATTTTTTTTTTTTAGTCATAGTTCCTCAGAACGTTTAACCTGCATAATTTATTAGGGACTATGACCTCGGAGCAGAAGTGATGGGCAGGGATAATGAAACAAGGCAGGAGAGAGAAGCAAAATAAAGATGTTTTGTTAGGTCAGCCAGGGTCTAACTGGTTGTTGGATCCACTGAGACCTCCTGAGAAGCTGCATGGCATAAGGCTTTGAAACAATCATTCACTGGAGGGAGGAGAAGTTTTTATTCATTGGTTCCTATCGACTTTTGTTAAGAGGTAATTTTCATTAAGACATTACTTCTCCTAAAGTTCAAAGGCGAACATGCATGAGCTCCAAGAGAGCTTCTGCTACAGTGCCACCAAAAAAAAAAAAAAAAGCCCAGGGACAGGTAAGAGGAATAATGCGTGGGCTTGAAGTGAGGCAGTGCCACAATGCACCTGCAGGAAGCTACTTGGAGCCCATGAAGAACTCATCGCTGAAGTGGTGGTCAAAATCAGAGATTGAGGTTGAACGGATCTGTTATGATGCATAAGAGGTGTCCAAGATAGGTACTTTCCCAGGTTCTTTAGGGGAAATTTACCTTGCCCTCTCCATCTCAAACTCTGGATGTGTGCTGTGCTGCCTCCTCATAGCCCCTCCTCCCCCTCTTCAAGACCTTATCTTTGGATAAGCTCTCTCCTCTCAAATGCTGGATTCCCCTCTGCACCCTCCTAATGGACCTTCTGGGTAGAACGTAAGCAGCTCCAGACCAGCTCTCTATCCTACCCAAGCCCACATCTGGTCCTAGAAAAATAGTCATACATTCTTTGGCCTGCTATGGAATGGAAATGTGGTTCTTTCTTTTTTTTTTTAAGTTTATTTGTTTATTTTGAGAGAGAGAGAGAGAAAGAAAGCAGGGGAGGGGAAGAGAGAGAGAGAGAGAGAGAGAGAGAGAGAATCCCAAGCAGTCTCCACGTTGTCAGCACAGAGCCTGACTAAAGGCTCAAACTCACAAACCATGAAATCATGACCTGAGCTGAAACCAAGAGTTGAACACTTAACCAACTGAGTCATCCAGGAGCTCCAGAAGTGAAGTTACTTCTGAAACCAAGAAGCATCTCACCTCTATTCCACCAGCCAAAGCAGCTTCCCAAATTTCCTCATGCCCTTCACAGTGCCTTGGGTAGAAGTTAGACCCCAGTCCACCATGTCTTCAAATGCCAGGACACATATCAGACCTTCCAAGTAGTCTTGTGGAAGCCCATTCTCTCTAGACTGGGAGCAAATGAGCAATCCCTCACCTTCATGACATCAGCTCTCTGCAAAGAAATCCCACAAACCGCCGCAGTTTATATCTGGGGTATGGAATGGACTCCTACACATACTTTGACAGTTCCTCCAAAGTGGTCTGTGTCACACTCACATGAACCCATTTTCACTTGGCATTGCAGTTGGACATAACTCCAGAACCATGAACCCCTTAAAGCAGTACAATCCATTCCCTCGTGTATGTTGGTTAGTCTTGCTACTGGTAATTTGTCCTTCTGTCCTCTCAGACTGAGAACTAGTTTTCTCACACTCCCCAGAAATAGTCCAACCCTTGCTGGTTTCAGAAAGCAAGTAACACCAGGAAGTCTCCATATATTCTAAGGCATGTAAAGAATATTCTTTAAATGTAACTAACTCCTAAGTAGGAAACACTTCCCTTAATTTTAGTAATATAGAATACAACGTAGAATCGAGGGTCTCTGTTTTTATCCTTCCTGTGGTCTCCAGCAAAATTATATAAAATTATGCAGAATATATTGTATTGATCATCTGAAAAAACAATTTGATACAAGCCCAATAGTTTTCAGGTTTTACTTGGATGAGAAAATGTTGAGGGTTATGCATATTTTTATGTACCTATTAAGGGGCTCCTGGGTGGCTCTGATGGTTGAGCACCGACTTCGGCTCAGGTCATGATCTCACAATACCTGGGTTTGAGCCCCACGTCGGGCTCTGTGCTGACCACTCAGAGGCTGGAGCCTACTTCAAATCTGTGTCTCCCTCTCTCTACCCCTCCCCTGCTTGTGCTCTGTCTCTCTCTGCCTCTCACAACTAAATAAACATAAAAAAAAATTTTAAGTAACTATCAAGACTTAACAGAGTTATTGTTCTGGATTAGAGGAAAATAAATTCTAAGAAACCAACAAATTCAAAAAACAAAAGCATACTGATCTCAGTATGGATAAGTCAGAAAGAAATGGCAAGTAGAAAGGAGGAGAAAATCAGGACCAATATTCTAACCTGGGAGCGGGGCTGTTTGTATGGTCGTTCTGTGACTTATTTTCACCATTGGAAGCATGAATTCCTGAGGCTAACAGTTTTAAGCACAAATAGGGATAATGCTAAATGGTAGTATTTTTACTGTAAAAAGACTCAGGTATAGTTTAGAACATGCAGTTCTGAGTAACAGTGGGGCTGGGCAAGCTCATCAAGAAGCTATTGTGTGCGTATGTAATGGAGTTGATTAGAAAACAGGGTTTTGTCCCAAAGTTAACTCCTTCCAGATCATTCTTGAGGCACTGATCTGACAACTAAAAGTCCTCGTGGCCAGTTTTGCCTGAAATATTACTGGGTCAATCGAAGCTGCTCCGTTATTTCACAAGAAAGCTATCAAAACGACTTATTTATTGTAATCACAATGAGGACTTCTGTAAGTGATTCTTTTTTGCCAGTGATCGCATTCACCTCTGTGTAAAATGAACTTAGACGTGCTGTTTTCCCAGAAATAATGTTTTCATTACCGTTAATAAGTAGCTACTTTTATTAATCCCAGACAAAAGATTGTCAAACAGACATCATCCGAGGATATTTAGGATTTCGTTTTGCCTTCTTTTATTTATTCTCTCCAATGCTAATGATCTGGGAGAAAACATTTTTCCCTTATTTTCTCCTTCAACAGTGTGATATTATTTAAGCAATCACTGCAGCAGAGTCCCCGTGTTCTGGAAGAAGCCCATTAGGCAGTGGTACTAAACAGAAGTCATTAAAATTAATAACCAGTGCAGAGGAGTCTTGCTTCTGAAAACGATTAGCACCCTTTTCCTATTTCTACTCTTTTAAAAAAAATTAATGTTTATTTATTTTTGAGGGAGAGATAGAGACAGAGTGTGAGCGGTGGAGGGGTAGAGAGAGAATGAGACACAGAATGTGAAGCAGGCTCCAGCTCTGAGCTGTCAGCCCAGAGCCAAACCCAGGGCTCAAACTCACAAACTGGGAGATCATGACCTGAGCCGAAGTCGGATGCTTAAGCGACTGAGCCACCCAGGCGCCCCTCTACTTTTTTTTTTTCAAGTGATGAATTTAAGTTTGAAAATTTGTGCCACATTTCTTAGGATATCCCATTCCCTGAGTTATCTCAAGCTACTCTGTGTCAGCCAGAAACTTCTGATACTGGAGGGTGCTCCGTGAACTTGTGGCTTCCGCATAGACAACTTCAACTCCTTTGAACCATTCTCCCTTGAGGTTCTTGCTAATGTGTCTCCTCCTAACCAGGGAGCGATGCAGCTTAGTCAGCCTGTATGCTGGTTGCACAGCTGTCAAGAAAGTGAGAAATTTAGACTACTAGAAACATATGTTCTGTGTCATCAGTTTTTGAAGAAGTGATGGAGTGTGGCAGTCCGCCCTTGCACCTGTCCCATCTCCACAACACACCTTGAATGACTCTGGCCCAATGTTGGACAGCTGGAGGTTCAACTTCATCCATCAGACCGTCATTCAACGTGCAACAGATAATTCCATATTGTAGAAAGTTAGCTCCTTTTGAAACTACCTGTCTTCTTCCCTCCTTATGGACAGAAGAATATAGCTACATTTCCTACTCACAAAATTTATCATATCATTGTAGTGTTCGGGGAACTTGAGGGTCAGTTAAACTATTTTTTAAGATTAAATTTTTTGGGGGCGCCTGGGTGGCGCAGTCGGTTAAGCATCCGACTTCAGCCAGGTCACGATCTCGCGGTCCGTGAGTTCGAGCCCCGCGTCGGGCTCTGGGCTGATGGCTCAGAGCCTGGAGCCTGTTTCCGATTCTGTGTCTCCGTCTCTCTCTGCCCCTCCCCCGTTCATGCTCTGTCTCTCTCTGTCCCAAAAATAAATAAACGTTGAAAAAAAAATTAAAAAAAAGATTAAATTTTTATCTAATATTACTATTTTCCTGAAAAAAAATTCCTATAACTTCTAGAATATTCAACATCTTACCTTATGAATATCTTGGTCACCTCACTTATTAGATCCACAACTCACATATTTAAATTAAAGAAATGTTATTAAATACCCATTAAAATTTTTAAATCTTTTTTTTAATGTTTGTTTATTTTTGAGAGGGCCGGGGGGTGGGGCAGAGAGAGAGGGAGATAGGGCCCAAAGCGGGCTCCTTACTGACAGCAGAGAGCCTGATGTGAGGCTCGGACTCATGAACTGTTGGATCATGACCTGAGTTGAAGTCGGGTACTTAACAAACTGAGTCATCCAGGTGCCCTGATACCCATTAACATTTTAAAGTGCAAATTTCTAATAATCAGTAAATAAATTTCTCAGCGAGTAGACATTTCTCTCCCCTACTGATGAAATGACATTATACATAATTGTTATTACTCGGTAATACATTGCTGCACATACTAATTCTCTAATCTACCCTGGATTTACTTTGTGTGCCTGAGTGGATTAGAACACCCTGACAATTGCTTTCACCAGCAACAGGGAGATGAGTAAACTTGGGCTTTCAATGAAGATAGACCTCATCTGTCTGTGTCAATATATGTGACTTATCCTTTGTAACAATGGCTGAAGACTGCTTCCTTAAAGGTGGTGTAGCATTATTGACATCTTTTGCACTTGTTTTAAGGATAGCTATTGTCCATGCACCCAGGCTTGGGCTTCTTCTACAGACACCTGCTATTCAAATATGTCAGTCTTATTATCCAGAATCATGAAACTGAAGCTCTTGGGTTTATTGACATCTGCCTAATATAGGAATTCTTTCTTCCAGTTATTCAAGTCCTGGAGACTTTGAGTCATCTACACTAAAAGTAGAGTGGCAATATTCAGCATCTCTGTCAAATGGTGCCCTTGGATTTCCAAACCACACGTAACTGGCTTGCATAGTTCAAATGAGTCATTCACCCCAATTCTTCCTTTAAAAATCCTACACCTATTGCATGGAATTCCTGGGTATCAAATTGATTACTTATGTGTCTGTTGGTAAGAGAGCTCTCCCAACTTCACCATGTGTAAGTAGAATTGCTTTTAAGAGTGATATATATATATATATATATATATATATATATATATATATCTGGTCTTTGCTGATTATAGACTCTTTGACTTCAGAGCTCTTACCTGGTCCGTTCAAGCACCGTCAGCATCTCAGAGCCAGCCATGGGGAGACCTCTGCCTCAGCCCACCCCAGAAAGCTGGGGAACCTGAAAGGGTCAGGAATATACAGAAGGGGGAACGTGTCATTGAGAGTTTTGATTGGAGAAGAATCTATTGTTTAGGGTATAATTGTATCCTTCAAAACCAAACAACATTAGGAAGATAGGACCACATGGGAAAACATATACACGCACATGCTGTGCAGGCAGAATGGCCTAGTAGAAAAATTGGTAACTTTGAATTCAAAAATCCAAAGGCCAGGGTTTTACATTTTCACTCATAATTGTTCCAGATATTTTCAGATGAGGTAGCCAAACATTTCCTACTTTTAGCTTCTCCTCATAAAAAGAGAAATGTTATTATCTGCCTATAGGATTGACCCCTTGTTTATAGCAGCCATGCATCAAATTGTAGCAATTGAGTATTAGGAAGGGAAAAAAAATACAAGGCTAATGACTGTATCTTGGGTTTCAGCATAAAAATAAAAGTTTAGTCAGAATTTGCCTCTGTATAATTTATTTTGAACAGGATCAACTTATTAGTGATTTATTCTATAATAATAGATATTAATTGTTCTGGAAGAACACAGATTTTATATATATATATACATATATATGTATATATATTACATATATATACATATATATATACGTATATGCATATACACGTATATACACGTATATATATGTGTATATATACACATATATATACGTATGCATATACACATATATATATACATATATGCATATACACGTATATATATGTGTATATATATATACATATATATATATTTGCCATGTGCACTATTTATAAATGCATAAAATACTTATACATAAGTGGTAAGCACAATACAATCCTGCCATCTTGTGGTAGTGTGACATTTGACAGGCATATTATTTTCTCAGGTGCAGTGAGTTTTATCCTAATGTCATGGCTACATGGCATCCTTCCTTCCCCAAAATAAATAAGCAAAGTAGATAGATGATAGATGATAGATAGATAGATAGATAGATAGAAGATATATAGTAGGTAGGTAGGTAGATAGATAGATGATAGATAGATAGATGATAGATAATAGGTAGATAGATAGATGATAGATAGATAGATAGATGATAGATAGATGATAGATAGACAGACAGACAGATAGATAGATAGATAATAGATAGATAATAGGTAGATAGATAGATAGATAGATAGATGATAGGTAGGTAGATAGATAGATAGATAGATAGATGATAGGTAGATAGACGATAGATAGATAGATAGATAGATAATAGGTAGGTAGATAGATAGATAGATGATAGGTAGATAGACAATAGATAGATGATAGATAGATAGATAGATAGATAGGTAGATAGATAGGTGATAGGTAGGTAGATAGATGGATAGATGATAGGTAGATAGATAGATAGATAGATCGATAGATATAGATACATAGAGATCGATAGATGGAAAGAAAGAAGATAAACCAGTAAAGTTTTTTATCAGGATACATACTATTCAGCATACACTTTTTCAGCAACTTTGGTACTTTTATATTTTGGAAATTAATGAATGTAATTTTTGTTTCTTAAGAGGAAACCCATTTACTGACTCTTTCAACATCATTGAGTGAGTGCTTGATATTTGTTAGGCACTGTGCTAGACCTGAGATACATGACTTAAAAAGAATATGTGCCTGTCCTCAAACAGCTCAAGATCTAACTGAGGCTGAATATTATTACAATATAAGGGTCATGACCAAGAGATGTTATAGAAATTCCCAGGTAAGTCACCCAACTCAGACTGGTACCCTCAGAGGAGCCTTGAAAAAGAGACAACATGAGAGCTAAATCTTGAAAATTGGAAAATAATCTAGATTAATTAGTCTAGAAATTCCCCAAGCAGAGTAAAACTGCTTGGGGGGAAGTAAGGTAGGGGAAGAAGTGGAATTAAGGTGGAAGGATGTCGTGGATAGAGAGGAGTAAAAATTTTAGTTCTATTTCTCATGTCTTCATGATTCATTTCCCAGGTATCCCACTAGGTGCCAGGGCACTACAGGAGACAAGGCACACTATGTCCCTGCAAACATGGAAATGATATCTTACAAGTAAAGTCACATACATGAAATGAATGAGAGAAAAGGGAGAGTAGATTGTCCTGAAACAAAGGGATTTGCCCTTTTTTGAAGGTCAGAAAAGACCACCATGATAAACTCAAATTTAAAATTTAATTTAAAGAATGAAGGAAAAAGGAGAGCTCATCAGATAAAGGGGGGAAGTGGATGGAAAGGAGGAAGAACTTTTGAGGCACTGGGGACAATGTGAACCCCACTGACCTTCAAATAGGGAAGTGATACCAATCTAATTCTGTGAGCTCTTAAGTGTGGGGGATGGGGGAAGAAGGGTAAGGCAGATAGATGAGATGAAAGGAGGAGAAGTTCAAGAAATTACTAGGAATTGACCCATCATTCTTGGCTTTGATGATGGATGAAGGAGGTCATGAGCCAAGGAATTTGGGTGCCATCTAGAAGCTAGAAAATGCAAGCTAGTGGCTTCTCCTGTAGAGCCTACAGACAGGAGCACATCCTGCTCCACACCTTGATTTTAGCTCGGTGAGATCTGTGTTGCACTTCTGACTTAAAGAAGTATAAGAGAGTACAGAGAATACATTTTGGCTGTTTTAGTTTGAGTTTTGGGGCATTCTTTTGGGCAGCAACATAAAATTAATACATTAGATGTGTTGTCAGTGTGGGGATCAGGGAAGCCCTACAAGCTGTGTTAAGGATTTTATTCTTTGGGGCCAACAGGGAGCTATTGTCTACTTCAGGAAGGAAGATGACATAGTCTGGTTCGCACATCAAAAGTCACTCCAACTTGCTTCACTGAGAATTGGTGGGTGGGAGCAATAGTGGACACAAGGAGACTTGTGAGAGGGATTGTTGCAATTGCCATTCATATGTGATGGCGATTTGGAACAGAGTACGCAGCAGCTGGGAGAAAACAGACATGTCCATTCAAGAGATATCTAGGTGGGAGAATTGACAAGATTTGCTACTTGATAGATGAGCACGTGAAGACAAAACTGAGACTTAATAATCGTGCTAAGATTCCTGGTTTCTGATTGCGCATAGTATATTACTACTTACTGGAAAATGCTTTCAATACAGGCAGAGGAGCATACACGGTGGGAAATGTAAGTTAAATTTGTCAGTGCTGACTTTAAGATATTTGAGAGCTATCCAGGTAGAGATGGCCAACAGGTGGTTGGTTTATCCTGGTTTGTAGCTCAGCAGAAAACAGAAACAGAGGTGTGTATGCATGAGTTACACATACAGGATAAAGAAAACCAGAACACTGATTAGATTGCTTGCAAATGGTATTAAAATAAGAACCCAGAGAGAATCATGAAGTCTAGAAGCATTTATGGCACTAAAAGATGAAGAGAAACTGGTTAAAAGAAAGAAAAAAAAAAGGACTGGACAGTGCGGGAAGTCTAACGTGTAGAGTTACATAAGCCAGTATAATTCTCTGGAAGCAGGGAGTGGTCAAATGTGTTACAAGTTGCAGCAGAGACATCTATAAACATAAGGACCAAAACATTTCCATTATATTTCTTGAAATAGATATTATGTGAGATATTGGCGAAAGTATGATTTATGGAGTGAAAGAGAGGAATCATAATTAAACTTAGTTATTGAATGAGTGGAGGGATGAAATGATTACAGTTGGTAGGGGAGAAATTGAAAGAAAATTCTGCACAGTGGTACGTTTCTTTGTCTTTTTTTTTTTCTCTGTTTTTGTGTTATTTGAACTTGCTACAAAGAAACCTTGGTATTGTATAACAGCAAAAAATAAATAAATAAATAAATAAATAAAACCAAAGGTCAAAGAAAACAATGCTTGGTCACACCATAATCAAACCGTGTGAAACCAAAGGTAAGAAAAAACGTGAAATAAACCAGAAAAAAATGACATATGTAAGGGGGCACCATGATTTAAAGACTAGAGATCACTCGACAAGAGACTTGATGTCCACGAGACCGTGGAAAGCATCTTCAATGTAATAAGAAAAAGTAGCCGTCAACTCAGAATCCTATATCCAATGAAAATATCCTTCAGGAGTGAAGATGAATTAAAAACATTCTCAGCTGTAGAATTAGTTGCTACAAAAGAAATGCTAACATAAATCCCTTAGTCTAGAAGAAAACTGTGCCATAGGGAAAGTTGGAAATTTAAGAACATAGGAAGTACTACAGGAAGGAAAAATATGTGAGTAAAGAAAACATTATGTTTTTTATTCTTATGCTCTTTAAAGAGTATGTGAATATTGAAAGCAAAAATTTTGACACTGTTCAGTGTTATGTAAATGTAATATATATGACAACTAAGACATAAGGATGAATAGGGTAAGAGGCTTATGGTTGTAATATTTCTATACTTTAATTGATTTGGTAAAATAACAACTGTGAGTTTGAAAAATTAGTTGTGTGTATTATAATTCCTAGAACTAACCCCATTCTCCCAATGATACAAGTAGAAAGAGCCCAAAAGCAACTGCCTGATTAAAATGGAATACTAAAAATATTTAAATAGTCTATAATAAAAGGGTATATAGAGGAACAAAAAAGAACAGATGAATAGAAACTTTTTTTAAGTGTAAGACCCAATCTAATCATATCAATGTCACATTAAATACCAATGGCTGAAAGATAAGAACTCAAAGACAGAAATTGTCAGATTGAATAACATTGACAAGACCCACTTATTGAATTGTTCCTAATTACTTGGGAAACACTACAATTATTTCCAATTACTTGGCAAACACACTTGAAATATAATGACATGGATAGATTAAAAGCATAAAAAGATGGAAAAAATGTCACATGTAAATGGTAATCAAAATTAGATGGAGTGGCTGTATTAATCTGAAATAAATTCAGAAGAAGAAAAATAATGGAGGGGGAAAAAGAGCATTACATAATGATTAAAGGGCCAATTTATCAAGAAAACATAAGAATTCTAAACGTTTGTTTACCGAACAAAAGTGTTCAAAAATGCACAAAGGAAAATAATAGAACTGAAAGAAATAATGGACAAGCTTCCCAGTATCCTTGGAGACTTTAACATTCTACTCCCATTAAGTGATAGAATGAATAGACAGAAAAGCAAGGAGAATATAGAACATGAGACAACCAAAACGGCCTAATTAATAGCATCAACAGATGTTCAGAAAACACTTACTACTCAACATCTATCCATCATAAAAAAACTGCCAGCACACTAGAAGTTTCTTTATGCTCCCGAAAGACACTGACAACGATAGGAAAACTACAAGTGTCGTCAGACTTACCGGTGAAGGACAGTAATTTTTATCCCTGGATCATAAATATGGCAACAGTGTCCGTCAACTTGAGTCTTATTCAGCGTGTTGAAATAGTGATGGTAATGTTTGGACGTCTACGAGAAGGGGGGTGGGGAGAGGGAGAGAGAGAGAGAGAGACTTAGAGGTATACCTCACACCTTATACAAAATTAATTCAAAATGAATCATGCACCTAACTCATAAACAAAACTATAGAAAAAGTCTAACAAAGCACTGGAGAAAGTGTTTGTGGCATTTGGTCAGGTAGGGATATCTTAAGATATAAAACCAAAACCACAAACTATACAAATAAATGGGACTCCATTAAAATTAAAGTCTCCAGTAATATTTTCTCTGTGAAAGAAAATTGCTAAGGAAATGGAAAAACAAGCCATTGAAATGGGAAGACATATTTGCCAGTTATACATATCTGGACATATACATGTCCAAAATACACAAAGATCTCTTACAAAATAACAATATAAAAAGCCATTCAAATTAAAAATAGACACTCCAGCAAAGGAAATATGCAGATTGAAAATAACCATATGAAAAGATACTCAACATTATTAGTCATAAAATAAATGCAAATTAAAACCACCACAAAATACTGCGATACAACTATTAGAATGGCTACAGTCAAGTAAAGAAAAAAAAATAATGCCAAATTCCAGCAAGGGTATATTATAGCAAGTTTTAAAATATCTTTTCATTCATTGTTGGTGGGACTACAAAAAGGCACAGCTGCTTTTTTAAAAAATTGAAATTTATTGTCAAATTGGTTTCCATACAACACCCAGTGCTCATCCCAACAAGTGCCCTCGTCAATGCCCATCACCCATTTCCCCCTCCCTCCTACCCTCCCCCACCCCATCCACCCTCAGTTTGTTCTCTGTATTTAAGAGTCTCTTAAGGTTTGCCTCCCTCCTTGTCTGTCTGTAACTTTTTTCCCCCCTCCCCCTCCCCCATGGTCTTCTGTTAAGTTTCTCAGGATCCACATAAGAGTGAAAACATATGGTATCTGGTATAGCTGGTTTTAAAATAATTTGCCAGCTTATTATAAAGTTAAACATGGATTTACGATGTTACCCATCAATCTCATTCCTGAACAGATTCCTTGGTAATTTCTTTCAACACCATCCCCATTCATCCCCAGGTAAATATCAACCTCTTTCTGTCACTGAAAATTAGTTTGCATTTCTAGAAATTGATAAAAATAGAAGCATGAAGTATGTACCTTTTTGATGTGTTTCACTCAGCATACCTAAGTTATTGACATTCATCCATGTTGTTGAGTGTATCAATAACTCATTCATTTTTATTGGTAAGTAGTATAAAATCATACGGATATAACGTATTTTAAAAATTTATTTTAGACAGAGAAAGCATGATCTGGGGGGGAGGAGAAGGAGGAGGAAGAGGAGGAGGAGAAGGAGGAGAAGGAGGGGGAGGAGGAGGAGGGGGAGGAGGAGGGGAGGAGGAGGAGGGGGAGAGAGAATCTTAAGCAGGCTCCACAGTGAGTGTGAACGAACCTGGGATCATGACCTGAGCCAAAATCAAGAGTCGGACGCTCAACCGACTGAGCCATCCGGGTGCCCGTAATTTTTTTTTATCCATCCTTATATTGATGAAGATTTGTGTTGTTTCTTCTTTTTGACTATTACAAATAAAGCTGCTGGGAGCATCTGTGTAGGAGTCTGTGTATGGACACAGGCTTTCATTTCTCTCTGTTAAATATATAGAATTAAAATGGCTTGAATACATGGTAGGCATATGTTTTACTTTTTAAATAAACTGTCAAATTGTTTTCCAAACTGATAGTGCCATTTTACATTCCCACCAAGAGTATATGAGGGCTCTAGCTCCCGCCCTCACCCCCCCCCCCCCCGGCATCCTTTCCATCACTTGTTATGATCAGCCTTTTTCGTTGTAGCCTAATGCTTGTAATGGCGTCCAATTGTGGTTTCAGACTACATTTCTCTAAGGACTAATGGTACCAGACATCTTTCATTTTACCTATCCTTATTTGCTATCATATGTTTTTGTTTTGAGTTAAGTGTCTATTCAAACCTTTTGCCCATTTTTCCTTACATTATTTGTAGAATCTGTTTAAAGGCTGCTGACAATGCTAATCAGTGGTCATGCTTCTGAGAGCCAATCAGTAATGCCACATGTTTTTGAAGCTCAGATAGTGTGTTACAGCCACCATGTGCACATTTCTGAAAGTCAGTCAGTCAGCAATAAGCCTACCCGGATAAGCCTACACTGTCACACTTCCACATCTGACAGCAAGCTGCTTCTGACTATGAAAGTTTGCAAATCCTTGAACTCTACCTTTCCCAAATCCCTATTAAAATAAGCCTCCTGCCTTGCAATCAGGAAAACCATGCCTAAAAAGCACAGCTTTGTCTTATGTAAGTAAGTAATAAATTTGGGGCACCTGGCTGGCTCAGTTGGGGGAGGGTTTGGACTCTTGATCTCATGGTCGTGAGTTCAAGCCCTGTGTTGGGTATAGTGACTACTTTAAATTTTTTTTAATGTTTATTTATTTTTGAGAGAGAGAGAGAGAGAGAGCGAGCCGGGAGGGGCAGAGAGAGAGAGGGAGACACAGAATCCAAAGCAGGCTCCAGGCTCCAACCTGTCAGCACAGAGCTCGACGCGGGACTAGAACCCAGGAACTGTGAGATCATGACCTGAGCCGAAGTCAGACGCTTAACAGACTGCGCCACCCAGGGGCCCAGGTATAGCGATTACTTTAAAAAAAAAAATTAAAGTAAGTAATAAATTCAGCCTTTTTTTCAAATGTTGAATGGTGTCCTCTTCCTTCAACACCATTTAATTTATCTGATTTTGTTTTCTGTATGTTTTGTGATTTAAGAGAAATCTGCTTTTCCTTGCCTCAGAGAAAGAAATATTTTTCCTCAACATTTATGGATGAGTCTATCCTCTCTGTACTTATGTGAGTACCTTCTCTATCATGAACTTAAATTTTTGTGTATTCTTGATTCTATCCACAGCACTTAACAATGGTTTTCTTTGCAGTTTCAAGAAAAGTTTTCTGGAAAAGCAAGTGCTCATTTGCTACCAAAAATGACATCTCCCTACCACCGGAGTCTCTCTTAGTCTCACATAATTTAGAAACTGAGTTCTGATGCAACCAGAGGGACTCAGCCTACTTATCTTACAGCTGAAGACTTTCAGCTCTTGTCTTTGATCGTAAAAGCCTCTTTTTAAAAGACTCTGGGGCTTGGGTATACAAGGTGGCCACAGAACAAATGGTTTGAAAAAGAAAAAAAAAAGTATTGCAGAAGAACAGTAGGGAGGTGCTTTCTTTGATGGCCGTTCAGAAAGTTTTTATTTTCAACTCAGTCTGTGATGTTTCATGAAATCGAGGATGTTTTTGTTTTGTTTTGTTTTTCACTCTGCAGACCTAGCAACTAGAGGAAGGGCTTTCATGTGCTAGACATTGAGTATCTGTGGGATGAATGAAGGAGTGAAGTAGCGAATGAATGATTCTTGTCTTCCTGTTTGTATTCCTGTCGATCACATAACAGGATAGAATTAAGAGACATCATTCTTTATTACAAGTGAGTACAAAGTGGTTGGGCAGACAATCTGACAAATAGTACCTGTGAGTTAAATAGACAAGTTGAACAGCAGCATCACCCAATCAGAAGTTATTATTCACCAATCAACTGGTGTAGACCGTGACTACCTGGAGAGGTGTAAGTCACTGTGGGCAAAGGAAGTGTAGGCTCACTAGATCTACGACTGAACTTTGAAAGGATATTATTGATACTTTTTACCCATGACGCTCTCTCTTCTGATCTTCTTAGATGTGATATTTATTGCTTCTGCCTCCAATTCGTTGTTGTTGTTGTTGCTGTTTCATTAAGTAACACAGCTTATTCCTTTACCAGCTCATGCTAGCACTGGTCACATGTTAGAGATGCCCTAAGGTCAACCAGAAAAGAACAAAGAAAATGTTGTTCCCAGATTCCTGTTTTTAAATGGACTCAGCACATTCTCATTCTGTCCTTGCAAACGTTGTCATTTCTCCAAGTCTTAAAATCTTCCAAATTTGAAAGTCAAGGTTTATTCTCATAAGAATATAATAGTTGACTCACAGATACACGCACTGTACTCACTTTTGTATTGTTGTTGTTCTTTTTATTGCTATCAAAATAATTGTGGTAGGGTACGATAACTTGATATATTAAAAAGAACAAACCAGAAGAGATTAAGGAGACATGATATGAAATACAAGGTGGTCTCCTAAACTGGGTTCTGGAACAGAAAAGGAACATAGGTGGAAGTCTGAAGTCACAAGGACTAGTTAATAATAAGGTACCAAAGTTAATTTCTTAGTTCCGACAAGGCACCATGAAAAAGTCAGATGTCAGCATAAGGAGAAAGGGGATGAGGTGTATATGGGACCTCTTGTTTTCTATTTGCGGCTTTTCTGTAAATATAAAAAGTGTTCTAAAAATATAATGCTTATGAAAAATTAAACATGGAGCCATATGTTTCAATAAGTATATTGGAGTATTTTTCAATTCATTATCTTATTTTTACTTCTCAAGCGAGACCATTTGGTTCATTACATTTTGTTCACTGCATTCAGCATCTGGAAAGTACTCAAGAAATATTTGCCAAATCCGTTGATTTCTAGAGGATCCGGGAATGATTTTTAGTTTTCAACACAAGAAAGTTGTATTCTCCACTCTTGCCACTAGGTGGAAGTAACAACACATCAGTTAAAATTCATTCCTCACCCAGAGGTAAAAACCGACACTTTGCAAGCAAAGGACATTTGAAAAATGCTCTGATAGGACATTATATATATATATATATATATATATATATATATATATATATTAGGAGGGAGAATTCCTAGTGTGGTGATGAAGATCAAGAAAGCTATAAACTGGCTGTCGACAAGAATCCAGGATACTAAGATATCCAAAAATAAAGTGGGGAAAAAATTCAGCCATTTCTTTAAACATTTCCAGACGCGGATATAAGTGCAGTCGGACCAATAGCACATCTGGAGAATTAACGGACATCTATCTTTCCCTAGACATCAGCATAGCATGCAATGTCTGAGCCTACCAAGGCACGGAAGTCTAAAATGATCAGCAAGATGCCTTCTGTGCTTCAGTATGGGTGATATGTCTAAGTACAGGCGAACCGTTTAGACTGGAAGCTTCCATTTAAAGGACCGATCTATATCCTTTCGGCCACTTTCTTTTTTTACACCTTGAATCATTCTGAAAATAAAAGCTCTCATATTGGCCAATGCAAAGTGTAGGAAGGCAAATGCTAAACACCCCCCCCCATCCCCGCAAAAGCAAATAGAATAGATTCTTGTCTCCAAAAAAAGGAGGTGTCCTTGTGATTTCCAATTTCATTAATTTCATTTGTCAGTTTGAGCAATCTGATATTTGTTATGACTTGGATACTAAGTCAATCAAATTCTCTGTTCTCTGTATAAACTTTCTCCATAAAGACTGATACAGGTATGAACGGAAACCAGGACTTTTCTTTTTTCCCAGAAAGATTATATTAGACACAACTTAACACAAAGAGAAACCTAGTGATGCAGTCAAAATTTAACAGTATGGATTGGCTCAATGACGTGTACCACATTGCATTAGATGCTGAAGTTCTGAAATACAGAAATCAATATTTGTTCTTGTCCATTTTCCGACTTCTCAAAAAGTTACAAGGCTTTTTATGTCCTGTGTAAAGTGCATCTTTACCTGCTTTTCAAGTTAAACGATGCTAAAATCTGAGAATTTATTCCTGTCCCAATTATCAGGAAAACCCAAAGCCAGGAAAAAGAAATAATTATCTATACTGACTCTTTTAAGTCGAGAAAACCTACCATCAATATTTGAGAAAATAAACATCCCAACACTAAAACCTTTAGTGCTCAACACGCAACGCCATTTGTTTCTAGAAATACCATCTACTTACTTTTATTTATTTGTACACTTATTTCCCGCAGTTGAAACACAATGTTCGAACAACATTTTCCACGTTGACTGCCAACCACGTTCACGGCCATGGTGCAAATCTCAAAAAGATACATTTGGTTTCCTCATTAGTGATCCACAGCGTTCCCCTTTATACTCTCCTTTTCTTTATGTCCATATCCATCTATTAATCTTTATTTGGGTTATTTGCAGCAATGATTCCCCTAAACGGCATTTTCAGGGATTGCACTTAATAGGGCAGGACTTTTGTGCTTACAGACTTCGGTGTGTAGTTAGAAAGCCCTTTATCAGAAGTGTAGACCGCTCTGTGCATCTGTCCTTCCTGCTTCAAGGAAGCCTCCTCTACTTCCCAATTGCCCTGTAATAATTAATCAACATAGACAGTTAGAAGCGAATTCTTTGCCAACCATTGGACAATTATAAGACAGAATTTGGGGTCAAAAAAAAAAACCACCTGGATGATGAATTGTGAACACTTATGATCCAGAAAGATAAGGTATGGTGTATATTCTGGAAAAATTCTGCCACGTCTGACTCAGGGGTTGGGGGGCAGAGCCCCCACTGTGGTCCTTCTGTGGAGTCACCACTTCGACAAGAGAGAGGAGGGATAATCCTACTGACTCTTCAGGAGGGAGAAGAACGGGCTGCCAGGTGCCTAGCTAGAGACACAGCGGCGGTGTGATTCCTCAACGTAATTTAGATTTTTCCAGTACCTGCCAGCTTTCACACATTTTTGCCTATAAAAGGAAGAAAGGGTGAATCTAGATTGTTATTGCTGTTCTCTGTTTTTGTTTTGTTTTTCTTCATACAGCAGTCACTTGATATACTTAAAGCCATTTGTATCAAATATATGAAGAAATAGCATTCCATCCTATCATTTGCGCTCAGAAATATGTCCAGTGTGGGGACGGGCAAAATGCTCCAATAAAATTTTTCACTGTTTGACTAGTATTCTTGAGGCTGTGTCCCTGTGATTTGAATTGCCACAAAAAAAGTCATATTTTTGTTTTGAAAGAAAAGAAACAAAGGTAAAAATTGCATTGGTTTAATTTTAAGGACCATGTCTTGGCTGACTGCTTTTCAATGTTGTATATACACCATTAAAAGAAAACTAATGAGTTTCTGAAAACACAAGAGAGTGGCTCATGGTTTGAACTATCAACTACCAGAGCATTGAGGTCGCTGTTCTCTCATGTACTCTGTCTCATAACCAAATACTGATTTTTTTTAAGCGCAACACATTGTACTTAATAATTGTCTAAGATCTTTGAGAGTTTCCTCTTCTATTTCATTTTTTCTCCCAGAGAGAAACCAATTTTTGAAAGAGAAACAAGCTGAACTGTCACAGAGCTAAACAAAATCTGTGGGGAGTGAATTGTTATCAGAGGCACCTTACCCAGAAGTTTCTGTTCTGTAGGGGTATGTGTTTGGGGGTGTCTCTGTAAAGCACTGACCATTTCTTTGCCAGGACATAGTTTATACGTGATGGAGAAGGAATAAGCAAAGGAGAAAGGATGATGGATGTGTGTTCACTGCCGCAGAAACCCCTTTCCAAAGGAGTAAAACTAACAAAAACAAAAGCGAGTTGAAAACGCCAGTGGACCTCACCCTCAGACCAGGTGAGTTTACAGATTCCCCACCTCCCCTGGCCATGCGGAAAGAAGGCTGGGCCATCCCTGAATTCACAGCCAGGGTGGTCGTCTGTGTGCAGAATTTAAAGCAAACAAGGGCAAGCTGTAGCCAGATGTGGGGGCTTTCAGGTTCACTGGCGGTTCCTGGGGTACTTGGAGTCAAAGCAGCTCACGCACGTTCCTGCTTTCCACCAGGAAACATGGAGACATGGAGGCCGCAGGAATCTGATCAGCCTTCTGTCCCCAAATTGGCCTTTTTCTGCAGCAAAGGACATCACGGTCACTCTTCCAAGACTCATGAAGAAATGCAAATGCCTTTGAAATACTGGCAACTGTGACTGAATCTCAAATTGTTGCAGCAAATCTGACAAGTCAATGGATCCGACTTGTGGCCCAAGATCCAGTGATGTATTTCCCGTGAGATCGTTTCCATGCCCCTGTCTGTACATGGGTTTCTGGAGATGTACCATCAGCCCTTTCTACTAAGTAGAGATAATTTTTGTTGTTACATCTTTAGAAAAATGGAAAGAAAATTCTCCTTCCTAGAGGCATCTAATTTTATCTCTCCCTCTTCTCCCCCCCACCCAGCTCCAAAATCAGTATCTTTGTTCTACTGATTTCTGACCTGTTTTTCCTTTGTTTTGACTTTCTTCCCCACTAACCTCAAATGCCACCTCATAAGCAAACACCAGGAATTTTAAAAAGCATGCTCATTAACATGGTTTTGTCACGTTAAGTCAGCCTTGCTAGGAACTAACATGTTGCCTTGCATATGAATTTAGATAGTCAGTTCCGCTGGTTTCAGAGGATTTAATCCAACCATTGTGTGTTCAGTGATCAGTCATTTATCTCTTCTTTCTTTTTCTTTTCTTTTTTTTTTCTTTTCTTTTCTGTGTGTGTGTGTGTGTGTGTGTGTGTGTGTGTGTGTGATTTGACTGAATCCTTTTACCTCTGTGTCCCCATTTCCAAGATTACATCCTGGGTTGGAGCAAATAAAAAGATAATACTAATCATCGGATAGAACAATGAACTGCTTTTTACCAATAGTTCACTCGCCACGTGGGCCTTGGGCTTACCTTTGAGCACTGAAAACTTTATTGATGTTCTTTCTCTATGTCCTGGCCAAAACGAAACCAAATTTCATTTTACCTCATTGCGAGTCTGTTTACTAAAGTCACTAAATCACCCTGTTTCTGACCTCAGCTAGAAGTTCAAACCCTTTTTCACAGCCATTAACTTTTTCAAAGTTCCACCATGCAGATGTGCTTTCTGGGGCTTAATCTTTTCCATGCTGGACGGTACAGCAGGGCTCCACCCAATGTGGGCTTTGCAGGAGCAGGAAAATCTCATCCATCAAATCCAATGTGCCCATTATGTTTGCATCTGATTAATTCAAAATAATTATTTTTCAACGCACAGGGTCATAAGTGTGCTCAGTAATTAAAATAGGAGACACAGGGAAAGTACTTTTATCAGGTCCCTGCAGCCCATTATTTCTTCATATACTTGTTAAATTCACATGTGAGTCAAATTCACATATTAGAGTCACAATTGTCAAAGGTTTCAAAATGCCTGTTCCCTAGCACGGCACTCAGAGCCATTTTCTCAGACAAAACTGTGTCGAGGGCTGTGGTCGCGTATATAAACTGAAAGGGGAGAAGTGAAGCAATAAACTAAGAAATTGGAGACCTAAGCTTACTTGTTTGTGTGTGACAAGTGGAGACGATTGTATTTAGTGGTTCTGAATGGCAATCCTTTATTATAACCTCTTTTATTGCTTATTGCCAGACCCGGAGTGTTGAGATATTAATTTACACTGTCTGTTGTGATTTTCCCAAACGTTGTGAGATTCAAGAATCATCATCCATTTACCAGATGAGACAATGGAGGGACAGATATTTTAGAAAACTAAATTAGCCTCCTCTCCTATTGGGGCTCTACATTAAACTTTTCGGTCTTTGGGCTGGTATATACAATAACAGGAAATTCAGAGGGCATAGAATATCTATTTTGAGTTTGGGGGGAGAAAACTAAAACTGTACTCCAACTTTGATTCTTTCAGATCTAAAATGATTTCTTTCAGACTCTGAATGACTTGGTTATTCTCATAGAAAGGCTTGCGAAGTTTGTCCCTAGAGACCACAGAATGGAAGGCTTATAACTTCTCTGCCCCCCTCCCTTAAATGTATAATACGTGACGAAATTGTGAAGTATCACGTGTTCATACAGATGACCTTTGGAATCTCTTCGGCTCTAATGTTCCTTAGAGAAAATGTAATTGTTACTGATTCTTAACTGGTCACTTAAAAATTAAATTCCTCCGAATTTACTCTCTTTCTAATTGCAGATTCCAGCTGCTGGTGGATTGAGCTTCCCTGTTGTTTACTTGTCCCTAAAGTCTCTGTAAAAGATTTTATTTCTCTAGGCAACCAGCTGGTTTTTCACATAGATAAGGTCAATTAATTTGACCTTTGTTTCAATATGAAATGCATAATAAAAGCTAGTGCCCCAAAGACCGGATGTGGCCTTTCAAAAAAGCTACTCGCCAGGACAGGGTACAATAATTTATTACCCCATAAACCCCAGTTGAAATGCTTGTTGCTGAGTATGGCAATGACAAGGAGGCTGTGTGTGTCTTTATTTATTTATTTTTATTCTATGCCATAGAGATGGGAAAAAGAACCAAGCACCTGCACTATTGAAGATGAAAAGTGGCAGAGGCCAAAAAAAAAAAAAAAAAAAAAAAAAAAAAGAAGAAGAAGAAGAAAAAGAAAAAAAGGGCTGTTGTTTCTTTAAGGATCCACGGATGCTATTTGAATGTGTGTTTTTCCACAGCTTGTTTACCACTGAAAAAAAAATTCAGAAATACAGGAGCTCAGAGAGTTTATTATTGACTTTTGACTGTCAGATCTCATTATTAAAACAAACTTTGCAGCTCAGACTTTGAGAGCTGTGTAAACTCACGGTGCAGCAAAGTATGGAAAAGATGTTTGAAATCACTATCTACAATCAACACCAAAATGAGTAGTGACTGTAGTTTGGTCGATGGATCCGGGAATCCAATTTTAACAAATTTATGAGGATTCGAAAATATTTCTAATCTGTGTTACTGTCCTTCTGTACGCCATTAACATCTTCCATGGGGGGTATGTTAAGAGTGTTTATTCCTTCACATGAAAGTGTTTTGATTGGCATTTGTGTCTAATTAGTTATTCTATATTTTAAGCATCCCTGGATGGACCCCTTTCACTCAAATCTGTGCTCATATCTCTGATTACATCTTAGAAATGAGCAATCTAAGTCAAAATACATAACTCTTTCTTAGGCTATTGATAATGATTTAGTAAGTATAATTCATCACGTTCAGCCACAATGTATTTTGGAATTCAGTACTTTTGCTGTTCTTTTGAAATTGGCCTTTTTGTATACCTTGAATCGTGCCACCCTGCAGAAGACATTGGCTCCTTAAGATGTGCATTCGTTACTAAAACACATCTTTTTCAGTTTGCAGTTACACTTACTGGGGATCTTTTCACAGATGTGCAGATGCAATTTTTGGAGACCCAGTGAGAATTTGGAGAAAGAGCGCTTTCTAAGTAATATTGCAGTGGGGTGAGTAGTCGGGTGTTAGCGGAGACGTTTACAGTGGAGAAGGTACCAGAGTCTTTTGAGTGGAAGAAACACCAGCGACAGCAACCAAGGGGGGAGGGTCCCTTTAGAAAGGACATGCAAAGGAAAATTGTGTTATTTTTTTTATTTCAAAAGGAAAGCGAAACAGTGCTGAAGTCAAACAAACCCATTTCACATTTTTTTGCACAGCTATTGCACGTACTTCTGATGAGAACGTAAAGTAGAAACACCTTTCTGGAGGGTCACTGGCAACGCCTACCAAGAGGCTTACACAGCAGGCACTGCCCTAGCAAGTACAATTTGAAACGTTTATCCCAAGAAAAGCAAAGAGGTATTCCGAGTGACTACTTAAGCAGAAAATAACCTGCACAAATAAAAAATGTATTTGTGTCTTTCCAGAGTTTCTCACGGCTGGACAAATAGTTTACACCATGCATCTTTGTTTGCAACTAGCTTCTGCACTATTTACCCACATGCTAACAGTGGTTATCCCTTGTCTGTGATTTTATGTGATGCTAAATTTTCTTCTTCTTCAAAACTTCAAAACACACAAACATATTCTTTTTCTTTTTCTTTCTTTCTTTCCTTTTTTTTTTTTTAAAGAACATGCCAGGGTGCCTGGGTGGCTCAGTCGGTTAAGCAGCTGACTCTTGATTTTGGCTCAGGTCATGATCTTACGGTTCGTGAGTTTGAGCCCCACATCGGGCTCTGCACTGACAGTGTGGAGCCTGCTTGGGCTTCAACTCCTACTCTCTGCCTCTCTCTCTCTCCCTCCCTCTCAAAAATAAATAGATAAACATTTTTTTTTAAAGTAAAGAAACAGCCACTGCAAACACTATTTTGTAATATGTACGGATGATCTGATATCAGATATTTTTTTTTTTATTTTTTAACATGTGTTCATTGTTGAGGGAGAGAGAGACAGAGAGACAGAGCACAAGCAGGGGAGGGGCAAAAAGAGAGGGGGACACAGAATCTGAGGCAGGATCCAGGCTCCTAGCTGTCAGCACAGAGCCCGAAGCAGGGCTCGAACCCACGAGCCGCAAGATCATGACCTGAACTGAAGTTGGACGCTTAATCAGCTGAGCCACCCAGGTGCCCCTGATATTGGATCTCTAAAGGGAAAGAAATCTATTTTCCCATGTTCCTTCATCCATTGGTTCCCCCTGGCCCTCTGCCACCAAGACCCGGACCTGAGGTTAATGCCATTAGTGCTATATTTCAAATACATTATTAGTTAAATAGGCTTTTTGTTGACTGTGTTAAGAACCTAACCGCAATTTATATCATTGTTTCCATGGGGAGAAATATGTTCCAAGTTTCAAACAGCTGACATAAAAACAAATTCAAAACAGCTTGTTTGTACATTGAAGATAGTCTTTTTTTTTCTTGTTTTTACTACTGGAAGCAAGTTGGTACCCCAAAGTCATTAATTGCCTGAGAATACAGTACACCCACAGCCGGAAATTGTGGCCTGGACTGTTTTTGACCTCTAGTTAAGAAAGGATTTTTCTAGATCTTTGTTCTGTATAGAGCATTCTTTCCAGGGGGATTTCTTTATTAATTTATTTTTAAGGTCATTGATCGAAACCATAAATTTACTGATCTGTGTATGAACTATGTCTGAAAGAAAACAAAATAATCATATTTAAGACTACTAAGTGATCCCCCTTCATTACTTTCTTTGTGTGATTTCAGGAAAACCTCAGAATAGTTGCATCTTTCCAAAACTCCTATTATGTTTCTCTCCAGAGACCTAACTAGCTCAAAAGGAGACTATTATCGAACTCATTGCATAGATCTCACTACTGCAAAAACTCACCAAAATATTGTCAAATGTGTTTCTGCGATCAGACTCAGGTTATAAGCTGTATTTCTAGCTGTCTGTGTCCAGACTTCACTATATGATTCTGAACAATAGTTGGGCACATTAGGAAGGAGAGGTTAAGATACAGGGCACTAAAGAAAGAGAAGGAAGAGCATAAAAGCTTTGTGAGTCTCAGGAACATAAAACTGTCAGTTGTGTGCAGCAAAATTCTCATGACCCCAAAGCTGAACTTTGTAAATAGACTTGGCATCAAACTCTTGCCTGGAGAAATAAAAAGGGAAAGAAAGGGGGCGGGGGAAGAGAAGAAAGAGAAGGAGAAAGAGAAGGAGAAGGAGGGGGAGGGGGAGGGGAGAAGGAGGAAGAGGAGGAGAAGGAGAAGAAGATCCTTGTCCTGCTGTGACACACACACATATGACATGCTTGTGCTGTTAACCTTGCAAGAACACATGCAACCAGCCTATGGCACACTGAACAACAGAAGCTCAAACTACTCACCACAGGATGAGACCAGTGTTCTTTCCTTTGAATGGGGACCCCTCTTATGCAGAACTTCCCAATATGGCTTTTAACATCTTGACTAGATTGAACTAGGATGAATGATGCAAAGAGAGACAAACCATCCCCAGCCCCATTTCTTGGGGAGGCCATTTCTAATTTGTCAGTATTATAAACGCCTAATAGGTGAGGAGGAAATACAATGGACGATCAAAGTCATGAACTTAGGTTTTGGTTGATTTGGCCTTCAATTCCACTAACTTACCCAATTTAAATCTTGTTTATTTTGTATGTTTTATTTTTGTGTTTCTTCGCCTGAAAACTGAAAACAGTTATGTGCCTCTTTCAAATATTATGAGAATTAAAAGCCATGCATACCAAGGGACCACACATTTGAAAAAGCTTAGTTCAATGCCTGACCCACAGTTAAGTACACGAAATAAATATTAGGCACATATAATTATTATTGCTGTTATTATTAAGGGGGTATGGCTATTTAAATCATAGACCTGGTAAGAATGAATCCCTGGATGCATGAATGTAAAGCTTAGCTATTTCTACTTTTTCGGTATAAAAAAAGAGGTTCATGGTAGCGCCTGATGCAGGGCTTGAACCCACGAACCGTGAAATCATGACCTGAGCCGAAGTCGGACACTCAACTGACTGAGCCACCCAGGCGCCCAGGCGTCCCGCAGTATTCTCTACAATTAATATTTTAAAGTCCCCTTTTGATGAAGAACACTGAAATTGGGAAATGTTAGGAATACATTGCTTATACAGAACTATACCTACATACTATTACACTATTTATATATGAGGCATATGATATAACTACTAACTAATATATCATACATGAGAAAAAGGGCATGCATAAAATTATAGTTATGATTAACACTGGGATGAAAAATAATAGAATTTTTTGTTGGGACAGATAGAGTGGAAAGTGTTTACTCAGACAGGAGCATAAGTTTTGGAGGTTTTGGAGTTAAAAACCCTAGCTGTGTCATTTAATAACTATGTAACTTTGGGCAAGTTCACTCATTACCCATTACCTCTCTGTGCTATAGTTTCCTCATCTGTGAAATTCAGGGAGCGTAGATAATGTTAGTGCCCACCACAGAAGATTGATGTGAAAATTACATGAAAAATGAGAGAAAAATACATATTTTATATAGTCCCATGACATTTGCTGATACCAGCTTTGACATTTGTTATGATTATTTTCAATAATTTCAACACAAGATATTCAAACCTTAACCAGCCTCTTAAATATCCCGATAAACCTCTTACGTCTATCATTTCTCAACAATATTTTCTGTTGTACAAAATGGCTTTCCTCTTGCCTTTTTCTTTTCATGTCATTCTTTTCGTTATTCTTGTCACTGGTTTATGTGGAGATGTTGTTTGTGCTTTCTTCTCTTGGGACTGAATTTATGTTTTTGTGTTCACTGACTTTATAACTTTTGTATTCCTCTAAGTGCCTCATGAATGTTTTCTGGAGTGTTAACTCATTTCAAGTTAGATTCAAACTTAGGCCACAGATGCTCATCGTCCCCTAAATGTTGTAATTCGATCATCATAAAATTATACCTGACATCCCAGATCACTCTGACCTTGTGACAAAATATAGTTCTGCCTCTTTGTTCACGTGGGGGTGCTAATTCCTGACCAAGTTTCTGTATAGTAGACTTTTGTGTTGTAGATTTTTGAAACACCAACAAACCTAATAAAAACATGTAAGTGCACATATTTGCCTCTCCTGTTTTCTCTCCGTTTTGTTTGTTTTTACATTTCAGTGGATGACTACCTTTCCACTTCTCTGGTGTAAATCCTCTGCACCTCTTCTGTACCATTACGTCCTAACTTTTTCAGAGACGTTCATTCGCTTCCGTTTTGTCATAATTTTCTACTAGCGTTTACTGCTTCCTTATTGTTCATATTATCTTTTTTTCTCCACTGGTTTTTCCTTTTCCTTTAAAAACAAATAAGCATAGTAGATGGCCGTTGACTCAATGAATAAATACATGAATGGATGTTAAGCGTTCGTGGCTTCTATTGGCCACCTACTTGCAGAAATCCATTAAAAAATATGACATGACTAAGTACTAGGTATCTCCATGAGTAGGTTTTAATAAGAAAATTTAAGGGTGCCCGGGTGGCTCAGTGGGTTGAGTGCCCGACTCTTGATTTCAACTCAGGTCATGATTTCATGGTTTGTGAGATCAAGCCCTGCATAGGGCTCTATGCTGACAGCACGGAACCTGCTTGGAAATCTCTGTCTCCCTCTCTTTCTGTCCCTCCCCCACTAATGTGCACACACACAAGTGATCTCTCTCAAAATAAATTTTAAAATAAATAAATAAATAAATAAATAAACTTAAAAACTAAAAATTTCTAGGAGGTATAAGAATATTTGTCTATTTTTCAATTTACCCATTAACCACCTTGTTTAATCCTGAAATTCTAGGGTGAGTTTTGCTTTTTGCCAATTTCCCGAACACCTAGGAATTCATGAACTTGAAATCCACATTTGATATTTGAAGTCTGAGGATTTTAGGAAGCCTTTCCATTTCCATAGACAACCTGGAACACTTAATCAGTATGAAAGCAGAGTAAGATTGGAAATGTTCCCCTCTTAAAATGAAATAGAGGAACAAGCCTTTAGGGAGACCAGCAAGCTCTTTAGAGAAGATCTTTCTTTACAAACACGCTAAGTGTCAGGCAGTGTGCTTTTGTGTGCTTGGATGTTTATTTTATTTATTTATTTTTAGAGCAGTTTTAGGTTCACAGCTAAATTGAGGTGAAGATAGGGATGTTTCCTATAATGCCCTGCCCCTATCTGTGGATGGCCTCCCCTCTGTTATCCCCCACTAGTCCATGTGTTATAGCTGATGAGCCTGTATGGACACATCATAACCACCCAAAGTCCATAGCTTATATTACAGTTCACTCTTGGTGCTGTACATTTCATGTGTTTGGACAAATGCATAATGACATGCATCCATCATTATAGCATCATACAGAATATTTTCACTTCCCTAAGAGTCCTCTGGGTGCCACCTCTTTATTCCCCCAACCAAAGCCTTGACAACCACTGATCTTTTTACTGTCTCCATAGTTTTGCCTTTTCCAGAATGTCGTGTAGTTGGAATCGCGCAGCATATTTTAGGGTGGTGTGTACTGAATGCCAAGAGTCTGCTTTCTTTTCTCTTTTTATTTTATTTCCTCTGATCATGTCAGTCCTGCGTCTTAACTGGCACCTCTTTTTATCATGGTTAGCCTTGTTTTATCTCACCAGCTTCTGAGTTTTTAAACACTCTATATAGACTTTCACAAATAGAGACCCTCTAAAATGTTAACAAAATAAAAATCTCTCCCAGTCCCACAATCCAGTGATGGTGTTTAGAAACATGTCTGTATATTTCGCTTTTGTTCTAAGTATAATTGGTGTATGTGTATATCAACAAAACTCACTAATAATATATAAATGGAGTCTTTATTAGTTTCATATCACCTATTTATCAACTTACATCCTAAATAACACCCAGCGACTTGTTCTTAGAACACATTTATCTGGGGGCGCTCAGTCAATTAAACATCTGACTCTTGATTTTGGCTCAGGTCAGGATCTCATGGTTCGTGGGATCAATCCCTACATCAGGCTGTGTACTGACAGTGTGGAGACTGCTTGAGATTCTCTCTCCCTCTCTTTCTGCCCCTCCCTTGTCCTTGCTCTCTCTCTCTCTCAAAATAAATTAAAAAATTAAATGAAAAGAACATACTTATCTGTACTTACAAGCGAACCATGGCATATACCATTCTTTTATATCGTTTCTTCAGCCTGGAGCATTCTTATCAACCTTCTCATCCCCAAGACAATTAAGCATTCCTACTCTGCAGTACAAAGTACCCTTATATTTACTTGTATATCCATGCATATTTCTCACACACATTGCAAGTTTCTTATGTGTAGATCTCTTCATCTATACACAAAATTCCACAATCAGTTTGTTTTTGTGGTTGAAATCTGATGAATAATATATATTCACTATCTGTTCATTAAATCTATGTATCAAAACCTTTCTATTTGTATCAAAAGAAGCACATCAATGAACATGTATTTCCTGAGAATCTACCATATAATTTACCCTATGCTAAGTGCTGTATATCATTCAAAAGAACTAATGCCATGCTAAACACAAACATAGCAGGGGAGAAAGAAGTTCTGAAATCAGAAGACTTAGTGACATGAATATTTTTTTTATTATTATGCAAGTGACAGATGAGGAGACCGAACTTAATGCCTGCCTCACAAAAACATTTTGATTTCCTAAATTGGTGCTTTCACAGTGTGAGATCAAATGTTAAGAAATATAAATATTATTGCTGTAATTCAGCATGGCGATACATTTAGCACCTGGAGTTCTTATTGTCTTATTGAAGATGTAAAACTTCAACTCATCCTTCTCTTAGCAAACCCGTAAATAAAATCTAGCAATGAGATTCCATCCTGACTCATTACATGATATCTATTCATACTTTCCGGAAACCTTGATAATGCTTCTGATTGAATTGGATGTCTGACAAAAACAAAGATGTTGCTTGGAAAAGAAAAAAAAAAAAAAGAAAAGAAAAAAGCACTGTTGATGAGATTATTTTAAAAAGAAATGATTTGTCTACAAACAGAGCACCAAAACAATAAAAAAAGAAAAAGAAAGTATATTATTTGATTTCGACGTCTTAGCACTCAAATTGATGACTAAAGCCCAAGGAATTACCAGTCCACAGTTCTTCATACAGACATACTTCCAAAGTTTCTCATTTGTATAGAGAATTAGCCCAATGTTGGCAAAATCTCCAGGTTGTCCCTTTTGTGAATAAATAGATCTGTAGGGAAATTCGTATGAATCCCATGAGTTCTAATATTTATTCTGCTTATTTAATATGTGACTCACCATTTTCACAGAAGACTTTAGTTGGCTTTTTCTTAATATTTAGTCCTCAAAAATGTATCTTAACTAGCACTGTCTTCTGTTTTAATGCGTTCTCAATAAAACCCAAACAGAAATCACATTTTAAGACAGATCATCAACATAGAGATTCAAAATATGCCATACATGCTCCACCGAGTGGTGATTCTTTACTGGTTTATGTAACCTGCAATGTTTCCCTCATATGATAAAATTCAGCATTCCCTTGTAATTCAGGAATTCTCAGTGATAAAGTTCTGCTTTAATTAGAGTTGAGATTTGTAAAGAAATAGACTAAGCACAGGAAGTTATTAGAAATAACAACATGACAGCTGGAGAAGTTTCAAATGGACTGATAGGGCATATTAATGGATCCCAAATGTTTTTATTTTTTCTTCAATTTGTGTGTTTCCATATGAAGGCTAAAGAGAATTGTTTAAGCTAAAGCATAACCTCATTAGAACAGCTGAGACAAACTTTTTAAAAATGACAAAATGTAAGACAAAATATTTTTGAAATATGATACTTGGATAAAAATTTTTCTTCTCTTGGCTGGTTCCTATCGATTGTTTATGATGATTACACTTACTGACTTTCTCCCACTTCATTTTGCCTGTGTAAATAGTATCAGAAAAAAAAAAGTTTAGGGTGTCATTGTATATTCAGTTAACGAGAAGTGAATCACAGCAGAGTAATTGAAAAACTGATGTGCAGCTATCTTCTCAAACACAAGAGACTAGTCTCATGATTATATAATGCAATGCTAATAGCATTCAATTCCGCACTTTAGTTTTTTTGGTTCTACGTTGCTATTTGTTACTATTACAAGCATTACCAATACAATTATTAGTTAACATTTCTTGAGTATTTGCCATGTGTCAGCTAAGATGCTAACATAAATCATCTTATTTAATAATAAGATTACTTAATACTATCCCAGTTTTAGATTCAGAGATGATCTTATTTAAGTTCTCATAACTGCAAGATATTACATTGAGAATTAAACTCATGTCTATTCAAGCACGACTTTTTTTTTTTTTTCATGTCTATCTAAGCTAGGCCACATCATGTCCTAAAAACATACTTAGCAGATAGGACATCCTTCTGCACACCCAACTGCAATGAACTTGCTGTCAGTTGTCATTACCCAACGTGCTCATAAACACTCACCAAACTCTTAGTAAAGACTGAATTATTTTTGGACTAGTGGTGAGCTTTCTCACTTCACCACAATTGCTTTTTAATTTATATTTGCTCTTTTAAATATCTGACCACTTACTATGCATAGTTCACTTGTCCTAGGATGAATATTAGTTTAAAATTTGTTACTAAATTTCCATCCATGTTTGCTGTGATTTGTCCACACAGCCCCCCTTCCCTACTGCCCCCCTCCCCCGCCATCACCCTCACCATAACAAGTATAAAAAGAAACAAAATATAGGAGCCAACAGCTTTTAAGCATTGGGCCACAGGTAGTTCAGGGTTAGGGTGTTGGGAAAATAAGTAAAGTTCTGCACCATAAGATGGCCCATGGGACTAACATAAACTTTAGTCCGTAGCTTAGATATTCCCCTTCCAGGTTCTTCTTCCTGCCCCGGCTTGCCCCGGGTGCCAAATTACTACTAATAGGGAATGCGGAAGTAACAGACGACAAATTGTCCCCCATGCTTGTGCTCGGGACTCAGATCTCTGGAGAAGCATCTCCTCTGAGCCCGCCTATGTGAAATACAACTCTGATCCACCAAGATCTTTGAGTGCCACTTGGTTTCTCCACCAGCAATCCAGGGTGTAACAAGGGTAGTTCCCTAAAAGAAGGTAAACACATTCCCCAATGTTCTGCCTGTGGATATGTTCAGACTTCATTGGCAGACCATGTCGGAGCCCAAGGAGAAAGAAATGTCTCTGAGTTGATGAGGCACAGACAAGAGTTTCAGGCTGCTGCAGCACTGGGAATTTGTAGAGTAGATCCTAGAAAATAAGACGTTGCATCAAGAGTCCAGAAGTCTGCATGAGGATTTACCATGAGATCTCCACTGAGAGAATTTGTGCACACAGGACAAGGGATCGTAAGGTACGGCAGAAATTGCTTCCTGCAGAGATGAGAGGAACAGTGATACTGGGGTTTTTCAGTGATGGAAAATGGAATTTTGGCCCAGAAAAAAAAAAATGGAGAAACGTCTTTAAAGAACTGAGGCATTCAGGTGAGGGCCCAGAATAGTAGTCACAGCTTAGTGATAAAGACTACCTTTTAGAATAAAGGCCACACCCTAGGTCTCAGTTCAAAATAGAAATCTGCTATGTCCTCAGAAATAATAAACCCAAGGGGTGTCCAGGTGGCTCAGTCAGTTAAACATCCCAACTCTTGATTTGGCTCAGGTCATGGTCTTACGGTTCATAGGTTAGAGCTTTGCATCGGCCCTGTGCTGACATTGTGGAGCCTTCTTGGGGTTTTCTCTCTCCCTCCCTCCCTCTGTCTGCCCCTCCCCTCCTCATGTTGTCTCTCTCAAAATAAATAAATAAACATTAAAAAGAAAGAAATAATAAAACCAAGCTTCACAGTAATTTAACTATCAGAAAAAAAAATACCCCATTATTTTAAGAAAGATGGCATAACATATCGACCATAAAGATCAGATTATAATAAAAATTACTAGAAATGTGAAAATGCAGGGAAATGTGACCAAAACAAAAGTTGTTAATATAAATAAGTCATACAATCTCCTAAGGGTCGTAATTAACTGAGGGAATCTTTTTGAGTTCAAGGACATAAAGGAAAAACAATTGTAATGAATGCACAGATAAAAAATCTCAATAGAGGAATTAAAACTAAAAGGAAATGGGGATTTTTGAACTTTGAGATCTAAAATGAAAAAAAAAATCTCTGAGTGGCTTGAGAATAATGTGGAGACTAATTACAGATGGTTTAGTAAACCTAAAGATACATCAATAGAAAATGTTTGAAAACATTTGAAAGAAACTGAAAGAAACAAGGTTGAAAGAAAATTAACAGAGACTCAGTGGCCCGTGCAAAAATAAAACATGGTCTCACACACAGGTGATTGGAGACCAAGATAGGAAAGAGAAAAAGGAAGGGAAGAAAATACTCTCTGGAAGAAATTTCCCACCCTTTGGAAAAAGAAATCCAGTTACACATTCAAGGAGTTCAATGTACACTGAGTAGAATAAATATAAAAAGAGCCTTTGCTAGGTATACCACAATCATACTGCTAAAAAGCTAAGACAAGGAGAAATTTCAAAATCGGCCAAAGGAAAAGAAAGATTACTTTTCATTTTATTATATGAAATCCACTGATCTCTCATCGATGTCAGAGGATGCTGGAAAACACTGAGACAATGTCTTCCAAGTGGTGGGGAATAAAGTCGACCTAGAATTCGACGTGCAGCGAAAATAGACCTGGAAAGTGATGGAGGGAGTGAAACAACTCCCGTCAAACAATGGTGGAGAGAATTAATTACCATCAACATTTTACGAACGTTGAAAGGATTTCTTCAGACTGAAGAGAAATATCAGTTGATGGCAACAATTACAAGGGAAATACGCTCTCTTCAGAAGCGCACAATGGGGTACATCAGACTATGGCCTGTGAGCCAAAACCAGCGTAGTTTTATTGGAACAGAGCCACACCTATTCATTTGCATACTGTCTACGGCTGCTTTGGTGTTCCAACTGCAGAGCCGAGTCCCGACAGAGATGGTACCTGGCACTTTACAGAAGAAAAATTGCCAAGTCTTATCAGAGATAATAAGAAACAAAAACCACGGTAAAACTTAACATGGACAAAGTACGATATCACAGAGCACAAATTTGTGCATCGAGGAAGCCCAAGGTTTACAAAAAAGAAAAACCTGAGCTGTTTGGAGATTTTCACTAGGGAAGGGAGAGATTGAAAGAGCAGCAGTTGTAGGAATGTTAACAAGGCCACTCCCCAGACTCTGTGCTCCCACTAGGACAGAAGAATTGCAAATAGTTCTTTGGTGCCAGCCAGGGTTAGAGGCAGTAAGGCGGTATAAAAAGTCAGAATGTGTTGCTTTTATCAGCTTTTAAATTTAATTCAAGACAAACTGAATTTTGAATTATGTTCCCCATTTCTACGCAAAGTAAATAAGTAAAGCATTTGTGGATGGTTTTTCCCGAGTTCAACTTTTTTTAAAAGCTTATTTCCGCATGGCATTATTTCTTTAAAAAATAAAATAGAATAAAAGTCTTTCACAGAGTGGAGATTTGTGGCCAGATTTGTCTATTAGACTTGAAAGACCACAGGTGGGAGTTTAGGGAAATAAACAGCACCCATAAGGACCTGTTGATAAATTTGAGCTCTGACTTTTCCATCCCTTCTATTCTCCTTCCTTTCTCTCTCTTTGCACATCTGTGACACTGGAGTTTGGCCCAGAGGAAGAACCCGCCATTGAGATAAAGAGATGTGTGCCAAGAAAGCCAAATATTCGGATCAGATGGGAGGCAGATGAACATCTGTGCTGAGAAGAGAAAGCCAAGGGTGATATTCTTCAACGCTGAAATAACTATACAGAGTTCTACCCCAGTAACAGCTCCCTCTTTTTTTTTTTTTTTTTGCCCTGAGTTTTTCACTTAAAGAAGTCACATCTCTTTCTGCATTGCACTTAAAGGTTTTATCTGCCCATTCCTCTGCAGGTGTGTGTTCCTTGCTTCGGTTTACCAATTCAAAGGCGCACGCAAACCTCCTATTATTTGGATCCGTATTTAAAGTGAGCTTGACAGTTCAGATTTTTGTAATGACAGGCGCACAATAAAAATCATGTACTGTTACTAGTCTTCTAGGCAGAATTATTTCATAACAATTATCTTCAAATCTCCAATGTTCTGTGTGCTCCAAACCAATTGTCTTTATATTAATAATTAAGTTGAAGTGACACAGGATGACAGTTGCAATTGGTTTCATTTGTGAAGCAAGCCACTGCTTTCACTATCACCATGGAATCCTTCTGGCTGGGTGTCAGAATATTTAAGCCATTGAATGTAACCAAATTTGTAGTCAGACAAGGTGCACATTTTCAGGCAAACACACACTGATGTGGGAGGGGGGGCGGGTAACATAATACACTTTCTCACCAAATCCCAGTAGCTTCAGCAAGATTTGGAAAGATCTACCAAATATTTGATAGACACAAAAGATATTTCTTATGAAGCAGCTTTGTTCCCATGTTGTCCCTTTAAGCCAAGGGTGGCCAAAATTTTCAGTAAAAGGCTCGATAGAATTTTTGGCTTGTAAGCCATATGGTCCTTGGCCCAACTATTCAACTCTGCCCTTACAGCATGAAAACAGCCATAGACAATACATTCATGAATAGGCATAGCTCCAGTCCAATAACACTGTATTTACAAAAACAGGCAGCAGGGAGAATTTGGTCCATGGGCTGCTTTAAATAATCATTCGACATATTTTATTTATAGTGTAGTAATAAATGTAAACCATTTTAATTCAATAAAATTAAGCCATTTTAAGTTCTTATTCCCTTCCTGACTATTAAAATTACAAAGTGTTACTAGAGATGAAGAAAGAGTAAATGTGGTTTAAAAATAAAAGTTTGGGGTGTGCCTGGTTGGTTCAGGTGATTAAGCGTCCAACTTCGGCTCAGGTCATGATCTCACAGTTTGTGAGTTCCAGCCCCGCATTGGGCTCTGTGTGGACAGCTCAGAGCCTGGAGCCTGCTTCGGAGAGGATTCCGTGTGTCCCTCTCTCTCTGCTCCTTCCCCGCTCATACTCTGTATCTCTCTCTCTCAAAAAATAAATAAACATTAAAAACATTAAATAAAAAAAATAAAAATTTGGCAGTTACTTATAATGCTGAACAATCCAAAATGTATTTCATATAGATGTAGCAGGTGATATTTACGTGGTGTATAACAAATGACCTTCATGTAACTTATCTCATTGGATTCTAATAACAACCTCATGAGTTAGAAAGGAAAAGTATGATTCTTAAGCCCCATAAGCTTAAAGAGGTTAAATGGCTCACTCAATGTCAGAAATGTTAAATGCAGGGGCGCCTGAGTGGCTCAGTTGGTTAAGCAGCCCATTCTGACTCTTGATTTTGGCTCAAGTCATGATCTAACGGTTCGTGCGATTCAGCCCCGCATCAGGATCTGTGCTCTCAGTTCTCGGGATTCTTTCTCTCCCTCTGTCTCTGCCCTTTCCCCACTCGTGATCTCTCTCCCTCTCTCTCTCTGTCAAATAAATAAATAAACTTTAAAAAAAAAAAACAAACGGAGGCGCCTTGGAGGCTCAGTGGGCTCAGCTCATGATCTCATGGTTTGTGAGTTTGAGTCTGCATCAAGCTGTGTACTGACAGCATAGAGCCTACTTGGGATTCTCTGTCTCCCTCTCTCTCTCTGCCCCTTTCTCTCTCTCTCTCTCTCTCTTTCTCTCTCTCTCTCAAAAATAAATAAATAAACATTTAAAAAAGAGAAAGAAATGCTAAATATAGAATCAGGATTTTAAACTTTCCATGTGGGTACCAAAACTTTTATTTTGGGCAGGAAGCCATTTGGGAACCTGATTTTTGGTGGCAATTTTGATTGCATAGAAGTGATCTGAATTCAGCTCTTGACATGCAATTACTATTAGAAGCAAAAAAGAAAGTAAATATTTTCTATATCATTATATTAACGAAGATAGCAAGAATGAACAATTAAAGCCTCAAATACCCTTATTTTCCTTAATGACAGACTTTATCTGCCTTATAGAGGTAGTTGCCTCAGTGATCCACTTGTCTTGTCTTCCAAGGTGATCCCTTGGAAACACTGTAATAGCCTTGTATGCAGGACTCTGTCACTTTAAAAAGAGCCTCTAAACTGATTCACTCCTAGCCAACTGGCATTAGAAGGGTCTGTTATGGACTTTTTTGGCTTCTGTACAATTTTACTGTTACAACTTCTATTACATAAAAAGTTTAAAGAAGAGATAAGCCATTGCTTTAGGATTTTTGATACAGACATTGAGCCATCAGCACGGGAAATCACACTCGTGGATTATGTTCTTAGCTCTCCTGTCTGGCTACGAACTAATCACCTAATAGTATTACCTTATAACTTTCATCTATATTGATGGTTTTTCTCCAACAAGAGAAAAACCTTTTAGAGAAACTGTCTGAATATCTTTACCACATTGGTCTAAGATCACAGGGTTTACAATTTCTATTCTTAATTTTTTTCTTAAGTGGCTCTTTTAGAGAAAACCAAGTTAAGCTGTTTCACAGTTGTACGTGTGTATTAAATCTGAGAATGTCGACCACTTACGAAGGCTTTGCAGATGCTAAAACAACGTAAATATTAGGATTAAAGCTCCTCATTACTATAAAGTTAGGTGGAAATGACTCGTCTGGGGAAGTGTAGGCGGCTGGAGGCACAGCTCTTCAGACACAAAGATGCCATCACTAAAGTATAAAATGAAAAGGCAATCGGACACATACAGGCATCTGTTTTCCTACATAAAGTAATGCCAACGGTGAGCGGTAGAACCGAGGTAAAAGTAGAAATCTGAGAGTGACCTTATGCCCCCAAATTTCCAGGAAGAGGCAGACTCACCATCTTCTTGGCTACAAACAGTGATACCATTCAAGGAACCGACTTTCATTTCTATTTAAGAATAGATGTCCGTACGTTCACTTGAGCAACTACTGGTCTCATCTATTGAGATTCATGAAAGGGCTCGCGGTCTTTAAAAGGGCATGCGTTCTTTTTGGCATCATTTTATGCCTACCAAAACTTAGAAACAGAGGCTCTCTAAATCGCTTGCAAAAGGTAGAGTCTATAACTAGGCTAGTCAAGTATTAGATTAGTCAGTGCTGGCAAGCACCGTAAAATCATCACGTGTAAAAATCAACACGGTTCCAATAGCAATGGGTATGGCGCGGGGGGTTGTATGCCAGGACCGAAACAGAGCACCAGAGCAGGATTGAGAAAGTCCTTTAACAAAAGGCTGTCAGATATGATTTACGGAGCTGGCCTCTATCGGGCAAGCCTCACTGAGCACTCTGAATTCGAGCTTTCTACACTGGCAGACTTTTCCATAACCCAACAAAGACATGGAGTTATAGGCAGTTCATAAAAGTGATGTCCTTTGTTTAGATCTAACGGGGTCTCTCAACAGGGAAGGCAGAAGCAATGAAGTGCAAAATATAATATGAAATCAATTTCCCTTCTCACACGACCCTGAGAGTAAGAAAAGATTCTTGTTTCCCTGGGGCTGCTAAAAATCCCAATGTCTTCTGGGTGGTTGGAACAGAAGACGCACAGAATTTAAGAATATTTTTAGCTTAATTAGTTTAGACACTTCATTTTGAGTCAGATTGAATGCATGTTTCATTGGTTACTTTCAGGATCACAGAAGTCTGAGTAAGATCGTTTTTCCAGATATAGGGTAAAGTAGTTTGAGAGAGGGGTTATGCTTAATGAGATCCACTTTCAGAGAAAAAAATTATATTAGTGGCTAAAGAAAGGGAATGCTAAACTGGGCTCCAGGAACAACCCTAACCACTTAGAGTGAGTTTTGGGCATGGTGGGTAACTGCTGAGTGACGGTCGCCCGGCAGAGATGGGTGGCAAATACTTTGAACTGAATTTAATTGTTTCTACACCATGTCATGCCTGAGGACGTGGCTATATTTCATACGTAGCTCTAACTATGGTGATGTTTGAAACCATGGATAGCATATAAAGCATTTAGTAGTTTCACTAGCAGAATATATTGCACAAAGAAGGAAGAATTACTTGCTCAGAGACTGTGGAAGTATAAAAGTTATGCCTTATTTTGGTATATGACAAAGCATTTTGCCAGTTAAGCATTTTGCTTAAACTGTGTACTCTAGATCTCTCCATAATGTGATTCTAGCCCTGAAATTACAATTATATATACCTCTATATTTCTTCTAAAATATGTTATTTACAGGTTGGAAATTAGTCTGGGCCGGTGCATCTGAGCTTCTTTGTGACATTAGATTTTTTTCTTCACGTGATAGTGGATTCAGTAATATTAGTAACATCATCTACTTTTTACCTATGCTGTCAAAGGATAATTCTTAACATTATGGAACAGAGTACCTGAGTATCAGCGTATCACTTTGAGTTCTCCAAGCAAAAGACATCAAACTGGAATTAGATTGAGCACATTTATAGGAGAAACACCTTTGAAGAATAAGATGGAGAGAGGCTAGGAGAAGGCAGATAGAGGTCTGATATCTTTGAAAGGAGGGAAGGAAGGAAGGAAAGAGGGGAGGAAGGAAGGAAGGAAGGAAGGAAGGAAGGAAGGAAGGAAGGAAGGAAAGAAAGGAAGGAAGGAAATAAAGAAGGGAGGAAGGAAGGAAAGGAAGGAAATAAACAAGGGAGGAAGGAAGGAAGGAAGGAAGGAAGGAAGGAAGGAAGGAAGGAAGGGGAGGGAGGGAGGGAGGGAGGAAGGAAGGAAGGAAGGAAGGAAAGGGAGGGAGGGAGGGAGGGACAGAGAAGTCTCAGAGTGCAATACCACTCTGACAGACTCTTGGCCAGGCTGAAGGGGAGTTCCAGGAGAAAGATCATTTGTAAGAAGACTCCTTATTTCAAAAGGAAAGGCTGAGCTCTAATACTCTAACTGTGCTCAGGCATTTTCCTCGATAAGCCCAGAGGGATGGTGAACTGCATCCCACGATGTGACTGCTGGAGGCTGTCAAACATCCATATTTCTCTTGACAGATTCTCTCCTGAAGCACAATCTGAGCCCAATCCCCCCTTGGTTGCCACAACTCAGAAATCTCATTTGTGGAATATTGAAATGGTAGACACGGAAAGAAATTACATGTGTAATCATACGGCAAGAGTGATTGCAACATATTTGATTGTAACTTAGATAAGGTAGGTACGAACTATTCAAGACTAACTCGCGGAAGAAATCGAAACTTTGCAATAATTTCATCCATTGATTGTTTTTCTTAACATAGGAAAGGAATGTTAAATTCAGCCTTAGCGGCAATAATCCTTGGATCATCTCCAAACAGATCAGAGTGCAGGGGGGTCATACTTTCGTAAATACTAGGATAGGTCATGGGGCCATCTAAAAAAATAAAATTCATGATTTAAAAAAAAAAAATTGATACATAGATGACGTGCCAATAGTGCCCTGCTGGTTGTGCCCCTTCAAGAGGAACAATCCAGAACACAAGTAAAAACAAATGTGTCCTCAACACCTCTTTATTCCTCTTCTACATGATCATCTCCTTTTAGCTGTCCAAATTCCCCGGAGGTGCTTTTAATTTTGTGCCTAGTTTTCTGCTTCCTACCGCTAAGGATTCCCTGAAGCAACACGCGGCCCAGCGACCGCTTGCAAACGTTTTTCTTCTTCAGAGTCCACAGTCTCCTCTTAGGTGTCATTCGGCATCAGCCATCTCCTGAGACCCAGATGAATGAGTTGAACACACAAGGTGTATTACGTACGCCTAACACAACAGAGCTGTCCGGCTCATCTGGTAAGAGAGAACTTGCTCAGTTCCGTTTGTCCAACACAATGTGGAGTTTCGGGTTGAGTCCCGGCAGAGCTCACGCCTGACCTATTTATCGGGCCTGTAACTTGGGCATCATTTCCTTGACCAATCTACAGCTGCTACGTTAGCAGGGGTTTATTTCTCACAGCACCCCTGGGATAAGTGAGAGCTGCTTTGTGCGTAAAGAACCTCTTGGGGCAGCTTCTCACAGAAGAGGGCAATTAGAATTTTATGGACTCTCCAGTACAAGTGTTAATGTTTGATAAAACCTAACTCTGTTACTCCTTGCACTTTACTGCATGTAACCATTGTTTCAATACCTGGAATTCAAAGGGCTATGTTTGCCTTCCAATCGCAGAGCGCGTCTTGGCCTTAACCCACGCTATATGTTCTGCAGAAGTCCAGACTTGCTCATCGACCACTGGCTACAAGCCCCGGACTATCCATTCTGCTTTTTGTAGCCGACGTGAACTTTATATCCTGATCTTGCCATGGACTTCAACCTCTGTTTCTAGTTCATGATCGTGATGTGTTTTTTTTGTTTGTTTGTTTTTTTTTTAATGACAACTTGGCTCTCAATTCAGGTTGCTGTGAGATTACTTAGGACACCAAATTCTTTGCAGCTCCTATGTGGCTCAGCACCATGAAAAAGTAAGGGTGTAAGGCTGTGTCTGCCAATAACAGGAGCCCAATAAAGTTAATTGTTTCTCCGTTAGGCACTTTGCTAGGGCCCTGAACACATGGAACCGATTATCTGGCATGGCAATGTTGTTAAATAAAATGTGCAAAAAAGAAAATACAATTATTGCTAAAGTAAAAACATACCACAAGGGGTTATTAAAAAAAGCAAGATGTTTTACATTTTAAGGATGTTTTGCTGCTACATGTGTGTGTTTGGTGAAAAACGATTAGCTCCAAGACACTGCCTTGCCAGTGTTAAACTTTTCCTTCTGTTCCATTGTCTTCCAGTCGCCTGAAATAAATGAAAGCAGACTGTCTCATTCTGAAGGAAAATCTTTTTTTTTTTTTGAAAGACATATTTTGGCAACGTTGGAATATACTTAAATACACTTAAAACATTCATTTTATACTATAACTAGGGTGATTCTTTAATAAGAAGATATTTACTTCTATCAGACCTCTGGGTAGGTCTCAATTGCTATGAACTCCATTTATTCACAAATGGATATCATCACCTAAAGTCGCTGCATTCTGGTACAGAATATAAATTACTTTGGTAGCTTGAGGGGGGGAAAACCCTCTAATCCTCTTTTAGCTATGCTTAAAAGAACCATGGGAATTTAATAAATACAATGTGTTTATAAGATAAAGAGTCATAATCAGCTTCTTTTACCTTCAAAGGTTTTTCACTTCTCACCCACGCTTTAACATAGTATTATATTGCCTAAATGTAATGCAATTACACTTACATTGACCAGTTTTAATTTTAAATTGCTTTTCCCATATTGCAAATAACTGTGATGATAAGATATTTGGCCGATGTGTACTAGAGATTATATAAAAAATGTTTTACTAGATTTGAATGTTGTGCATATGCCCTATAAGTAATCTAACTATGCATTTTAGTAGAACACTATATTAACCCATTCGACATTACAGACTGATATATATATATATATCAGCCTAAAACATTTGAGGATCAGAAAAACAAAAACCATTTTGGATTTTAATATCTGTGGTTTCAATTAAACAAAAAAAAGATTTTTGTTTCTTTTTTGCAAAGTGCCGAAGGTCAAATAAAGTCGCATGAAAACACATCTGAATAAACAGGTCTGGACTCTTGCTATTATTGTCCCCAAAATCAAGTATTGTATTAACTTTTAATGCGTGGATATTCGATAAATAAAGAAGACACGTCCATGTCAGTATAATATTTGATTTTGTTCAGTTTTCCACATCTTGTTATGGATCACCAGAATGATCAAAATTGAGAAGTGACTGGAATTTACAAAATGAACATTTGCTTTTCAAATTTCTCTCTCTTTTTTTTTTTTTTTTACTTTTACTACAAGTGGGGTCTAGTAGCGTACACTAAAATCTTATACTTTCTTAATGTGTCATTTTCCACCCAATTATTAGTTCTGTACTCTGCTTACTCTATAGCTTTCTTACATTAAAAAAATGATCAGGCAGGCAAATACCTTAAAATGAACAGAAACTGGTGACTTTTTCCAATGGACAGTAGCAAGAGGTTAGATTTTCATAGACAATGTTCTTTGGGGCCAAACAGCACAGCGTTCTGGCTACATTTCACTAGACAGGCATTAAAGTGTCCCTTTCTTTCTTTCTTTCTTTCTTTCTTTCTTTCTTTCTTTCTTTCTTTCTTTTTTCTTCATATTTTACTGGAATTTGGCTGCCTCTCTTCTGTTTTTATCCTCAGAATCGATGCGATGTGATCACAGTCAGATCACAATTTTAGTAAGAACTTTCTGTGAAATCTGAGCTTAAGTCTTTTTTGTACCATTCTTTCTAGCTTAGGGAATATTTGATTAGAGAAGGTCAGCATTGGTTAGGTCAGAGGGAAGCAAATGGTACGTTCAAGAAACTGGATTGGCCTGGAGAGAATTCACATGCAAGCACAGTCACCCCCTTCTCAACTAAAAGCTTAGATAGAGTATTAATGAGAAAATCAAGTGCACAGCCTAACCATGACTTCAAATTGTTAAGGATAATATGCTTACAGCTGCATAGTACCAAGTAAATGATATAAAATATAACACTGTAGCATTTCCAAGAGGAAGTAATTTAGAGTAATGGCTTCAACTCCCCTTTACTAAAAATGCAGCTAGTTGCCAACAATTTAAAGGGGACTTTGTTACCATCAAGACAAGCCCCTCAGTTTCAGTGAAATGATGATTCATTGTAGATAACCCTGATTTCTTTGAGATTTTGATGTGTAGAGAAAAAAGAAAAGATGATTTGGCTACTATTAATAAGCATCTGTGCAAAATAGAAACAGTCATTGTGAAACACGTACCCAGAGGCTATTTGAAAGGGAATCTGGAAGATAATTATAGGATTCCATATATGACATAACTAGGTTTTGGCAACTTTTTAGAAAAATTTGCAGACAGATATTGTATGTTCAGTAGGTTACCTAAATCACCCAAATTACTCTTTTTTATTCGTGTTACAAGTAATGTAATATAACTACCCTGTATTTTATAGATTTGGCATAATCAACATGATTTAACATACTTACATTTTCATGCACCCTCAACATTTCTATTCATTTCAAGGGGATTTAAACAAAGCTGAATTTTGAAGTTTAATATATAAACATGTTATGTGAATACTGTAACATTAAAAAAAAACATTTTCTCTTAAAAAATAAAGTTGACCTTGTAGAGTCATTCAATATTAGAATTTTTTTAAGCAAGGAAAAATTAAGTATTTAAAATTTATCATCCCATGCTAGCTCCATGATTTTCAAATTCTTCATAGGGAAACATTTTCCACATTAATCTTCCTTGAAATCCGAATATGTGAAAACTAGTAAACTATTATCTTATTAAGTAAACTATTCTCTTATTTATTTTATAAATTTAATGTTTATAATTCCTGATAGTTACTGAATCATCCACCAGGAACCATGAGATTACTCTGTTAAACAGGGACATCTTTGAAATAATAACAATGTCAATAGAGATGTTAATGGGAATTTTGCTTACACTTCAGTGCACTATTCGTTCCTGTATTTTTATTTCATTGCACGTTGGTGTATTAAGACCAAATAATATATAGTAACAGATTTAAATCTCTGCCTTACAATTTTAGGAAAAGTATCACAATAGCGATATTGTATGACATTTTTACCATGGTATATCCAATTTACAGCACAAATGAACATGTTTCCCAAATGCAAACATTTTGTATATAAAAGATTGTGTTTGTAACAGTGTTAAAGGCAGCTGGCACATAAGTCGTGCACATTGAAAATGCTGAATCCCACATTTGCATCTTTTGTAGAACCTTGAGTCCTCTGGAACACAGCATTTTCAAAACCACAATGATCTTCGGAGAAAAATGTCAATAATAATAGTAATAATAATAATTTTGTCCTTAGCATTTATAATTGATTTCATAAAAACACACATGGGAATAAGTTAAGAATAACTGTTATCAGAGGTTTTGTTGGTTAGTAGTAAAGAACACCCAGGAATAGGGTAATAACAAGGAGAAGTGTATTTCTCTTACATAAACAAAATGCAGAGATAGGTAAATCCATTCGAGTTCAAATACAGCTGCTTCCCCTACTTACTTTTCACCTAGTGAGATGGGACGGGTGTTGGGAAGGGTACAGGGCTCTTTAAGGACATTTTTGACATTGTCATACTGCTTCTACTTATAATCCATTAATCAGAAACAAGTAACAGGACCACACATAATTGCAAGGAAGCTGGAACTGTGATCTTTGTCTGGGTGCCCTGTAGTTTCCATTACCAAAACAGAGGAAGGGAAGGAAACAACATCACCCCAAACGCTAAGAACAAGTTATCTCACTTGAAATTCCATCTGTGACTCTAAGTCATAGCACATTTTTTTTTAATGTTTATTATTTTTGAGAGAGAGAGAGAGAGAGCGCGCGGGGGAGGGGCAGAGAGAGAGGGAGACACAGAATCTGAAACAGGCTCCAGGCTCTGAGCTTTCCAGACAGAGCCTGATGCGGGGCTCCAATCCACGAGCCATGCGATCCTGACCCTAGCCAAAGTCAGACACTCAACCAACTGAGCCACCCAGGTGCCCCTGAGTCGTGACACACTTAACTTACATTTGCAATTCTGTATATCTTAGAAAGCACCCCAACTCGACCCTTGGGTGCGTCAAACCAGAATCATTATGGGTTTTCTATAGAGAAATGTTAGCCATCACTGCGGTCTCCCAACCCCCACTCATGATCCAGAATGGTACATGTCCTCAGGCTGGGACCAATGAACATAGAAAACTTTCAGTCCCATTTCCTTCTCTCAAGTGTTAACCCCCACTAATTTCTGTCATGTACTAGTTGTTCTCCAACACTTTCAGGTAATTGTTTTTGTATTTTGTCCAGAGCCTCTAGCTGTTATCTCTGTAGGAGATTTAGTCCAGCAGTAGCTTATCAAACACAACTGGAAGCAGAAACTCACAGTTTTTCCTTGATATGTGCATTGCTGTTTCCTTCTTGTCATTCAGATTTGACACAAATGTCATCTCTTTAAGGTTTTTTCTGACCGTAGTTTAAAGTAGCAGTTAACCTCTCGTATAAAAAAAGCAGCCTATCTTAAGACTGTGCACAGAATTATCAACAGCCTATGTTTTCCTGACTCTTTCTTCAGACCTCTGAAGTCCAAGTATCTGTGAGTCAGTGAGACCTTCTCTGGCTGTGTATATAAAACACTCTGCTGTCTTCCTACACACACACAAACACACACATGCACACGTGCGTGACCATCTAGAATGATCATATTTTCCAATTTGCCTGGGTTAGTCTAAGATTATTCTCCTTGTCATGGCATAATGATTAATAATATCTCCTATTCCTCTCAAAATGTTCTAGATCGGGCTGATAAATTATATTTAACATTAAAGACACCTTTTATATTGCTTTATTTTTCTTCACATCACTGATCATCAGCTGATATATTAGAATTTATGTCCATATGTATGTAGAAATACATTTAATACATTATAGGTAATATATATATGTATATAATATGTGTATGTATATACTCAGATATATGTCTGTCTCCCCATATTAGAATGTAAACTCTTCAGGGCAGGAATTTTCTCTGTAGCTCACCGCTAACGACTAGCGGTACAGCAGTCTTTGGCACAAAGAAGATTTGTCAATGGACCAAAGGAATAGATCAATTGCTTCTGTCTACCCTAACAGAATATAACTTATGTACGTGATACTGAGACCTGACATTTATATTTCTCCAATTTATTTTCCATTCCTGGCATACAGTAGGCCTGTTCTTCCTACTTTGAAGTTAATAACACGTGAATGATGAGCTATGATGTCTGCATCGGCAACTTGATTGAGTTTCTTTTGCTGATGTATGGATTTTGTTTATCTCAAAGACCGTGAGTGTTATCCACCATAAGATTTCCATTCATGTTGTACGGACAGAGAGAACTGAAGTGGTTTCTAAACTTCCAGATTAAGAATCACTTTACTCAGCATGGTGAGTGGAACAATACCTCCTCAAATACGTCCATGTCCTAACCCTTGGACACTGTAAAAATATTCCCTTGTGTGGCAAAATGGGCTTTGAGGGTATGATTAAGTTAAAAATAATGAGATTGGGAGATTTTCCCAGATAATCTGGAGAGAAACCAATAAAATCACAAGAGTTCTTATAAGTCAGAGGGGGAGCCGGAAAAGTTAACAGCAGAGAGAGACTGAAAGATGTTACCCTGCTGGCTTTGAAGAAGGAGGAAGGGGCCACCGAGCCAAAAAATGCGGTCAGCTTCCAGAGACTAGAAAAGGCAAGGAAAGAATCTTCCCTAGAGCCTCCAGCAGAGACACAGCCTGCCGACACCTTGATTTTAGCCCACGAAAACCCATTTCAGACATCTGGTCTTCTCAACTGTGACATAGTATTGAGTAACTTACTCTTCTCTTCCTTCTGCCCGATCATATCGTGGAAGTGGTGTAAACACAGCTAGTTTCTAACTACGGCATCTTCTACACATGCTGGACATCAAAGAGAGGACCATGGGACCCAAGTGGTAAGACTGGTCCTAAGAAGCCCCTGCCAGAGCTGAGACACTGCCCACCACCCCCATCACGGAACAGGTGCAGCCGGTACCCACAGCCTAACAGGGTCTCCCTGGCAACTGGACCTGGAGTCCAGACTTGGCTCTGTAAAAACCTTTAATAAAATCTTCCAAAAAGAAAAAAAAAAAGGAACGGTAAGATAGTAAATGTGTGTTGTTTTAAGCCACTAGGCGTGTGGCGATTTGTTACAGTTGGGACAGGAAGCTAAAGCACCCTGCCTTAGGCTTCTTTGAGGTCAGTTCCTGCGGGATGGACGATTTTCCCTCTTGATCTGTTGGGAGGTAGGGAACTCGATCTGCCTCCGTCCTGAGTCTCTTCCGGGCCCAATCTACAGAACAGGCCGTCTCCCCAAAATTGCTCTGCGTCATCTAGAGAGCAGCTAAGGCTTTCACTGGGAAAAAGGTAGCCGGCACCTGCCTCATTCGCCTGCAGGAGTGGAAGGGAGTCGCCGGGGGAGCTGACTTCCCTGAGCTCCAGTTCTCTGGGCTGCACCGCCTGGTTGTTTTCCCTGTGCTGATCAGATCTCACCTTGCATCCAGCTTCTCCAGCACCTTGAAGAGAAGGGCATTGATTCAGGTTCAGCTTTGCTTCTGCTATAGTTTATCCCTGGGAATGACATGACCTGTTTGTTAAGAAAGCTTTAAAGTTTTTAAATCCCTGGCAGCAACTTTTTTTTTAAGTTTGTTTCTTTATTTTGAGGGAGACAGAGACAGCATGAGCAGGGAAAAGGCAGACAGAGAGGGAGACAGAATCCCGCAGGCTCTGTGCTGTCAGTGCAGAGCCCAACGTGGGGCTCGAACCCGCTGAACCGCGAGATCGTGACCTGAGCCAAAATCAAGAGTCAGATGCTTGACCGAGGGAGCCACCCAGGCATCCCTGCTGACAGCACCTTTTATCCTTTTCTCTTACTGCTACTATGCCCTTACTATTTTTAATTGGTTTTATTGCCATTTGGGGATTTGGGGAAGAATGTTAGGCAAATACATGGGTTCAGTCTGTTATCCTGACTTGGAAAGTTCTGTTTTGTATTGTCCTTCTACATGTTTTTTACTTTTTGGCCTACTCATCCCCATGTGTCTCTACTTGTGACCTATCTGAGATTACATAGGTTTTTTGTGGGTTTTTTTGGTTTTTTGTTTGTTTGTTTTGGTTTGTTGCAGTGATCAAAGATTCTCGGGGCAGTGCCCTCATCATCTGTCAGTCCTGGTGTCTATGAAAGCACAGGTGAAGCCAAGCCTTTGCTTCGCCTACCACTTCTGTCTACGTCAAATGAAAAGCAGGAGTAAGTTTTCTGTGGGATCTTGCCCTGCCTCTCAATTCTCTTGTGCTGGAGAACCTTCCAAAATACTGGCAAGGATCTGGATTTGGGCTGACCAATGGTCCCACATCCTGCCATGGCCCCCACAAACTTTGCAGCTTTGAGATAGGGGATTCTTATATAGATCTACTGGAGTTGTATTGTCCGTGTAATTTCTAAGTTTTTTTAATGTTCATTTATTTTTGAGAGAGAGAGAGAGAGAGAAAGAGCAGGAGAGGAGCAGAGAGAAAGAGAGGGCGACACAGAATCCAAAGCAGGCTTCAGGCTCTGAGCTGTCAGCACAGAGCTCGAACTCACCACCCGCGAGATCACGACCTGAGCTGAAGTTGGACGCTTAACCGACTGAGCCACCCAGGAGCCCCTCATCCACGTAATTTCAATTTAATCAGCCATCTTACATTCAGTGAATCATCTGTTTGTTGATCCATCCTTTAATATTTTTATATGATCAAGCTGTTCTTTGAAATTTTTAGACATGAATGGTGCCATTCCCTTATGTCCAAATCAGATTCTGTACTCTCCTCTCAATACATCTCACAACCTCACCGAACAGCTTTGGTATGTTAACATAATCAATAAGCTTATGACTCCTATTCTATATTTTATAATAAATTAACTTAGACATTCATTTATCCATTATGGCTTTATTTTACAGTTGAATCCTAAGTTGCAGTAGAGGGTATGGGGGGCTCAGTGAATGCCTGCCTGAAGCATTTGTGAATTCTGGGATATATTTTTTAAGTTTATTTATTTATTTTGAAAGAGAGAGGGGAGAGAGAGAATCCCAAGTAGGCTCCACACTGTCAGTGCAGAGCCTGACGTGGGGCTCGAACCCACCAAAACACAAGATCATGACGTGAGCCAAAATCAAGAGTCAGACACTTAACCGACGGAACCACCCAGGTGCCCCTGGGATATTTTAATGGTAGAAGAAAGTCTAGTCTAGTGGACAAAATATGGCTTCTAACAACAAATGACATTTGTATTTTGCTGTCTACACCAGAGAATCCCAACATTCAAGTGTGCCCAAAATGACAAAGCATCAAAGAGAAAGATAAACCCCAGGGAAAGAGAATTGGTTCAGAGAGGAGGTGTAGGTACCAGACCTTAGGAAGGGGGATAGACAAGAGGAAGAGTAGCTAGGTAATTACACCATTTTATCTGTCACGCTATCTTTTATTCATACTGTCAATGTACAAAAGTAAAATCGCAAGACTACCAGCCTTGTGGAAAGCACCTTTGCAAATTTTATGGCTTCGTAGTTAAAGTATTAAAGTTTACTAACTGCCTTGGCTCAGATATGTGTACTCAAAATATGTTTTGACTCCCTTAAGCTTAGGCTAATAATGTTTATATTAATTTGGGTGACGTTTATTATAAAAACTCAAAAATTCCATGATTGTATCAATAAAATTTTTAAAACCTATTTGGGCACTATATATATATAAAAAAAAAATCACTTCTTATAAGAGAAGTAGAGATTCCCCAATGGACAAACAGCCAGCTGTTCCCAGTTGCTTTACTCTTTTCAATTAAGGATTCCCAGCAAACATTCGGAAGAAATCCTATGCCTTCCAGGGATAGGCAGCTGGGAAAGAGGGAAGAGATTAATACACAGAAAGCTGTGGACCATCCCGGTCCTGTTCTTCGGTTCCTTGATTGAAGGCATTAAGTTTTATTTTATTAACTTCTTTCTTGCCCTTCAAAAGTTGAGGGTGCTCTCTCCAGGGCTCATGCAGAACTGCCCCAGGGAACCTCAGTGCAAAGGTTTGAAACCACAGCTGGCTGTGATTAGAAGGATTGGGGGAGATCAGTGCTTGATTAACTTTCAGCTGCTATTGGTTTGTCTCAGTTCCTGCAGGAGAATTAATCCGTAGGTTCGAGTAAATTTTGGATCTTAATGGATACCAGATACACTGAGCCCACCCAGACCACCAGGATGTAGCCATCCCTTTCCTCACATTTAAATTGAACAAATGAATTCATTCCTCCTTACCCAGTAGCCAAAAGAACTCCCTCTCGCTATTTTTCTCTTGTGGTCTTCTTTTTATCATGCCTTTCTATTCTGAGAGAGTGTAGGTGCCTTAAGGTTAGATCCAGGTCTTAGTTTTTGTATTTCCCGATGTAGGAGTTTAATTTCTTTCACTCAGAGAGTTTGTTGGGTGAGTAACAATGCATTCTGCTCCCTTTCCCTTAATTTGTGTTCAATGCACGTGAAATTATCCCAGCTCTATGATCAAGAGACTTCTTCATTGTCCACTTCTGTATCACAGGGATTGGCCCTCCTCCCCAATTGAATTTATGCCATCCTGCTTAAAGATTCTTGAATTAGAGAATTAGAGATGTATATCAATTACAATAAATCACCATTATCTTGATAACACGAAAAGGTAATACAGGTCATTAGAAATTCTTGCAAGAACCCATGTTTTGGGATTCTTAGAACCTTCACTTTATTGATAAATTTCATAGTAAGGAAGGTTCTTCATCTAAGCCCTTCCTTGCTAACTAAATATTCTTATATTTGTGAATTGAGGAACTCACACCAAAGACAAGTTGGGACAAAAGTAACGTACCCAAATATGTTGAGTTTCAAAACTTTTATTTTTCTGATGGATTATTATGATAGCATTGACCTATCAGACCCACAGTGTTGAGATCAGAGACATGCCAATAAAAATATAGTATTACTCAACATAAATAAGTCCAACAGAAGTTTGCCTAACAAGCATGTAGCTCATTTCCTTTTTAAAGAATCTAATTGCAGGAAGTAGCAGGAAAGAACCTGAGGTGATGCAAAGCTTATCGTAATGCTCACGTATGTACTCTGGGAATTTTAATCTAACTAAAGGAGAGAGGTACATTTTCTATGTGTGGCTGCTCGAAGTGTTATGACCTACTTGCTTGTAGATTCATACGTTCATTTTATTCTCTTTCAGCGATTTTTGCGAGCCCTAAACTAACACAAATTTGCAGAGCTAAGTGTTTTCTTAGGAGATGGTCAACCGTTACATTCTGCAAGCATCATCCTCCTTCCTGCTGGAGCTCTTCCACCAATACGGGACAAATTCATGGGCATATCTATGTATCCGTATGGCAATGTTTATCATGCTTCCTTTCTCTCAATCCTCCCCGCCCAGAAACCCTGCTTCAGTTAAACTGATCTATGCATTTTCTCTACTCACATGGTATCTGTTCCATACTCTGCCTTTGCTCCAATCGTTTCTCTGAACTGCTGTGCTCTACTCCTTACTATTTATTACATCCTAAGTGATTTCCAGGCTCCAGCTTAATTAAGAACCATCCTATCCACAAGCTTCTTCTTGATTTTCCTGGGGCTTATTCCCTTTCATTCATTTCAACATTAATTATTTTTTAAGCTTATTTATTTATTTTGAGAGAGAGAGAGAGAGAGAGAGAGAGAGCAAGTTCAAGGGAGGAAGGGGCAGAGAGAGAGGGAAAGAGAGAATTCCAAGCAGGCTCTGCGCTGTCAGCACGGAGCCCAATGCGGGAATTGATCTCACCAATCAGAGATCATGACCTGAACTGAAATCAAGAGTCAGATGCCTAATGAGTGAGCCACCCAGGGGCCCCACTTCAATGTAACTTCTTGTTTGAATCACATCTTCAGCACTCAGTTAGTGGTTATGATTTATCATTTGTGAAATTATCTAGTCTCTAATTTGATTGTAACCTCTCAGGGAAGGACTACTCTTTTTTTTTTTTTTTAAACATTTATTTATTGTTGAGACAGAGAGAGACAGAGCGAGACAGAGCATGAAGGAGGGAGGGTCAGAGAGAGAGGGAGACACAGAATCCGAAACAGGCTCCAGGCTCTGAGCTGTCAGCACAGAGCCCGACGCGGGGCTCCAACTCACAGACCGTGAGATCGTGACCTGAGCCGAAGTCGGATGTTTAACCGACTGAGCCACCCGGCACCCCAAGGATGTACTCTTGTAAAAATAAATAGGAGGAGAACCTGGGTGGCTTAGTCGGTTGAATATCCGACTTGATTTTGGCTCAGATCATGATCCTAGGGCCATGGGATCGAGCCCCACAACAGGCTCTGCTCCCTCTTGCTGGATAAGATAAGATAAGATAAGATAAGATAAGATAAGATAAGATAAAAAAGAATTACGTCTTGTTCATACAAGTAGTATTTTTATAAATATTTGCAAATTATAATGCTTATGGTACTAACAAGAGGATTAATAGCACATAATTTAAATTTTCTTTGACTTAGAAAATCCAGAAAAATCACACATGTTTAGAAAAAAATACCATTAAACTGTCCATATCTACCAATACTGCTGCATAGAATTCTGGAAAATGAATGACAGATGACAAGTATGGATTATAAGCTTCCCAGAAGATTGTAAGACTCACGAAGATAAAAGCTTTAACTGTCTTGATTATGACTGTTTTCCAGTGTAGAGCATAATACATAGTATATAGTACCTAGTTGGTGATCAGTAAATAATTTTGAATGAATCAAATGAATAAACAAGTAAGTAAAATAATCCAGATAAAACCCAAGTGTAAAAGGCAACGTTCCTTTCCTATTTTTATTAAGCTTACTAAGGATAGATAAACACAGTAACAATAATGGAAAGGCTACCTGTATTCTGACACAGGGACTCATCTAGATACACAACCAGAGATAATTTAACCTTGCTTTCATCAAGAAAATGAATGTTAATGTATTTTCAATACATGGAAAATCAGAGAAAAATGAAAAAAAAAATTCTCTGAGTATCAGTGTCTTTGCAGCTTAATTTGGCCAACATTTCACTTTTGCTAAAGGAATTAGGATTTTGAGTATGTTAGAAAATTCATGACATTTCCAATGCTGTTAAATCCATCTTCCTTACTCCGAGGTTGAAGTTGATGACTAAAGTCATAGCAAGAGGAAGTGTCTCTAGCCTGAGCAGTGGTGTCCCTGTTTTATCCCGTCTCCTTTCCAGTCTGTGGCCTGTAACAAATGGACTGCATCAGTGACAGTGCATGAAAGGCTACTGCCTGAAGTGATGGGGTGTATAAAAAGGCTACGGATTCAAGAGGGTTCAAAGAGACAATCCAGGCTTCTTCCTGCACTCATCCCTGGTATAGTGACTGAGACCTTTAGTACAGATGTCCCTGCTCTCAGTACTTATACCTGGGGCTTCAGCTAACCTGATATTGGGTAAATCACCTCCAATTCTCTCTCTCACCAAAATTCCAATACTCCAAGTTCAGTGCATTTCATCTGATGGTTGGGAGAACCGATTTAGCTCATTCCCACTAAAGCGTGGGCATCTAGGGTGCTGTCCCTAGAAGACACCGTATTTTTAAAGTTGTGCCAGGTCAGAAAAATATCTACATGTTGGATCGTATTCAAGATTTTACAGAAAATTTCAATTAAACACAAAACAGACTCCTTCTAGAAATATCTTATAATAGGGAAATATTTTAAGAAGTTAGTTCCTAGAAATAGTTGCTTTAGCGGGTGTCAGTTACAAAATGTCTTCTGTACTTGAATCCCTCAAATGGCTCTCTCTCTACAGATATCACATTTTGCACAGCTTCTATTCCACTTGAAACCAGCAAGCTACATACTGTCCCATCGGTCAAATGTGCACTGCCCTGGTCTCAGAAAGAAATGGGCGATGGGCATTAAGGACGGCACTTGTTGGGATGAACGCTGGATGCTATGCATAAGTGATGAATCACTAAATTCGATTCCTAAAACCAATACCACATTGTAGGTTAATTAACTCGAATTCAAATAAATAAATAATTTTTTTAATTTAAAACATTTAAAAGATAAAAACAAATTTAAAAAAAGACACAGGGAGCATGAAGAGGAAGGCTCTAACAACAGCAACGATAGCTCAAGCAGCTTGTGTGTATGTGTGTGTGTGAGTATGTTCAAGCAAAGTCTAGGCAGTCACAGACATTCCTAGGTTGAAGACGTCCAGAATACGGGTCCTACACGATTCTTTTTTTTAAATGTTTATTATTTAATTTTGAGAGAGAGAGAGACAGAGAGACAGAGAAACAGAGCACGAGCAGGGGAGGGGCAGAGAGAGAGGGAGACACAGAATCCGAAGCGGGCTCCAGGCTCTGAGCTGTCAGCACAGAGCCCGATGCGGGGCTTGAACTCACAGATCAGGAAATCCTGACCTGAGCTGAAGTCGGATGCTTAACCAACTGAGCCACCCAGGCACCCCACACACAATTCTTCCGTGGTTGCAACCCATCACTACTCATTAAATTAATATGGCATACAGTAATTAATAATAGAAATAATATCAACCATAGCCTTCTAGAAAAGGAATCAGGATTTTTGAAATCATAGTATGTCTCACCCTGGGAGTCAAGTAATATGAACAGATGGCTAGCATGTAAGATGGCTAGACCCAGATTATTAAGTGTAAAGAAAACACACTTTTAAAAAATTTTATGTATTTATTTTGAGAGACAGAGAGAGAACAAGCATGGGAGGGGTAGAGAGAGGGAGAGGGAGCCAGGGGATCCGAAGCAGGTCTGACAGAGGCTCTGACAGCACAGATCCTGAAGTGGGGCTCGAACTCAGGAGCTGTGAGATCACGACCTGAATCGAAGTCAGATGCTTAACCGACTGAGTCACCCAAGTGCCCCCCAAAACATATACTTTAATGAGAAAGTACTAAATGGCAGATACTTTAAAATTCAGGAAATGTTGACGCCCAAGTTTCCAGTTAGGAAAACAGCAAAAAAAATGCAAATAAAGCCTTTTTAATCTTATAATTCTAAAACCACTTAAAAAAAAAAGTTTATTCATTTTTGAGAGAGAGGTAGGGGAGGGGCAGAGAGAGAGGGAGAGAGAATCCCAAGCAGGCTCCACACTTAGTGTGGCGCCTGACATGGGCTCAATCTCATGACCGTGAGATCATGACCTGAGCTGAAATCAAGAGTTGGGCGCTTAACCGACTGAGCCACCCAGGTGCCCTTAAAACCACTTTGGGTAACCATTGAAGTACTATGCTGTTTTGGAGAAAAGATGACATTCATCATTAATGTTTCTGAAGGACAATAATCTGCTACCAAAATCATATAAGACATGATCTGTTGGATTATGTTAGCCCAATTAGAAGTCATCAGCATTTAAGATGACGAGGGACCTCTTTGTCTTCTGGAAACACTGTCACACACTGGCTGTTTCGCGGGCCTCCCAGCTCCCATGTTGCTTACTTCTCCATGTATGAGAATTCTGCTCCCCATTTCCCTGTTCCTCATTAGACACCTTAGGGGTCACTGGCAAGCACTGGTCTTTTTATAGAAATAAGGGTCTGGCATGAATGTGTCATGGAGTGTGAATAACTTTCTCTTCCCCTAGGATCCTGCAAATCAAAGTTGAGGTCCATTGCCAAAGATTCTGGCCCAGCTGGAGGCAGTGCCTGGAAGGAAGGGAGGGGGGTTATCTTTGCACTGGAGGGTGTCCTTGCTGTATCTTCCCTGCTGTTAAACTACAGTGTTCAGAGGCTACTGACCCGGGAGCTTTCATCGGCCTTCAACCCATTTTTAATAACAACAAGCTCAGGAAATCCAAGGGGCTGTTTACCAATGTCTGGAACTCTAACAAACATCTCGAGGGGGAGCGGGGGGAGGGTTCTGCCTGGGAAGTCCTTGGCTCCTTTGTGGGGGTGGGGCGTATCTCCTCCCTGGCACCAGTTCTGGAGGTAACATCAAGCATCACCTTTTGGAATGAAACTTGCAAATAAAAACAAATTAACCCGCCTCACCGCCGGCCCCCTGTCTGCCCCCAGAGGTATATTTGAGCCCAGTGCTTACTTTAATGTTCTGTTTTACAGCCTTTCATACTGAATTCTTTTCAACAGCCACCATGCTCAGAGTTGGGGGCATGGTGATTCAACTTGCTCATTTATCAACGTGGAGAATTCTGCTCCCATGATCCCAGCACACGGATTGTCTCCTCAGAAGCTTGCTGGCCTTCTCCCTGCAACAAACAGCCTGCAAAATGTGTTTACCTCACATGTCAAAGTCTGTTAGCCTTGAACCTGGGGACTTGCCTGTGAACTATTCAAGCCTGGCCCCGTCAGGCTCAGATTTCCATTCCCCGATGGACGTGACATCAGACCTGTGAGCCCTGAGATAGCGTTGTTTTTTTTTTTTTTTTAATGTTTATGTCTTTTGAGAGAGGGAGAACATGAGCAGAGGAGGGACAGAGAGAGAGAGACACAAAACCTCAATGAAGTAGGCTCCAGGCTCTGAGCTGTCAGAACAGAGCCCGACGCGGGGCTCGAACCCATGAACCGCAAAATCATGACCTGAGCCAAAGTCAGATGCTTAACTGACTAAACCGCCCAGGTGCCCCGGAGATAGTGGTTTGGGATCGAACTGCTTGCAGGTTATGTCCAGAGATGTAAATAATGATTGAGCTTCAATTCAAGCAATGTCCTGAACTAAGCGTTCCCTTCCAGGATATTCTGAGTCAAGATCACGCGAACAAAGTGCTGTGGGGGTGTTTTGATTCGTGTGCATGCTCAGTTTATTGTCCTTCAACAGAAGAGCTTCTATTTCTAAAGCGGCTTCTCCTTATTCTCCAACATGTGCCTCTCTCTCAAGTCTGAGCTCCTCATCGCTCTGAAATGTGATCCCATGGCTCTTCTTGAATCAGGTTATTTTCCTATACTTTTCATTTCCAAATTACTTAAATGATTTCTCAGTGTTCTAGAAGCCTGCTGCATGCAAAGTTAAGGTTACACGTTCCCTGATTATTTCAAGTATGTCACTTTCCTCTTACAAGTCAGACACTGTACTGAGAGCCATAAGTTCAGAAATATTCCCATGCGAAATTAGCCTGAGAGGAGGAGAAGAATCTCTAAATTTTATACCTACCTGTCTGGTAAAATGTGAGGAGTAACTACGAAGAATCCAAGAGTAAAAGAATTTTCCTGTTTTTATCAGACAGCTTTCTAGAAAGAATGTGAGCCCAGAATCACAGACAGGTACCAGTGCTAAAGAATTCCAGAGCTGGGATGCCTGGGTGGCACAGTCGGTTAAGCATTCGACATCTGCCCAGGTCATGATCTCACGGTTTGTGGGTTCAAGCCCTGCATTGGGCTCTGTGCTGACAGCTCAGAGCCTGGAGCCTGCTTCAGATTCTGTGTGTGTGTGTGTGTGTGTCTCTCTCTCTCTCTCTACCCCTCCCCCACTCATGTTCTCTGTTTCTCTCTCTCTCTCTCTCTCTTTCTCTCTAAAAAATAAATAAACATTGGGGCACATGAGTGGCTCAGTCAGTTAAGCAGCCAACTCTGGCTTAGGTCATGATCTCACAGTTCGTGGGTTCAAGCCCCACACCAGGCTCTGTGCTGACAGCTTGGAGCCTGGAGCCTGCTTCAGATGCTGTGTCTCCCTCTCTCTGCCCCTCCCCTACTTATGTTCTCTCTCTCTCTCTCTCTCTCTCTTTCTCTTTCTCTCAAAAATAAATAAACATTGGGGCACCTGGATGGCTCACTCGGTTAAGCATCCAACTTCGGCTCAGGTCATGATCTTGCGGTTCATGAGTTCAAGCCCCGTGTCAGGCTCTGTGCTGACAGCTCGGAGCCTGGAACCTGCTTTGGATTCTGTGTCTCTCTCTTTCTGCCCCACCCCCGTTCACGCTCTGTCACTCTTTCTCTCCCCAACATAAATAAACATTTAAAAAATAATAAATAACATAAACATTAAAAATAAATGTAAAAAAAATTCCAGAAGTAGTGTTCTCCTAGATCTGAAGACTCGAGTACAGGGATCATATTTTCTATCCCTGTAGTCCAAACTCTTCAGCGGGGAAGATCTTGCTCACCAAGCGACATTTAACAATGTCCAGAGACATTTTTGTTGGCACAACTGGGGAGAAGGGTTGCCATTGCCATTTAGTTGGTAGTGGCCAGAGATGCCGCTGAACATCCTGCAATGCAGAGGACGCTTCCGTCCCCCAAGCAAAGAATTATCTGGCTCAAAATGTCAATCATGCTGAAGCTGAAAAGCACAAGTCTGGTCTATGTCAATATTCAGCTCGGCACTTTATGGATATCAGGCACCCAATAAATGCTCGAGGAATAAAGATATGACTAAACTAAAGTTTCTGAACTAGAATCAGTGTTCCCTTTGCTGACTAGCACTTCTCTATGAATCTGTCCGACCCTGGATCTTGCCTGTCTGTCTAGACTCATGTAGCTTTCTATTTCTTCCTACCATTTTTCACTCTCGAGCCAACCTAGGTCTAGTAGCTTCCTCCCACCCATGCCCCATGCCTGGTAGACTCTCAGTCCCCAAGTGGACAGTCTGTGGAGCCAGAAGACCACAGCAGCAGGACCAGGAGACGATCTGGAATCAGGAGGGGTAACAGTCACCACCACCTACTCTAAACAGTGACGTCACTTGATGGATTTCGGCAGCCTTCCCATTTTATGCCAGGCCCTGTTGATACAAGTGCTTTCGCTGTAATGAAGTTAAACTCAATATATTTTTTCCTCTAGTTATAACTGGCAATAATTTTGCAAGTTCCCAGCTACCGTGGAATCCACTTGGGGGAAGGCAAAAGAAAGCAAACGAGCTCCAGAATGAAATGTAATTGTGGTTGCCACATGTGAAACAGGTTAGTTACCAACTTCTCTTGTGAGCCTTCCTCGAGTTCACAGACACTCACTTTCACTTCAACCACGTACGTTTCACTGATAGGAAATGGGGACCATTATCTGGGCATTTTATTTAAAGGTAAACGGCTTTTCCTGGAAACGTTCAGAGAACGGAGGCAGAATGATTGTTAAAATCTATTGCCAGACGGTCTATCAACATTTTCAGATAACTCCTCAGAGAGATGTGGAAATGCAGTCTAGGCCAAGGTCTAGAGACGTGACCCATTAATTAGTAGACGCCTACCATATGCTAACACACAGAACATGTCACATGCTCTACACATTTCATCGTCATGAGGTATAGAATGATATCTTCATTTTTACAGTGAAGGGCACTAGGTTTCAGAGAAGTTGAGTACCTCCCAAGATCACCCAGATAGGGAAACGGGCTTCACTTAATATTAGAAAGAACATGGGGGTGCCCTGGTGGCTCAGTCAGTTAAGCGTCCAACTTCGGCCCGGGTCATGATCTCATGGTTCACGAGTTCCAGCCCCACCTTGGGCTCTCTGCTGACAGCTCAGAGCCTGGAGCCTGCTTCAGATTCTGTGTCTCCCTCTCTCTCTGCCCCTCCCCTGCTTGCACTCTGTTTCTCTCTCTGCCAAAAATAAAGAAACATTAAAAAAAAATATATTAGAAAGAACACAGAATAAACCCTAAGGTTCATTAATATCATAAAAAAATCTTAGACAACCACTGGAAAGTTGGACATTTGACATTTTGATATATCCTTCATATTCTTTTAGCAATAAATGAAATTTCCTATTTTCATCAGTTTCGGGTTTCCAAGTGTGTGTCTCTCTCTCACGTTACCCTTTTAGTTAACAACTTCATGAATGTATAATTTATCCCTAAAGTGTATAGTTCTGTCTCATCTTAACATAAGCAAATCATGTACTATTTTAATTTCTTTATAGGATAGATTATTTATCCTCTGAAAATCATATGCTAATGACTGAGCCCTGTTCTCACATCTCACTTAATTTTAGATTTGTCAGTATAAACACCTCATTGTATCGTTATGTGGAAGTCCTTGGCCACCTTAAAACAAATATTTGAACACAGTTTCACAAGGAAAATGTTTCCATGGGTAGAGAAGATACTCTGGGAAAAAAAAATAAGGAAAACTGCAGGTACTTACAGCTACTGCAAGTTTCTTTTCTTAATCGTACTTAATTCATCTTATAAGGAAACTCTGTTTGTACAAGCGAAAGCACACATTTTATTTAAGTAGACCAATTTGCAGAGAGCCCTGTACGTACATCTGTAACCTACTATAAACACGAACACACAGAGTCCTTTATACTTATTTTTTTTTAAATATTTTTATTTCATATCAAGGATTTCTACTGACGTCAATGGAAGTCTCTGGATTGGAATGAGTAGTGAAGATTTAACAGGCAGTGGCTATATGAGGATTTTAGCTCATTTGCTGAAAAAAAAATCTTGCATAAGTGATCTGTCTAACCAGTGAATCCTCATTTAAGAAATTTCATCCATTTCCATATTTTTCTTCATGATTTTTTAATGTTTATTTAATTTTGAGAGAGAGAGAGAGAGAGAGAGAGACAGTGTGAGCAGGAGAGAGACAGACAGAGAGACAGACACAGAATCCGAAGCAGGCTCCAGGCTCTGAGCTGTCAGCACAGAGCCCAATGCCGGGCTCGAACCCCACGAACCGTGAGATTATGGCCTGAACCAAAGTCAGACGCTTATCCAACTAAGTCACCCAGGCGCCTCAACTCCATTTCCATCTTTATGAGTGGAATAAACACCATCAATAATAATGGTTGAAGAAGTCTTAAGGTTTCCGATACTTGAGTGTTTTCATTGGGTGGAAGCTTGTAATAAACTACTTTCTATTCCAACTCAATACAGTATATTTCTGTATCCAAATAATTTTTACCAGAATTTCCACAATTACAGAAGGAAATAAAGGATTAGGATACACATAAAACTCACTTATAAATTCACATCTTTATTGACACTTCACAAATTAGTCTCAAAAGAAAAAAAAAATCCCTTCTCATTTTAGGACTAGCTTCTGTCCCTGTCCGGTTTGCCAACATTTTTTTTCAGAAAGTTTCTTGAAGGTTGTCAGATATTAAAAATATCCACAAGATGTGTTACACTTTGTAATCCTGTATCAGATACAGGATTTGTACTTTGGTAGAGGGAGGGGGTTACAACTTGCTACTTAATATGTTAGTCTCCTCTGGTTTCAAAATAGTCTTTTCCAGGTCATTCTGTCTCTGGAAGAAAAAAAATTAGATTTCGTATTTCCTCCTCCAGCATCTCCATATCATGTCTGAGTGTTCACACTAGAGCAGATCACTTCCTTGACCTAAGGAGATCAGAGAAAGGGACTCAGTCAATATGCACCAAAAGAAAACCTGATACCATTTTATAATCTTGGGGAGAAGGCAGCCAGTGAAATAGTCCATGTAATTTATTTGATCTGCCCCATTTCTGATAAGGAAAGAAATCAGAAGTTTGTCAATTATTCTTGCTTTTTGATTTTTAATGTTTTTATTTATTTTTGAGAGAGACAGAGCATGAGCAGGAGAGGGCCAGAGAGAGTGGGAGACACAGAATCCAAGGCAGGCTCCAGGCTCTGAGCTGTCAGCACAGAGCCCGACGCGGGGCTCGCGCTTGTGACCTGTGAGATCATGACCTGAGCCAAAGTCAGACTGAGCTACCCAGTCGCCCAGGATTTAAGTCTTCTTAACAATAATGCAGGCCAATTTTCAGTCTTCAGAGAGGAAATCTGTGTTAGTTAGAACTCAGAACGTTGCAGTGATTTTAGTAACACGCAAAAGGGGGATAAAGCAACATAAGTTTTGTGCATTGTTTTACTTCTCACTTTTTTGGTAACTGGCTATTCCGGCAGTGGCTGTGAATTTTTGCTTCTAGAAGCAGATGCTGAGAATTCACTGTACCGACACTATCTGTTATCTTGGGGGGAGAAGAAAAATATCTGGTTTTGAAACCGATATGGGTCCTGGGGTAAAAACAGGATCAGTTTTTTTCACGTAGGGTCCCTAGTGCACAGTGCTGCTGAAGGCGAAGCCCGCATTTCTCTTTTTCACTTTGTATGAAAAACAACGTTTTCCCTCGAGCCCTGTGCTAAGATCCAGGCAGCAAGTCTCACAAGCCCGCGTGCATTTGCAAGCTCTTCCCCCTTCACCTCGTAAGGCTGTTCCCTTGCTCCCCATGAATCACACATCCCTCGTTTTACCACCCAGCTTATTTGATCCCCGTGGAAGATGAATGGCTTTGACTAAAAAAATTAAACAATGGCAACGCTAAAGTGCAGCTCAGAGTAAACCTTACGGCACTGCAGAATTTCCTTTCTTTTTCCTGTTTCTGAGACCAGGTCTGGGTCTCTCTGCGATCCCTCATATTTGCTGGAATTCTTCTAATCACTGGTGTTTCTCTTTAGAAACGTGAAATTCCGGTCATTTGTCTTTCATAGTTTTCGTTTCGGTAGGAAGCGGTGTTATGTCCGAATGCTCTACTAGATAGAATATATGCAGATCTGGATGGGGTCCTGGTTCTGGGACTTGTAACGATTTAGTTCTGGCTCTTCCGTCTGTTGCTTCCGGATGTTACTTTTCTCACTTGCAAAGTGGAAACAGTGGTTCCCTTGCTTTGACCCTTAGGCTAGTTGGGAAGCCACAAAAATACAGTGCACGTAGAAGCAACTTGAAAACTTGAAACTGGGCTGAACAGGAAAGGAATCCGACCAATAAGCCTTATGGCAAGCCTACTACGGACACTATTTCAATATGTACAAGCAGAACTTCCTTGAACAAATGAGTCAAAAGGGAGCAGGGACACATTAGCAAAGTCTATGCCAGCGTTTCGTGGAATACTAATTACTCGGGGCAGAGATGCTAAACTTTAAATGGCAAGTAGGAATTCCATTGTTATAATTACTTTGAAATTTCTATCCTACCACTAGATATAACTTGATGGACCAAATCTTCCTTACCTGCAAAAGTATTTTGCCACTAATTTGCATCATCCTGAAAATGCAACCATGGAAAAGCAACTGTGTCACTTCCCAAGCCAAGAGTACACCGTATACACGGTAGGGTAGCTGACCTGACAAAAATTATGTGTGTGTGTGTGTGTGTGTGTGTGTGTGTGTAGAGAGAGAGAGAGAGAAAGAGAGAGAGAGAAACTGTGGGTTTCTCCGTTCCTCACTCACAGAGCATATAGATGAAATTAGATTCAGTTTGACTGCCAGGATATATAGAAGGCTGCACTTCCCAGGGACCAGGATTGGGGTCTTTATGATCATGGTAAGATGCCTGGAGAGCGTAGCACATTTTCCATGAAGAGCACGTTAGGGCGTTATTGAGTTGACCTGAAAGGCCCTCTTATACGCAGCCTGGCAATGAGCTAGATCACCCAGGAAGACGTCAAGCCTTCTAATATGTAAATGCCCCCACATGTGGCATCCAAGAACATCACGTTTCTCATTCTAGCACATCTGAAAACATAAGCTTGAGAACTTCCAATCCGTTGGATGATCCTTGTTCCTTCCCAAATCCTCTAGACATATGCAGGGGGCAGGGATTTAGTGACCACACTCCCCAGAACAACACTTGGTGAGTCTAGATGCATTTGTTCTAAATAGACATCTCATGGAATGGTGAGAGTCTGGAGGACATCATTCACCCTACTAGCCCTGTGCCTGTGAATTTCTGCTTTGAGTTTCATCTGACATTGGGAGTATTTACTCGTTCCCTTTGCTTGACAGAGGAAAATAAACAAGGTAAGTGTCAGTCATCGTGGGGGCCACAGCCTTCAGGAAGCAGCACAGGGTTTGGCCCACACCAAAAGTGAGAGAAACACCCCTATAAGTGTCAGTGGGTCACACGGCCTAACTTACATGAGACTTGCTCATGTACATGGATCACTGAAGTATTGGGATAGCCTGGTGAGTGTGATCCATCCCCCATGGATGTGTGGAAGTCACTTGGCCATGTTCAGATGAGTGGTTTCCATGTGGTTCAATGTCACAGACAGGTCCTACTGACCGCCTGGATTGGTGAATCTACTGGAAAAGAGAAACCCAAACAATGAGGCCATTGGGAAATTGTGAAACAGACTGCTACCCCCTGGGCTGGTTTGGAGACCGGACAGTGCTTGCAGGCTTGTGTGCTCCTTTGGAAGAGAGAGCACAGGGACAAAATCCTGTACTAGGCAGCCCAAATCTCCATAGGCAGTGAAAAGATCAGAGAAATAAAAACAGAGATGATTGATAAACCCGTTCTTGAGGCTCCTTTGTAAAAATCCATATGCCTATGGCTCTTAAAAAGGAGGATTGAAGAGAAGACATTAAAGAGATTAAAAAAAACAAAAACAAAAACAAAGGGACAAACAAAATTATTGGGCAAATGTGGAAGCAAATGTTACATAAGGAGACTGAGGGAGGGAAGCACAACCAAGAGAGACAGAACAGAAGATAGATTAATCCACAAATCATATCAATTTTTAGGAATTGGGATAAAGAGTCCCCTGAGGGATGGTTCTGCAAGGACGGGATTAATCAGTAGATTCCTGAGAATTTGACCCTAGATGAAATCCTCCTTGCCACGTTGACTCAAGTTTCCAAGACTAAGGAGCCACAATTACTATGTTCCAGATGAAGCTCTTCTCTTTCCTTGTCAAGGTTGTTGATCAAGTGACAAGCGCCAGACATTAATGACATGCAGTTGCAGCGGGGAATGGGACAAGCTAGGTGCCCCTGAGCCTGAGGGAGCCACAGGACTGAAAATCTACTGAAAGTTGAAGGGGCCTCGAGCTGATGGCTTCCCTCAACCAAGGAGATCCATGTCCCCCAGTGTGGGCTCTTCAATCACACATACCCTCAGCGTAGGGTGGCTAAGACAATGGAAATTGTGCCTGGGAGGCACATAGCTACTGTCGTGCTATCTCTGTGCATGTTCTATTGTTGCCAGCCTCTACCTTTTCTTAAAATTAAATAAACTTGGCACCTGCTGACGCCTACTGTGTCTCCAGAGTCAGTTTGAACTCAACGCTGATCAGGTCCAATGGCTCTGAAGGAGAGAGCCGTGAAATCCAAAGGCCCTTCTGTGGACTTACAGCATCCTGCTGGAGTGAGAGAGAAACGGAATGATAATGAAAATTTCCTGGCCACACAACGACACGATCATATAGTTAGAATAGTTCAGATGGGCACACAAGTGGAAAGGCCAGAGAAAGATGAATATGTGCTTAACATGAACGAATGATTCAAGGTTTCTGTGAGGAAGGGCATTTGGCCTGTAAATTCCCAGCAATCATTAAATTGGACTTATGTCTGTCTACTCTACAGAGGGTGAGGGAAGTGACAGGAAGAGCTGCCAATGTTAAAATGTCCCACCTAAACACTGGTGACACGATATATGTTTTTCCTAGTATTTTCCTAGGACCCCAAAGAATCTATTTGAATAGAAAAATAATAGAAGTTCATGACTTACTTAAACACCTGTGGTTTGGTGGTTTGGGGGTTGGATACAACATGGCTTTCATACAAGTAATTTAGGTTAAAAGGAATTTAAGTAGCTGAAAGCTATATTCTGGAAAAGCTGTATTCTGTTGCTTTGGGGCTCACTTGCTAATCATTCATTTATAGCATCTCTCCTATGGATATTTTCCAGTAAGTCACATTTTGAGAGCAGTCTATCCTGACCGTAAAACATGGTGGTGATCTAGGAGGCTCTTAAACAAATGTCATTAGTGGGAGACTTAGAAAGCCCAACAAAGACAAGCAATAGAGGCAAAATCCATCATTTCAGTATTGACCAGAGCAGGGGCCAGATGTCAAGAAGGCTGTGAAAATAATTCAGACAGAATGAAGCAGCAAGTAGAATTTAGCATTTAGCCAAGCAATTGAATAATTATGTAGATTCAAATGAAAAAAAAAAAAAAACTGAAAGTGTGGGACGCCTGCGTGGCTCAGTCAGTTAAGCATCCAGCTTCGGCTCAGGTCTTAATCTCAAGGTTCATGAGTTCCAGCCCTGCCTTAGGGTTTTGTGCTGACAGCGCAGAGCCTGCTTGGGGTTCCCTCTCTCTGCCTCTCTCTCTGCCCCTTCCCCACTTGTGCTCTCTCTCTCTCTCTCTCTCTCAAGGAAGATGGGTAAACTTTGGGAAAAAAAATGAAGTCAGTGTTTTAACTTTGACTATGGTACTTTGTATCACAAGATCAGCTAACTCTTGTGGGGGACACACACTTGGCATCTGAATCTCCATGATGACTGTTATATGGACCTCAAGTTTCCAGGGAGTGTCAGGTGAATAATTACCTTGCAAATCAAAACTTCCCTGTCAGTTAAGAAGCTTCAGAATAGTGAGACAGCCTCTTCAAACTTCCTGAAATGATTAGTCATTTCTATAAGTGACCTATTAAATTTTTACTTTTTTAATTTTTTTTTACCTTTTGATGCCCTTTTACTCATTTCTCCCCACGCCCTCTCCTCAGTACCTCTGGCAACCGCCAATCTGTCTTCTGCATATATGAGCTTGGTTTTTGTTTTTGTTTTAGATTCCACATGTAAGAGAGCTCATGCATTTTTTTTGTCAATTTTTCATGTTTAACTATGAAAATGTTGGGAAGAAATACAGATAAGGATACTGTTTCATGTTATGGAATAACTTTTACTGGTATCTGCAGGCTTTGTGATGCTTAGAGGTGACTGAGTATTTTAGATAATTTAACAAAATAGCCTTAAAACTCTAATTTAAAATAAATGAGTAACTAACCTTAAAACTGGGACTTTTGATGGATTTATTTCCTCATTATATTAATATGTTAGAATACATGCAACCATTTATTTATGGAGGTTAATTTTTTATCAGTGGCACGGATGGAAGGCAGTTATGGAGACTATGCAAAATAAATAGTTCACTAAGTCACCACTACCTGTTTCAGGATAAGGAAAAGGGAAAAGGTCACAGCTGATAAGATATGGGGATCTGATGTTTAGAGACTAACAACTTAACATAATGACCTTTAGTTAAAGTTGGAGCCTTGGCATTTCTAAACGTGTCGTGGTTCCTAACAGGCTAACCGATTCAGGCTTAAAACAATAGAAATCCCTTGATCCTTTATTGATATAAATCAGTTGTTGTTCTAATGAATTCAGTTACTATATCTTTTTTTATTAAAATTACTTTATTTTTGAGAGAAAAAAAGATCGTGCTATATTCACTTAAAATAGTTTGGAGCTGAAATACATGTTTCTTTTTAAGGTACAGTAATGCTCTGTGCTTCAAAATCATGGTCCCAATTTTAAGTTCCATAGTCCTGCGTACTTATTCCTTGGGTCTAGATCAGGAGGTCAGTGTGGCTGAGGAGTGAAACAAGGCAGTGAACTGATAGTGAAGTCTCTGGAGATGAACACAAGAGTAAGCAGATCAGGGAACCCTCTGACACTATAGGTGGGAATGCAAACTGGTGCAGCCACTCTGGAAAACAATATGGAGCTTCCTCAGAATGTTGAAAATAGAACTACCCTAGGATCTGGCGATTGCACTACTAGGTATTTATCCAAGGGATACAAAAATACAGATTTGAAGGGATACATGCACCCTGATGTTTAGCCCCACTATAAAAAGACCCAGATGTCCACTGACTGATGAGTGAATAAAGAAGATGTGGGCTGTGTGTGTGTGTGTGTGTGTGCGCGCGCGCGCGCGATGGAATATTGCTCAACCATCGAAAAAAATGAAATGTTGCTATTTGCAACAACATGGATAGAGCTACAGTGTATTACACTAAGCAAAATAAGTCAGAGAAAAACAAATATCATATGATTTCACTCATAGGTGGAAGTTAAGAAACAGAACAGATGATCATAGAAGAGGGGGAAAAAAGAGAGAGAGAGAGAGAGAGAGAGAGAGAGAGAGAGAGAGAGAAAACAAACCAGAAGAGACTCTTAACAATATAGAACAAACTGAGTGTTAATGGAGGGAGGGGGTGGGGGATGGGTTAAGTCAGTGATGGGTATTAAGGAGGGCACTTGTTATGATGAGCCCTGGGTATTGTACATAAGTGAATCACAGACTTCTACCCCTGAAAACAATATTACACTACATGTTAACTAATTAGAATTGAAATAAAAATTTGAAGAAAAAAAAAAGAAAAGAAAAGAAAGCAGATCAGGAAGCTCATCCATGTACCCTGAGCCCACCTTTACAAATTCCAGATCAAAAGGACTCATTATGTAGGCATCTAAACACCAGAGCAAGGGTGGTATCTTTCCCAAATTTCCATAATCTCTGTATAGTTAAATTTCTCTTTGGTAGATATTATCTGTTTCTTGAACAACATCCATCAACGTTGACCTTTTCCATGCTTTACTGGATGACGGGGCTTTGTCAGAATGTTTATTTTGTGACCTCCCTGGCTACAAGCTATGTGAGAGGGGATGGCTGTCTTTTCTCCATGCTCGTTAGCACATTGGTAAGTTCAAGCTCCACACTTTGCTCTACATTTGTCTACTTTTTGTGAAATGCCTTTGCTTCATTTCCACACTCCTCTGATCATGAAAAGATTATACCCTGGAGCCTATATTAATCCTGGATTGTATTTTGTACAGCTCTGACTCGAAAACATTGAATTTGGAAGCCCTCAATTTCACATGTTTCTTATGTCAATGGTCTATTCTGTAACCTTCCAACAGCAACTGTACCTGCCAAATAAGGCGGGGGGGGGGGGGGGGGGAACACTTATTTAGATTTAAGGCAAAAGAAAAATAATTTCTATCTACTTGTTTATTTTTTAAAAAGCCACAGGGTTGGACAGAGTCAAAATCATCTGAAAAAATGTCTCTCTCTCTTTTTTTTTAATGCACTTAAAGATATCCCCTTATGGAGATGGATTGGTGCTAGTCTATTCACTCTATTGCCCAGAGGAAAGCCCTGGCTACTGAATTGAGGCTGTAATCCATGGGATTTCCTTATCTTATAATTAATTCTCAACTGAGATTTTTATATTGGACATTTCAATTTTCATGTCCTCAGTCACCAGAGCTTTCTGGCCCTGCCTCCAACCTCCATCACACAGATGTGCTCGGAAGTGATTTGCAAGGTGTGTTATCTATACCTGACGCCTAATGAAAGTTCAGCTAGAGAAGGGGCATTCTCCCCCAGCTAACTCCAGGTGGCCCACATAATAATGAAAACAAATCTTTTTACAACAAAAAGCAGCTTGCTTCTTTGGATGTCCCCTGTCTTGCTCTCTCCCAATTCTCCCTTGCAATTTGGCAAAACAAAAGCCATGGCCCATAATTAATGTTTCCCTTCCTCCTGTACCTGGGTTGACCATTACGGACAGAGGTTCAAGATGATTTATGACATCATCTCATCACCCAAGATGGAACAACCATTTACGTGAGAAAAGATGTTTCCGTGTAGGAAAAACAAAAGGGGGGACTCATCTGAAGGATAAAAGTAAATTTTATAAAATGTGAAATTCACCTTTTCACAAAGATTCAGGATGTTATTGTATCTCGTAGGCCAGAGAGAGTAGTCAGGGAAAGAAATATTGAGCTGAAAGAAGTCTTCAGGGAAACAGAAAAGGAACGAACTAATAGTTCAGTGAGCATATCAAGGACAGATTCTGCAGAGAAATGAAGCCAAAAGAAGCTAGGAACATCATGCTTAGAATTTGAAGAAAACTGAAGAAATGAAGGCTAGAAAATAAAGATGAGAGACAGAGATAAAGAGATCTACTAACAGAAATTGCAGAAAGGAAAATCCAGAACATGCAAAGTAAAAGCAATACCCAAATCAAAAAAATGAAAAAACAAGTCTCTGAGCTGAAAATGAATGGGATCCTTCATATCAAAGGGTTATAGCAATTCTCAGAAAAAATAATGAAAAGCTACAGAAAATGTATTTATTTGTGTATATAATATATAAAACATATATAGAAATATGTTTATAATATAAAAATATAATTTTTGTCTTAAAAATAGGCGGGGAGAATCCTATAAACATACAGATGTGTTAGTTAAACTATTGCTTAGTTATCATAGAAAGCTTTAAACATTTTTTGAAATGCAAGGGCTCATAATATAGAACACCCATTTACCCTTCCTGAAAGGAACACTCTAGCCCACTGAACATGAATAAAATTGAATAATCCAATCCAAGATATGATAGAAGAAAAATGGTGATGAACAGTGAAACCACTAAAATATAATAGTATGAGTAATTGTTAATGTCATTATGACACCAAGAAAATGTACAAGTAATTATTCAAAGAATATGAAAATGGAAAGTTTGTCAGGAAGAAAAAGAAAGGGCTTATCGAACATAGAGAAAGTTACACTCATGCTATATGGTACTCACCTGAATATCTGCTTACAAACAAAATCCAGGTCTGAATCACTTAAGTGGACAAGAAATTCATGGCAAGGGTTTTAGGTAGCTCTTGTAATTGACAGGGGGTGTGAAGAAAGAGGTTCAGGCAGAGACTGAGGGAGGCAAATCACAGCCAGAATCCTGACAGTGAAAACGTGGTTTCTATGTTCTGACTAGCGCCATCAAGTCAGGGCACTTGCCAACTTGGTTGGCACCATTGCTCTTTTTTTTTTAAGTTTATTCATTTTTGAGAGAGAGACACAGAGGGTGAACAGTCGAGGGGCAGAGAGAGAGAGAGGAAGACACAGAATCCGAAGCAGCCTCCAGGCTCTGAGCTGTCAACACAGAGCCTGACGCGGGGCTCAAACCCACGAACTGCGAGATCATGACCTGAGCCGAAGTCAGACGCTTAACTGACTCAGCCACCCAGGCGCCCCTGGGTGCTCTTAACACCGTGACCAGCTGCGGGGTCTCAATTATACTGCAGCCCTTGGAAACAAGCTCTGTCCAAAACTACGTCTCCATCTCAAGAGCGTGACCAAATGTGCAAAGCCTTGGGTGGGGACATCCAACTGGCTGGGCTAAGGACATTTGCCCACCTCTTAGCTGCCAGAAGGATTCAGCCACCATCATCTCGGCTCCTCCTCCCCCCACGACAGGGTATCTGTAGTTTAATTTATTTTATTTATTTTTTTTTTTAGCGTTTATTTATTTTTGAGATAGGGAGAGACAGAGCATGAACGGGGGAGGGGCAGAGAGAGAGGGAGACACAGAATCTGAAACAGGCTCCAGGCTCCGAGCTGTCAGCACAGAGCCTGACGCGGGGCTCGAACTCACGGACCGCGAGATCATGACCTGAGCCGAAGTCGGACGCTTAACCGACTGAGCCACCCAGGCGCCCCAGGGTATCTGTAGTTTAGAAAGTGTGAAAGAACAGTTGTCCACTCCAGGAAAACACGCACACAGAAAGGTGCATATGCATTCTCACATTTTTAAATGTGCTGAATTGAAGCCCTTTGGTAGAAAAATAGAAAAGCATTGGACTATATAAATTTCATATATATACATATACATACATATATACACATTTGTGTGTGTGTATGTGTGTGTATATGTGTGTGTGTGTGTGTGTGTGTGTGTGTGTGTGTGTGTAGATAGATATGATGTTTGTTTTGGAGTCAAGTATTTAAAGCAGCAAAGGAGACTGTCATTCTAGGTATGATGATTAAAGTCAGCATGAGACCCCTCATTTTCTCTCCGGTACATCCCACCACTCCAATAGAAGACCACAGTCACATCTCCATTTGGCTTGCAGACCAAATGCAGGACGGCAAAAATGAATGCTTATGTCTCTAATATAATGAGGCTTCAGATTTGGGTTAACCTAAAATGACTCTTTTCCCAGTGAATTTTACCTAAATGTCAAAAGTTGTGGGCCAGGACTGGCTCCAAATATTTTCATTGCCACCCTGATCTGGCCTAGAGACAAGCACATAACTTATAGAGGCTCTCGCTGCAGTGAACTTATTCCTTATTTTTATAAGGATTTCTCTGCCAAGTTCTAAAACATGGAAACTTACATTAGCATGCCTGAGGCAGCACACAGAGTTTGAGGGTCTTCATTGATTTCTGCTTCTCAACACTTTTGGAAATTTAAAATGGCCATGATTTTCAACTTCTTAAAAATTTATTTTTATTCCTTCACTAAATCTTCAGCTATGATGGTGTCAAGGTACCATCCCTCTACTTTTTAGAATTTAGATACGTTTGCCTTTGCTCTATGCCTATCCTTGTATATATCAATGACCAATCTCAGAGACTCTTATCTCCAGGATTTATCCATTCTTTTCAAATGCAGCTGCCAAAAATTAGGAAAACGTCTTCAGAGGGGAGAATTTTAATACCTTTGATAGCTACTGTCAAAACTCATTAACTATTTCAATTCATATTAGGACTGTAGGAGTCAGCCTCCATATCCAAATGGATGAGATTTCTGGGATGAGGTTGATGATGGTTTATTCATTAGTCAACAAATACTTAATGAACTGCCTCTGTATCAGGCACACCGCCAGGCACAGGAAGCACATCAAAGGAGACAAAATCCTGCCTGCCCGCATAGGGCTTCCATTCCTGCGGGAAGAGGCGGAAAATAAATAAAACAACCAAATTATAGAGCGGGTTGCAACATGGCGACTGATGTGGAGCCAAAGGCCCAAGAAGGAGGGTAAGGGTAATGGGTTTGTAACTTTAGATGAGGTGGTTATGAAGGTCTTACTTCCAACATGACTTTAACACATGGGCTTAAAGACTGAGCAATGACAGCTGTGATGTCTGGGGGAAGAGCTCTCCGGTCAGAGGAAATTGCCTGTAGAAATAGCAATTGAATTGCCTGTGAAAAGACCACGGTGTCCGAGAATCAGGAAGAGGCCACGTGGCTTCAGAATGGACACAGCAGGTAGGTGACGATGATAATGGTGATTGGACCTGAAGACGGTCAATGTGCCTTGACTCAGAAAATGGCGCCAAGTTCCCAAGACGAAGGAACACGGTACAGGTGCTTTCTGTGTTGCACTTAGCAGAGAAAGGCGAGTCACAACCAAAAAAAGAATCCTCAAGATGTTACATCCAGGTGGATGGAATGGTGCTTTTTATACAGTAAAGCCTAATAAACATTTATTGCATTAATTTAAAACAAGCTCGTATATGGAAAGATGCCAAGTTAAGAACTGACAGAAAAAAATATTTTTTTCCAGATTTTCATCATAGATTGAATATACATAATTCTGAAGCACAAGGAAGGAAAGTGCTGGTTTATTGTACATGATGGAAGTGAGATCAATTTGAAGTTCCAAGTGAGTAGTAGTCTGGCTTTTCGATTGAGAAGTAGATATTTCAAGGAAGTGGATCCCACAGTCTCCGTGCTTACCTCAGTAGCAGCACTCTCCCTTGGCCAAGAGTGTGAATGTGTCAGCCTCCAATCTGTCCTTAATAGCAGATGTTAATAAATGGCTGTGAAGTTAATTACTCAGGTTTTGCCATACTTAAGGAAAGTTCTTTGAGGCACTGAGTTCCACACCACAACCAGACCCGTCTTGTTTAAGCGTCTCTCAGCAGCTCCAGGACAAAAGCTTTCTGTTAAGAATGAAGACTTTGCCAAATTGGCATCACCTATTAGGGGTTTTTTTTTCTTAGTTTTATAAGTCGATGATTCATCTTGATCATTTTTTTTTTTTTGCCTGATGAGATTTTGATAGACTGTACGTTGACCTACCTGACCTAAACCTTGTTTTTTCGTTTTGCTTTGTTCTGTTGTTTTTTTGTCTTTTAACATATCCATACCAACCTGATGGGCCAAAACCTACGCCAACACTTGACTCCTTGATAACACATCCTGCATAAAAAGAGAGGGTAGAAACAAGTATTCCTAAGATTTTGGTGTTTGAAAAATAAAGCTACATATCATAGTTATCTTTCATCACTGCTCTTAGAGGCAGGTTCTTTTACAAATGAAGAGAACGAGTATGAAGCAAGTCAAGGCCACTCTGCTTATCCTGTATAATCACACTGAGCCCATTTGAAAGCTTGTCTATTTCCACTCTGTTGCATCCATGGGTTCTCAAAGCTGAGTTACTCTATCTTGGCTGAATCAGTATTTTTTCTGGTTCTTTCCTTACATATTCACCACTACCTCTGTGATATCCCAACCTAAAAATCTTCTCTACTTGTTTAACACGAAGCAGAAATCTAAGGCAAGGACCAGCAGGACACCAAGATAGATTCAACTTCTTGTACTCGGGTGTAGGCTATGCGAGGTACCTTACGTCAATCACGCTAGGTCACCATTACAAACTTGTGTATTACATAACATTGTGATATTCATGAATTACTACTTGAGGACCAGAGATAATAATATCTGTTCATTTAGCCATGGAAGAGCTAACCACTAGCAGAACTGAGACTGGACAGAAGTCCATGTATCCTCTGTATCCTTGCAATCAATTTTTTTCATTGTTACGTCTTTCTTACATTCTTTAGTTTTCTGGTGAATTCTCCCACTGTTATCAAAACTGTGATATTTTAAATTTGTTTTTAATGTTTATTTTTGAGAGCAGAAGACAGAACATGAGCAGGGAAGGGGCAGAGAGAATGGGAGACACAGAATCCGAGGCAGGCTCCAGGCTCTGAGCTGTCGGCACAGAGCCAGACGTGGGCTCAAACCCAAGACTGTGAGATCATGACCTGAGCTGGAGTCAGATGCTTAACCGACTGAACCTCCCAGGTGTCCCAAAACTTTGATATTTTTAATACTATTAATAGCAACTGAGGAAGGGTTCTGATAGCAGAGCATATTCTCCTTGAATATGGCTGGGAGCCAGGGCAGGGCATTCTTAAGCACTGTACTTAAACATCTCCTCACATCTAAGTCCTCCTGACCAAATTACCCTCGGGGGTAAAAGTAAGAATAGAATGTATCAAATTATTAATAGACGCATCTCCATTTTATAAGCATGCAGACTTAAAGAGATATGCATGGAAAAAGACAAAAATAGGAAAGTGAGTTACAAATTCAGTGTCACTCACAGACCCACCGCTCCCTTTGAACGGGGTTGAACTGTGAATAGCAGCTGAACACTTGAGACTTCTGCATCAGGCTGGGGACACTGGCAGACTGGTTAGCACAGGTAACCTCAGCATTTGTGGTCAATCCATATTATAAAGAAGACAACACAAGTGAAAATCCCTATGCAAAATTTATTTTCATATATGAAATGTCATTGCAAATGCAAAATAGTATGCTCATTGCATACTATTAAAAATATACAGAGGAGTTTCTGGGTGGCTCAGTCGGTTAAGCATCTGACTCTTGATTTCGGCTCAGCTCATAATCTCATGGTTTGTGAGATCGAGCCCACATCAGCGCAGAGGCTACGTGGGATTTTCTCTCTCTCTTTTTCTCTCTCTGGCTCTCCTGCACTCACACTCTCTCTCTCTCAAAATAAGTAAATAAACTTTAAAAATATACACAGAAATTCTACCCATAAGCCCATCAATAATAGGTAACATATGTAAACAACTTGGCACATACTTTACTAAAATTTTAAATCTTACATTTGAAAACTGTAATATTGTGTAACAGCATACAGTGCTCACCAGATTACTGTATTGGGTGTGGTAGCACATAATACACAACTTTCTATTTTATAGTAGATGGAACTAGCTCGTTCCGTTTAATGACTGCATTGTACTCTATTACTTAGAGTTATCATTTATGCAACATTTCCAAGTTGACTATTTTTCTTATTTTGTTTTTTATTTTTTTCCTCTTTTTAAAAGATGTTTATTGTTTTAGTATAATTTATTGTCAAATTGGCTTGCATACAACACCCAGTGCTCATCCCAACAAGGGCCCCTCCTCAATGCCCATCCCCCACCTTCCTCTCTCCCCCACCCACATCGACCCTTAGTTTGTTCTCTGTATTTACGAGTCTCTTATGTTTACTATTTTTAAAAACAAAAGATAGGAAAAATATTTTTATATGTATTTTTTTGTTTTAAATTTCTAAACATTACTAGAATTAAAAAGAATCATTATGCAGGTGTATTATATAATTAGATAGAGATAGACCAATTGTTCACCAAAATTTTGATATTTTAAATTTCTACTGACAGTTAAACGTAAATGACTGTTTTTCCTAAAGTTATTCAACTGGGTATGACTCTTTTTGGTCTTTCCGTTTGGGTGAATAGAACACCGTATCTCATTGTTAAATTCAGATATATTTCTTACTGCAAGTTTGATCCTTTTGAAAAATTTTATTAGCAATGTGTATTTTTCTGTGAATTGCCTATTCATGTCTTAATGTAATTTTATTATTGGAATGCAGACAGATTTCTAACTGACTTTCTTGTTGATTTTTATCCACTGATAGGCATTAATAATTTATTACCACATCTGTTGGAAATATTTTTGCTGGCTTGTCTTTCAAAAGTCACCCTGACTTTTGGTCTTTGTCTATTTGCTTGTTTTTTGTTATACAAAATGTTACGTTTTAATTCAATTAGAATAATAAATATTCCCTTTTCTGTTATTTGACTTCATGATGTTCTTAAAAAGAACTTACCACTTCCACTTTATTTTAAAACATCATCTATATTTGCTTTTATTCCATTAAAATCTCTATATTTATTTTTAACTACTTGGTACATGGAGCAAGGTTGGATTTCAAACTTTAAAACATTTTTTAGTTTATTTACTTTTAAAATAGTAATTCTTAAAGTCTAAGGGCCCACAGCCAGTACAGTACTCTCTCACAGAGCTGTATTTTAGCATGGATAACGTCATGAAGTTTTTTTATGAATACATATTTCACATCTAACAAATATAACCATATAAATAAATGCATATGCACATATAGCTATACATACAAAAGTGTACATATATGTATAAACATACACATAATTATATTCTATATTAGGACAATGTGTATCTATATATCTATATCTATATATATACATACCTCTCTCTCTCTCTCTCTCTCTATATATATATATATATACACACATACCTATATATATATATTCTTATGTAGCCACCAAATACTTAAATTTGCCTTGAACTAATATTTTCTACCAAAATTTAAATCTTAGAATATTACACAAAGTAAAATGAATTTACAGATAAAATTAGAATTTTGCAATTTTGTATTTAATGTCATTAACTGAAAATTTATGGTAGATATTCTGTTTTCAATAAATTTTGAAAACCTATCTCTTTTTTTTTTAACAAATCTTTTAAGTAGGCAGGTTTCATGGTCTATTTCAGGAACCAACCCCAAGAAATATAAACTTAAGATAAATGGACCTAATTACTTAAAATGATGTATTCTGTTCTTAAAAAAAATTGAATGTATACTTTATCTCATCCTACTTAATAACATAAACAGACATAAGTGAACACTTTTGTAAGATAATGCCCTTTCCAATACATTATCCAGAACACAAACGTAAATCAATTTATTTTTCAGGTTTATATGTAAATTGGTTTTCATGTGGTGATGTTTTTCATTTCTAATAATATCCTAACATATTTATTTTCACAAAAGCTGGGTGCTCTGTAATGCAAAGGTAATCTCATCTTGTGCTGCAAAAATTTAAGGAATTTATATAAAGCTGTCTCAAACAATGACCTAAGTTTACTTGCTTTCAAAGCCAAAATTAAAATCAGAATAACCTTAGAGCATATGAATTTCTTCTTTTATCCACTGCTATTTGTGAGCATACTAGGATCTGTAGAGAAGAGAATGCCTGATATATGAATGTGATTCCACTTATACTTAACCTAATATGTAGAAATTTGTCAATACTCATTAAGCATCTAATATCCAACTTGAATTCTAAAATGGAAAACAGTAGGGTCCACTCCAAAAAAAAAAAAAATGAAAGAAAGAAAGAAAGAAAGAAAGAAAGAAAGAAAGAAAGAAAGAAAGAAAAGGAAAGGAAATAGAAAAAAGATTACACTGATAAACAATAACTTGAACTTTGCTTTAAAAAAAAGTGCCAGTATTAATGCTAATAAATAGATCTCATAATGTGTGATTTTCTCAAAAGTCGAATCCTAAGTTAATAAACATGTAAATTAGATGAAAATATCTCCCTGTGGATATTTGCTTAAGTAGTTTCTAAGGGAGAAAACATAAATATCACTTTATGCAGAAAGAAATGGTTTATTTTACCATGTTCTTGCAACTTAAAGAGGAAAATCGTATTACAAAGACAATCTTGAACATCCTTTAAATTGCTTTTGTTTTGTTTTCTTTTGTTTTACTTAGCCCTGCATTTTAAATTAACCAAGAGAAATAAAAGAAGAACCAGAGAAAACCAGTGCCTTATGACGGGATGATTTTATTTTATGTATGAGTCTAAATGAGATTTTAGAAAATGGATACCGTATTCCTTAAATGGATCTGTGTGGTCAAAGACCATTAGGCAACTTTGGAAGATTCCGTAGGGACACCTGGGGCCAGACGTTTCTATCCCACTAGACTGAGTCCACTGTTTGTCTTTCTGCATGGAGAATTAATAAATGTATCAATCTTCTACTAGCGGCCCTGAACTAGGGAACATAAAGGAAATAGAATAAGTGGGAAAAAAATTGCACATGTGCCTTTTCCTTCCCCCACCTCCTCGTCTTCTCTCTTCTGCGTGTTGACCTTATTTTCCCTTCAGGTTTTTTTCATATTATTCTTTTTGTTCCTTGTTATTAGTTATGTCTCTTAGCATTCCTGACTGCATTGCACTTTGTCTGCCTTAAAATGATGTCTCACAACCTGGACAGGGGCTGTAATTTAATGGAATTGGCCACCTTTGCATACCTTCTGCTCAGAAGATCAGTCAGTGGCCTTGAAGTGTCAGATTTCATTAAATGATTTTAGTTTTAAGGGGGAAAAAAATTAAATGGAAAGTTAAGGAAACTGCAGTCAGGAAACATGCATGTTGCCAACAGCCTTAGACCATGGGATTCCAAAAGTCATTTCAACATTTCTGAACTGATAAGCTAATTAATTATTAAAACAGAAACACTCTTAGGATACCTATGACCAAGGTTATAAATACACTCCTTTTCAAGTCCTCTTTCTTTCTTTTTGTATTCTGTAACTGCAGAGCATTGCTTTTAAATTGCACCAAGATGATTCCGGGTCAATTACATAGGTTTCAAATCACAGCAAAGAATCAGAGGAGGTAAGAAAAAAATATAAGTTGCATTTTTTAAGAAGGTTACAAGATTTCTTGCAACATTTAAATCTTTGTTTTACACCAACTGGTTTACAACTCTGCCGAGGCAACATTTAGAAATACAGTGATAGGTATTATCTATACTCATATATACAAATCAGCTGACCTTCCTCCACCACCTCTAGGCTTCAGACAACAATAGCTGATTCATCACTCCGTTTGCCAATGGCTGCAAAGTAAAGATAATGAAAATACAATGAATCAAAAAATAATCAAACAGTTCAGTGAATTTATTAACAAGAATTTATTTTTGTGGGTTTGTATTCTTAAAAGTTGGCACCCAAATTCATCTCCTTCTTCCTCTTCTTCCTCCTCTCCTCCTCCTCCTCCTTTTTCTCCCCCCATTCCCCCTCCCCTTTCTTCTTCTTCTTTTGGTTCTTTTTCTTCTTTTCCTCCTCCCCCTCTTCCTCCTCTTCCTCCTTCTCCCCTCCTCCTTCCCCCTTCCTCCTCCCCCTCCCCCTCTTCCTTCTCCCCCTTCTCCTTCTACTTCTTTTTCTTCTTCCCCCTCTCCTACTTCTTCAGCAGGCTTCACACCCAGCCCAGAACCCAACATGAGAATCAAACTCATGACCCTAAGATCAAGACCTGAGCTGAGATCAAGAGTTGGATGCTTAACTGACTGCCACCCAGGCACCCCCCCCCAATTCTTCTGAGTGCCACCCAGGCACCCCCCCCCAATTCTTCTGAGGCCTTCTGTTTTCCTGTACTGAAATACAATGATTAGTCATTTAGGTACAGAAACATAGAAAGTGAAGGACAGAACAAATCCAAGAGCTGAAATGCAATATTATTTGTGTGTTCAGTTGTCCTCCTAAAAGGAGAGGAGAAGCAAGCTGGGCATCATGACTAGATCCTGGAGCTCAAGTTTGTTGAGATGGTCGAGGGACTCTTAAAGCACGAGGTAGAACCACTCAGTTTTATATTCTTGGCATGACTATGATATAAATCTTTTTATTTATCCGATTGTTTAAAGCCTATGATATATAAAATAAAATAACCAAGTAAAATAAAATAAAGTAAAATGAAACAAAACAAAACAAATAAATGCAATGAAATAAGATGACTTTTGTTATATTTTGTGGGGGAGGGGAGTCCTCTTACTTCTGTAGAAATAAGTGAAAACTATTGAGTGCTGTTTTTGGTGACACAGCAGAAAAGGGACCATGTAGTATGTCAAACAGGCTATAACCAGGAAAATTGATGATTTCAATAGGGATAACTTAATGTAAGGAACGGAATCAGAGGGTCTTGGGGAATCAAAAGGGCAAATGCGGAGCATTAGGGTCATGGTGTGAGAAAACGGTATCCAAGTGAAGCTGTACCAGACACTTGCTAAAATTGGGGAGACAGATTTTATTCTGATTGCTGCAGAATCGGTAGGGGGAGAGAGGCTTTGAGTGAGGACTAAGCACAAGTCCCCTGAAGCCAAACGCAGGAGGGTTTGTAAGTGTTAGGGTGAGCTGGGGAAGAGCACTGGAGAGCATCACAAGGGCATCGGTCAAAGTCATCAGGCCATCAGTGTTTGCTAAATTGTCACTTATCCAAATTAGGGCCCCACCCTCCAGAGAGGAACATAGAAAGACTGTCTTCCTTGATGATTACATCACAGAGGATGGATCCCAGGTCTTTGAGAAAGACATTCCTGGGTTGTAAAATTGGCAAAAGCTTAACTAAATTAAAAGAAGAAGAAGAAGAAGAAGTAACATATGTGTTAGTACATTCTTAAATGTTTACCTCCTCTGCATGCACCGTTCCCCGTGCATCTTAATTCCCCATACACGTATGGGAACTTTAACTAATGGCTCTTTGCATCCTTAAGACAGAAACTGACATTAGCTGTCGCCCTTCTTTGCCATGTTTTGTAAAATGCTAACAGCGTTCATTCCGTGGCCTGGTCTGTAACAAAAAAAAGAAACTGGAGATCCTGTTAATCAGCTAATTAATCACATCAACCCAATTTTACTTATCCAACCCACCATGTTTCCCCACTTTTTCAAAAATGGTTGAAAGCCTGTTTCCATTCATTCTTTTATTCAATTTTTATTAAGTGCTTACTGTGTAACAAACATGGCTAGATGATTTTTTTTCTTGAGTTTTCTCAATAGTTGATTTTAACTGTTTTATGTTATATGGGTTCCAGGCTCCAACAGTACCTATGGTTAATCAGCAAAGATGAGTAGACGGTTAAGGAAATTCAGAAAACAATTATTTTGAAAAAAAAAAAAAAAAGAAAGAAAACAATTATTTTGTAGAAAAAAAAATGCACGCTCAGGACTATTTCAGGTTTTGACCCAAGCAGTTTTGGGTTCCTGGGTTCCAATTCATCTGATATAAATACAAACCCCATGTTTTGGGATACGGGTTGGCACGTACTTCCCCGTTAATGTGTGGGCTTTGGCATGTTTCTACATTTGTACATTTCTACATCCCAAAGCTAAAATTGGCCCCTGGGAGTAGAACCTGCAGATTGTGACTAATTAGCATCTGTAGCCTTCTACATTTCGCTCCAGAGGGGAGACCGACAGGGTGTTCCCTGATAATGTTTTCCTCGTTGTAATGTTCATATTTATGTTTTATTTTACTATATATCCGAATGCGCTACTGTTTTTAAATGGTCTACAATCAAACAAGCCCTTTCAAAGGTAGAATTTCATATTCTTTACATCTTAATTCTTTCATCTGCATAGATAAATAATATTTTAATGGTTAATATTACGGAGCACATATCATTGGCCACACAATGTGCTCATCACACCTTGCATGAATCAGCTCATTCAATCTTTATGACACATAACCACCTATGAGGTCAGCACTACATCTTGGTTAAGTAAGTAATTTGCCTAAGCCTCCACAATAAATTCTAAGTCTAGAGGCTATGCATGTTTGACCATCACATGCCACTGTCTCTAATAGTTAATAAATATTGGAAGATTTCCATGCAATCAGGTTCAATATGCTTTTGTATACATCTCCCTATTTATTCCTCATAGGATTCCTATGTACGAGAGGTTATTGTTGCCTCTCTGTGAAAAGGAGGATATTGAGGCCCGGACAGATGAGTGGGGTCATACAGCTAGTGAACAATGAAGGTGATAGTTGAACCTGGGCAAATTGCCTCCAGCTTCTGTCCCCTTGATCAATCTGCTACACCAGAATAAACAGCAAAAGAAAATCTGATTGAATTTTCAGAAACATTGTCTATATCAGTAAAGCAAAAAGAGAATATAACAGCCATCGTTTCTATTTTGGTATTAGAAATGAAAAATCTAATGTTTAGTATAAATAACGCTATTCTCTATGAGGAAGGCCTCAACATGGTAGCAGGTCAAGGTTGTTTCATTTAAGAAACCACCACAGAGAAATTGGAGCAAAGGGGAAAACAAGAAAAGACATCAATTGTCTGCACAGGATACTAAGACCTGTATTATGCTTAACAAGGAAACAGGCCTGGTGCTTCTCAGTCTCTTTTTATTCCTATCCCGACACCCAACACAGAAGAAAATTTCAAGGCGGGATTATCTAGTGCATTGGATTAATCACCAAATAAACCACAGGACTTGGATCATTTAGAGAGCCTGACCTTCTTATCTCAGGGGGAAAAAAAAAAAAAAGACACCTAAGAAAAGATAAGAACTTTCATGGGAAGAATTAATGAAGCAATCAGAGAGGCAAGATGAAGAGATTCTAGAATCCTAATTCACAAGCCCCAGAAAAGGTCACAGAATTGAAAGGCATTGGTCTCCATTCCCAGCCCAGCCACTTGGAAGCTCCCTTGTGCAGTCCCGTTTGTAGGCTTTCTGATACCCAAGGGCAGTTATGTTTTCTTTCTCTAGACTTAACGTTCATCTGTTGAGGCACATTGAGTGATCTGCCAAATAACTCTTTTGGCAAAAAGAGTGCGCTGGGTTATTACTCTTTGGTCCAAATGAGCCAGACTGACTGTCTACACTGTGGGAATATGCCAGATAATTACTTTAACCATGTCTTTCCCTTTAGCTGTGTATACATGGTCCTCCTATTCTAGATAAACTTGGTTAAACTTCATATTGAATAATTACTGGCAAGTAGCCATGTGCTCAGAGTAATTTAATGTTCTTTGGTTTCTACAGGGTGCTAGTGACAAAAGCAGGTTTTGTTTATACTTATGTTAAAAGGATTTTCTTTTCCCAATTTAAAAGAAAATCTCTAAAACATGAAGAAAAGAGCATTCAATTAAAAAGGGAGGGGGGATTGATTCCAAGTTTCCCCCGGGAATCACAGACACAGCGTTAAGAACAAGCTGATGCAGTTTAGCTTTTAGAAACAGAAAGGCTGTAGAAAAGGTATCACATTCCTCCTGCCTTACGAGTCTAGCAAGTTTTATTACATTGAAATCATGTCGGATGTAACGTTGCTCTCTCGTTTGAAAGTGAGAACCAGAGATGTCGCATTTTATTTCAAAAAGTAAACAATTTGATTTCCCAGGAATTGCTGTGTCTTACAATTGCTCCGTTACAAAAAAAAAAAAAAAAAAAAAAAAAAAAAAAAAAGAAGGTAGATATCCAAATTCTGAGGGTGTTATGTATTGATTTCAGAACCAGAAGCAAGGATTTCAACATATCTCTCTTCTCTTCCTTGTGAAGTTGAGAATGATTACCACCCTGATCTTTCAAAGCCTCTTTAGGAGGCCTAAATGAAGTCACATAGAAAGTGACTTCATAAGCTGTAGAACATGAAACACTCAATGTTCTACACTAAATGACAAGGAATGTGTTTTAGATTGGCTTAGGATTTGCATACACTTCAAGAACAAAACAAAAAAACACTGTCAGGTTAGGGTAAAATGGATTGAGACGGCAAGAGAATTGTCAGTGAAGAGACAGCCCTGGGAATAATTAGGAAGAAAACTACCCTCGTGCAAAATTACGCTTTCCTCTCGTCGATTACCACAAAGGAAACCTAGGAATTCCAGAGAGAAGAGAGAGGAACATGAGTAGGAAGTAAATTCCTGATGTGTATGAAAACATTTACACTCTTGGATGGAGAATTTTCCTTCTAGGAACTCTCCAGAGTAACCATGATGAATATGATTTCTTTTTGATTGAAATATATTTGACATATAATATGGTGTAAATTTAAAGTGTACACCATGCCAATTTGATACATTTATATTTTATTTATTTATTTAATATTTTATTTATTTTTTGAGAGAGAGCATAAATGTGGGAGGGTCAGAGAGAGAAGGGGACAGAGGATCCAAAGCAGGCTTTGTGCTGACAAGCTGACAAAAGCAAGCCCCACATGCTGTCAAGCCCCATGAGGTTGAACTCACGAACTGTGAGATCATGACCTGAGCCGGAGTCAGACGCTCAACTGACTGAGCCACCCAGACACCCCGATACATTTATATATGGTCATATGGTTGTACTTGTAGCCAGAATGAGCACCCCCATGTCACATGATTACCATTTCCTTTTGTCTTGGGAATAATTAAGATCTAGCCTCTTAGCAAGTTTGATCATCATACTACAATGTTGTCTATATTCTCTATACTGTGCATTACATCTCCAGGACTTGCTTGTCTACTAGGTGCAAGTTTGTGTCCTTAAACAGCATCTCTCCTATCCCCTCATCGCCCAGCCCTGGTAACCACCATTTTGCTCTGTTTTCGTGAGTCTGGCTTTTTCAGATTTCATATATAAGTGATATCAAACAGTATTTATCTTTCTATGACCTATCTCACTTAGCATCTATCCTTGAAGTTCAACCAATGTTGTTGCAAATGGCAGGTTTTCCATCTTTCTCATAGCTGAATAATATTCCACTGTGTGTGTGTAGTTGTATATGTTTTATCTACTTATCTATCTATCTATCTATCTATCATCTATCTATCATTCCTCCTTTATCCATTCATCTGTTGATGGCACTTAGTTTGTTTCCATATCTTGGCTATTGTGAACAACGTTTTAACAATTATGGCGGTACACATAGCTCTTTGATATCCTCCCCTTGAAAGAAAACTCCTTAAGAGCAAAGACACGGATTGTTTTCTTCACCATTTGTTCTCAAAGTAGAATGCTGCCTAATCCACACGGGGACCTCAGTGAATATTTTTCTGAATAAATGAAGATATTTTATGTAGACAGGATAACTGAGCAGAGACATGAAGATAAGCCAATAAGTCATATGAAGGAGAGTGGTAGCTTCACGTGAGAGAGCATCTTGAAGGCAACAGCAATATCTCATCAACATTCAGATGAAGAACCCCTAGTCCAATTATATATCCACATGTTTAATACGGTTTTGACACAATTTTCATGGAAATAATATCGTGTGCTGCCTAACCACTGAGGGTGACATCAGGGAGGCCTTTTTTTGGAACACTATGATTCTAAGGTGTCAAGCACAGCTTTTCATGGCATGTTCTTCCAGCTCCTTACAGAATTCTGAGCTAAATAAAGCATATGGAAATTACTATGTCTAATATGGACAAAATGGATACACAAACAGATACGTGGTATTTTAATGTAAAGAGGGGCCATAAATGGAGTAACTTTGTGGACAACTGCCTCGTTCACATGAAGAATCTCAGTGAGAAAGTTAATAATGCACTTCATCTCAAGGAATACCAGCATATCCTCTGTAACTTTAAGTTACCATAGCAACTTGAATCGTGTTGACTTGAGACAATAAGTAGCATTTCTGAAGAAGATTGTGATTTTTGTACCAGATTACTTCGCACCAAGTTAAGTAACTCTATATTTAGAGAAAATTGGAAGCATAACTCTGAATTTGAGAAAGAAAAGAGCCATTGCTTCAATATGTATTCTAATATCAGGCAGCATCTCTCTACATCAGTAAAAAAAATGAGTAAGAAGCATCTCTACTGTAAATGACCAGCTTTATCACAGGGTCACAATCTGAAAGAATTCTCAACAATAGCGAACATTCCAATTCTCCAAAATGGTCGGAAAAAGGAACCAGAAGTACTTAGACTGTGTTCTAATCACAATCGAGAGTTGCCGTGTTTGGTAAGAAACACAGACAACTAAAATCAACAGGGCATAAATTCTACTGTGGAGAAGTTTCCAATACAGATATAATTTGATAGAAAGCACAGTTCCAAAAGTATTACAATCTAGAAAGGAAGCTCACAGGAAGTTTCTAAAGATTTTTAAACTACTACCAGAAGATCTAATATTATAAAGTGGTAAATCAAGGTACTGAGCCATTTTAAACACAATAGAGAAATACCAAGAACTGGAAACCATCATTTTACAGAAGGAAATCTATATTTTCTATGACGACACCTCTGAACGAAGAGGAGACAATCTGAAGAAAATAAATAAATAGAATTGCAAAAGCTAGGGTCAAAGTGGTCAGTGTGAAGCAAAAGGAATAAGGTTGAGGTTTTCCAATTACCTAAAAATCCGATTTTCCAATTACCAGTAAAATCTGATGATAAAACCTAATTGGCTAACTCTATTTTTCAGAAGCCATGTTTATCATCAAGATAAAATTCTGTCTACATAAGCCAGAGGAGCAAGGAAAATTTTTTTCTGCCTAAGCTTAACATATCCATAACACTTATTGCCTACAGGAACAGTTCCTATGCTCCGAAGTTCTCTATGTCTCTGTGGTACTTCCTATGAAATGTGTTTTTGGGGGGCGTGTGTGCACACGTGTCTGTGTGTGTGTGTGTGTGTGTGTGTGTGTGCATGCGTGTGCACATGTGCCTACATGAAACCTAGTTGTTGCTGATGTTGCTTTCTTTCCCATTCTTATGTGGATTCTCCTCCTTGTCTAGCTCGTTCAGGCTGACAACTCCAATGGAATGCCAGATGTCCTCCTTTTTTACTTTGTTACTTTTATTTAATTGCTTGAAATAAACTCCTTAGTAGGGATGACATCTCTACATAAAACTTTGTGAAAAAATACTAGTGTAACTATTCATGAACTGAAGATATCTGAACCAAAAGCAACAGTGTAGGGGGAAAACATCAGTTCCATCCTTTCAAGCCTGGAAATTGGCTCTGTTTCATTAGACTTGTTTGTAATTCTCCATGTAGCAACACAGATTTTGAGTTTCATGGAAATTCCTCTTAAATCCTTATAACGGTCTTGCTGTCAGTCTTAATTTTTAACGATAAGCATTTTTATTTACTTTTTTGTTGGTGGCGGTTTGACTGTTTTTCCTAAGTGTTTAGTGGGAAATTGAAATATGCTGCACAATGTTCTTTTTAGCCCGTCCCCTTTTTACACTAAAGAATGCATTGTTCGATTTTTAATATCCTTTTTTTGTTGTTGTTTGTTTCCTTTCTTTTATCTTCCCTTTGGATGCCAACCCGGGATCAAAAATGTTTTACCAACATCTGTTTATTATTTTATTTAAACCCAAGGAACACAAGACTGTACACATGCACATCGTTTATAGGTTTACATATAGCCCTCAGATGACTTCCTCACATTTATTCTTGATGATTTGGCTCCAAATCCATCTTTTATATTCAATACTCTTTTTTCCCTTCCCTTCAAAGCCAAACATGTTTCTAAGTTTTACTGGTTGGATGATCACAACAGAATCTCAAACAAGCCAATGTTGTATGTTTTATGTTCAGAGTGAACAAACATATCCCATAGCTTTTACGAGTGCCTTTACAACAAAGCCAAAAGTGCACGGGCTCAATCATGACCACCACTTACTCTGAGGAGTGTGGAGAAATTAAGGAATTCTTACGGAATTATGTAGAGAATTATGGAAGAATCAGGATGTTCTTGCCCTCTACCTGATGTGTTGACAAGTGAATAAAGGATCAGGCGTTTTGTTTTCACTTTTAAAAATTGCCATAATAAGCATTTTATGGTGGTGGCAGATTATCTCATACTTCCGAGTAGAAGTAAAAAATTTCTGAACCTGCAGACCTGTCTATATTTCATTCCAAATCAGTGAGGTGTATCTGTAGACAGACTCACCTTTCTGGCCTGTTAATTTTACTATGAGTTTCATACTCTATCCTCAAAACCATGTCGTTCACCTGTGCTCAGTCAATAACAAATTCGCAGGAAAAAACATTAAATGGGTGGGGGACCAGATTTATCATGGAAGGGGGGGATTTTTTTGGTAATACTTTGGTCCATTTCAACACTATCTAGTAAGTTGGGAATACAGGTCTTAACTCAGGTAATTCTGGTTGAATACACAGTTTCCAAGTTATATGAATAATGAAGATGGTGTAGATTGTCTCTGCACAAACCAATTTAAGTAGCACATTAAATGATACTATGTTAGCCTCTCCTTGCCCTTATGCCATTCTATAGTTTAGTAGGATGATTACTATTTAATAAAGGGAAAGTAAGTATGAAACAAAAATTGGAAAACAAAGACCTATCATTTATTTATATTTCTTATATTTTTTTCGGTTTTGTAGATAGATTGCAGATAGTTGGGAAAAAATATATTGCTCATTCCAATAAGTTTTTTTAATTAGAAAAAAAACTACTTTCTTTGGGATTTTTAATTATAAAGTTTTATTTCCTGAACCACTAAGTTGTTATCATAGATGTTTAAAATATTCCTGTGGTTATAATTTGTTAGTTTTTGAAAAATGCAGATAATAACCAGCTGGCCCAAAATGTATATTGCAAATATTTTCGCAAAATTAAGGGTAGCTTCTTAAGGACAATTTGGTGATCACTATTAAGTCTCCCACCCATATCTAGTTTGGATTTGGATGTTGTTTGCATTTGTGGGGAGTTTGTTTATGTCTTTTATTCTCCACAAACTAAATTATACCCTTGGGCCATCAAAATGTATATTTACTTATCTATCAAGGTCTCACCGTGAGCTTTCATTTTATGCAATGAATAATGGCCTGACCCAGCTCTTTCAAGATCAATGAGACTTTGCAAGTAATATAGTCTAACTGAATTGTCTCTGCTCACAGAGCTGGTAAGGAGGAGAAATGGCCATTGAATGGTATTTTGACTCCTCATCAAGAATTCAGCAGAGAGGGCACCATTTAATCTAAATTAACAGATTTGAAAGGAGTAAAGGAAAATAACCAGATGCATTCATACCTCGACAATCCTTATTCTTCCAGTTAATATAGTTAGCCGGAGACCATGGTTTTCAGAGTCAGGAAAAACTCAAGTCAAACATCAGTTGACTAGTTTTGTGACCTGAGGCTAGTTATCAAACCTTGCAGATGCTTTATTTATCCTCTTGTAAAATGGAGTAGAAATAGTCTAATTACTGAATAACGTAATAACTGTCTGAAAAGCCCCTGCCAGATAGTGAATATGCACTAATCGGTTTATGCATTTATGATGTATGTATTTTAGTATTTGATGTATTTTATTATGATGACGTATTTTATTATTTCTCACACCTAAATGTCTGTTGCAGATCGTCACAGGAGAAATGGATACAGCAATGGTCAGTTCTCCACTGAGAGGTGTTTAACTTTTCGGGAGTTATCAGGCAATATCTGGAGACGGTTTTGTTATCACAATGGGGAAGAGACGGAAGGTACCCCTGGCATCTAGCAGGTAGAATCCAGGAACATTGCTAAATATCCCACAACACAGAGAACAGACCTCACAACAATAACCTGGCCTAAAATAACAAGGTAGAGATGGAAAAATCCTGGGATGTGTTGAAAACATCCTAAAGTTCTTCACCTCCAATGATCTGAGGACAAAAATGGATCCTCATTGCCCATAAGGTAAATGCAAATTAAATTATGGCTTAGGTTTAATTATTTTCAATTAAACTTATTATAACTAACATTTTACTTCAAAAAAGCAGTTTTCTGACACACTCTTAAGTTTTCATATGTTTTATATCATATGCATGAAATATAATCATGATATGTTCCTTACAGAAATTCAGGAGACGATTATAAATGGCATGATTCAAGAAATATTTTTTAAATTGAGCTTACAGAATCTGTGAGATCTTATCGAACTTGTTGGCTTGGGAATATATGTACATAGGTATATAAATACCCACATATATATTCATACATACTTATATACAAATATAGACATATATACTTATATACTATATATACTATATTTATATATATGCTATATATATCCTGAGCTTTCCAATGAAACAACTATGAGGAAGGAAAATATCTAATTGCAGATCCACCTAATTCTCCTAAATCATCAATCATCTGGCTGAGGTATTTGACATTTCGAAGTGTTTCTGCTTGGGGCACCTGGGTGGCTCAGTCAGTTAAGTGTCCGACTCCTGATTTTGGTTCAGGTCATGATCTCCCAGTTTGTGGGTTCGAGCTCTGCATTGATATCATTCAGGTTATTGTCCTCATTTTTGCTTCACTTTTTCTCCTTGTCCCCCAAGGATCCTTGAAAACCCTAGAGACTGAAGAACAATTCTAATTTCTTTGACTGGATTGTAAAACATCCCATGCTGTTAAGATTATTTTCCAATCAAGGTACATGCACTCTACTGAATCAAAAACACTATCTATAGAATCTGAGTGCCACCTCCAAAAATAAAAAGACTACATAGAAATGCTAGAAATCCCAGTAAAAAGGATTATAATTTTTTCTCCTCATTTATCTCTCTTTCTTCATTTCCTAAGTTTCTCCTTATTTGAGATAAAAGGGCAATATCTCAGGACTTACAGATTGAAGACATTGACCAATTGCCCACCAACTATGTCATTGAGAAACTTTGATCTTGAGCACATTTTTTTTTACCTCAGTTGTATTTTTTTTAATTTTTTAATGTTTATTTTTGAGAGAGAGAGCATGAACAGGAGAGAGGCAGAGAGAGAGGGAGACACAGAATCTGAAGTAGGATCCAGGCTCTGAGCTGTCAGCGCAGAGCGTGATGCAGGGCTCGAACTCACAAACTTCCAGATCATGACCTGAGCTGAAGTCAGATGATTAACCGACTAAGCTACCCAGGCACCCCTTACCTCAGTTGTATTTTTTAAGTGAAGATGATATCTGCAGTGTAGAGGTTTTTTCGTATATGTGTATATATATTTTAAATATTAATTAATGTTTTTATACATATTTGAAATATTAACAGAGGTATAGACAGGCATTTTTTAAAAATCTCCAATGTCTGTTTACCTATTTAAAATCACTTGAATGGAGGAATTTTAGTAAAGAATACCAATTAAATCCTCAAAGGTCGAGAAAACTACCGCAAATTCAATAAGGCACTTATTACTGGCTTATCTATAGAGAACACCCACTGAGTTGACTGTATTTTTTTCTGTGACCAAAATAAATTCATGTTCTCTGCCCCAGAAATGTGACTCCTTACCTGAAACTTATGATTTTTCCCAAGATTTCTAGACAAGCTAATATGTTTAAAATAATTGAATAGTACACTAAGTTTAGTTTGCTAAGTTTAGTTTGAGAAGGATTATAGACCATTGCTCAGCGATATACAGTAAATAATCAAGAATGCTGAGGTTAATTAGGGGGTATTATCTAATATAAAATAATGACTTAATATATGCAAAACACATTTAGTCTTTATCATGTGTCAGGCATGTTTAAATATAAGGTATGATTATCATCAACACCATCATGTGAAGGACAGGAGCAGACAAATAGAATTTACATATCTTTTCACTCAGCTTGAATTCATTGGAACTTAGGGCTAAGTTAAAGGCCATGTAATCATATTCACTCATTATTGTATTTATTTGACTTCATTGAATTAATTCCTTTATTCATTCATTCAACAAATATGTTTGAGCCCAGTGCTGGCTACTGGAGATACAAAGACAACCAATAACATTCAATTCCTCCTCTCAAGAAGCTCACAGTCTATCAGGGGAAGCAGACATCAGTCAGATGATAATACAAACTGCACGCATGACTGTAAACGTGCTGTTTTGGTGAAGGAGAGGGAGTGCAGGTAGGCGATGTCAGGTATAGAAGCTTCTGTGGGGAAGAAACGTGGCATCTGGATGCTGTGGATGGAATCAGAGTTCAGAGGTGAGGGTAGAGCATCACCGACAGAGAACAGCACTCATCGTTCGTGTGCGTGGACGGCATGTGTCATCGATAAAACTAGAAGCTGAACAAAGGCCCTGGGACCAGAGGACAGAGAGAAAGGGAGCACTTAGGAACTCTTAACTTCAGCTCACGGATTGGGAGTTCGAGCCCTGCGTCATGCTGACAGTGTGGAGCCTGCTTGGGATTCTCTCCCTCTCTGTTTCTCTCTCTCCGTCTCTCTCTACTCTTCCCCCACCCATGCTGTGCATCTCTCTCTCTCTCAAACTAACTAAATAAACAAACAAACTTTAAAAAAAAGACACCACTTCATTTACTTCTTCAAAGATTCCTGTGAGGTAGACACTATCAATAACTCAGTTTCCTCGTTGAGAATATCCAGGGTCAGGGAGGTTAATGAACTTACACAGGGTCTACTCCCAGCTAGTAACTGGCAGAGCTGGGGCTCAACTGCTGATGCTGAGGGTCTAAGCCTCACCACAGTGTGGAGGTTAAGAGGCTAGTATGGCTCCGACCACACAGGGACCTGGTGATTTGTTGTTGTTGTTGCTTTCTTTATTCTAAGAGCAATACAACGACATTGAAGGATTTTTAACTGGCAATGGCTTAGACCTGGTTTAGGTCTAAAAACCCAAATGAGTCTACCTGCGTTTGTGGAAAATCTAAGATTGGCTTACTTGGTGTAACCACGAAACAAAGACAAGTTACGAGGTGGTTGGAAACATCGTGGGAAGACGACGTGGCACTGTGCAGCAGAAATGGAGAGAAGCGGGTGATGCATATGGTGAATTCATCTGCAAACTCCATACTTACCTTGTGTAAATGCCTACAGATGGACATCTGATTTATACACCGATTAGTTAAAACTTCGATTGGCAATTAATTGGTTTATAGAATTAAATTCAAGACTAAAGCTGTCTATCTAGCAATTGATGTATCGATTTTACGATTTCACTATAAAAAATTGAGGTCGAATCCCCTTGTCCTGGATTTCTATCCAACTAAAAGTTTCTGATGTCTGCAGTGGTCCCACTTGATCTCCATCCAATTTTCTCACACATTTTCATGTGTAAAATTACATGTGAATACACCAATAAAAATTTAGTTCCTTTTAATATTTAAATAAAACAAACTAACTTAGCTCTAGTATTCAGAATGCCAACTTGAAAAACAAGGGGAAATTATTATTGTTTAGATATTCCTGTTGCACAGATTAGGAAATAGAAACTCAGACAAAGAGATTTCCCCTAAAGCTACTCTACTCGAAATGATGGAGCCAGTATTCACACTCAGGCATTTGTCACCATTTAATGTCACAAGGTTAATGCTTCTCAAAGAATGGAAAACTCAAGGTTAAACCATCCAGGGCTCCTGGGTGGCTGTGTCTGTAAAGCGGTTGACTCTTGTTTTCAGCTCAGGTCATGATCTCATGTCATGATCTCATGGTCAGTGAGTTCGAGCCCTGCATCAGACTCCATGCTGAAGGTACAGAGCCTGCTTGGGATTCTCTCTCTCTCTCTCTCTCTCTGTCTCTCTCTCTCTGTCAAAATAAAGAAATAATCTTAAAAAAGAAAAGATTAAACCATCCACTCACAATCCATAAGAAGAAACCATTTTTTGTTAAATTATTATGCATGTTAATAATTAAAATCCATGAATTTATAGTTATTCTTCTTTCAGACAGCAGCCTTGGTTGTTCAGTGACATCACTTAGAAATCCTAACATTGAGTACAAAATGGGCTGAAGAATCAAAACGTTTCTGAAGGATAAGAAATGTCCACAACTCATCTAGCTATCTTTAGATCAAAGACTCTGTGGGTGTGCACATGTGTGTGCACCGAATAATCTTCTTAACATGTGGTGTGTCTGTAAACATAGCCAGTGATGCTAACATAACACATCCTCAATACACCTTAAGGTAACTTGAAGAAAAAAATACCTGCCATCAATGATATCTGAGCTAGTAGTTTAAAAATAAAACAAAACAAGGACAAAAACCTTTCAAGTCTTTGAAATTCTGCTCTTGAAGGAAATGCCTTGAAAAACCATATTGGGCATTTTCCGTACTCTCCTTGTTCAGGAAACCACCGAGAATGTGTAAGACTTGTGCTATATATTTGAAACCAAATACTTTCTGTTTCATCCGATTTCTTTGAAAGATCCTTGTTTTTAAGATGTTTGTCACCACTTGGAAATGAAACAAAGTATAGAGGGTTTTCGTCCTGGAGACATTTTGTTCTCCCGGTCCCCAATCTAGGCATTCGGAATCACACAGTTTTAGGAAGAATACTTCTTTTTAGGTTTATTAAATGTTAACTCTGCTCAGGCCTCTTAGAGGACTACAGACACTGATTGCAAGTTTCCTAAACTTGCTACGAATTTGTAGTGCTGAGAATTTCTCCTCATAGAACATTTTTGATAGTTTAGACTATTTCCTGTCAAAAAAGAAGGAAAGAAAAACAACATCCTTTCCTGTAGTGAAAAGGTTTCAGATTCCAAAATCTAATATTTCTACAATGGTGAAATATGCTATTAATTAGAGTTAAGAATGAATGAATGAATGAATGAATGAATAAATGCCTTGCCTTTTTTCTGAGAACTCACAGAGTATAATTAATACAGGAGGGAATTTTCACGGACTCACACCAGGAGACACCACCAAGAGTCAAAACCTGGCAGAGAATTGCAAAGGGCATGGTTTTTAAAATAGGCAGGGATTGGGGCGTCTGGGTGGCTCAGTCGGTTGAGCTTCCGACTTCGGCCCAGGTCATGATCTCACCGCCCGTGAGTTCAAGCCCCGCATCGGGCTCTGGGCTGACAGCTCAGAGCGTGGAGCCTGCTTCAGATTCTGTGTCTCCCTCTCTCTCTGACCTTCTCCCATTCATGCTCTGTCTCTCTCTGTCTCAAAAATAAAATAAAACATTAAAAAAATAAAATAAAATGAAATAAAATAAAATCGGCAGGGATTGCATGTCTGGATGTCTGTGGCAGATTGTTTGCAAGGGTGGCCAAAAGAACGATTCTCCCTTGTCTGCACCACTGGCTTGGTCCCTCTCACAATGACTCTGGATTTAGGCAAAGCAAAGGAACAATGACACACTTGATGTACCTGAGCTGTGAAAAGTGTTCAGATCTGGGACCACTGTGACCACCCCCATGGGACGGAGTCTTGGCCCCATCCCGCTGGAACCTGAGAGACATGTGACTTGGTCACCTCAGCCTTTCACCTGGTCTGGAGCTGAGCATCTGAGTGCTAGTGAGGGCCTCCTAGACCAGCATCGGGCAGCCTAGCCCAAACTCGAAGAACCATTCAGCTGATCTACAGGCCTATGAAAATTCAGTTAATAAGTATTGGAGTCTGTTTGCACTACTGTAATCAAGGACTACAACAAGGGACCACATATAAGGGACTGTATTTACAGAGATTTTTAATCTTTGATAGTTCTTCTATCATCCAGGTTCCAAACGGAATGAGCAGGTGCACTCAGAGACTTTGAGGGGAATTTAATGAAGGAGTTATTTACAGAAGTGAGGACAGGCATAAATGAACCATTTGGTGATGCTGAGATTTCCAAAACTAGGGACATTGGATTGGTTTACCACTTCTGCACCTCAGAGAGGGTAAGGTAAAAGGGTCCAGCAGGATCCATTGAAAATAATGGGAGGGCGAGCGAGGCAAGCCCGTCAACAAGCAGTGTTTAGGGAAACACAGGTGCTGATGTGTAGCTGGAGTAGGGAAGAAATGCTCGGGTATTTCTCTCCCTATTCTCTTACCGGCCAACCAAATCAGAAGCCAGAAGGTTAGGAAATGCAGGGGATTCATCCCTGGGGCGCAAGCTTCCCAGGCTACGGGACGGGACCGAGAAGGAGAGAACATGGTGTGCAGGGAGAGGGGAGAGGTAAGGCTACAGCTCTACCTAAGGGTCTTACGCACTATCATGCTCGTCCTCGGCTCGGCCTACAAGAGCAACAAGCTCAGGGCAGAGTAAAAAGGCCGCCATCCAAGGGTACTACAATCTGAAATGGCACACAGTCCGGTGTATGATCTGGGAGTTTGATCACATGCGATGTGAATTCTGTTTCTGCCATGTAGATAGAGCTCGGTAACAGGCAGACTGCCCTGGGCCTCAGTTTTACCAGGTGTGCAAATGCAACAATGATAACCTCTAAAAGGTTTACAGGGATACCTCACGTGGAAATACTAGTTCCTTCCTTGCTAGAAATATCACTGCGCTTCCCCCCCCCCCAAAAAATGCCCTTTAAAAATGTAACACTGCGGGGCGCCTGGGAGACTCAGTTAAGTGCCAACTTCGGCTCTTATGGTTCGTGAGTTCGAGCCCAGCATGGGGCTCTGTGCCTACAGCTCAGAGCCTGGAGCCTGCTTCGGATTCTGTGTCTCCCTCTCTCTCTGCCCCTCCCCTCCCCTCCCCTACTCCCTCTCTCTCTCTCTCTCTCTCTCTCTCTCTCTATCAAAAATACAGAAACTTAAAAAAAAAAATGAAAAGGTAACATTGCATTTCAAAATAGTTATTACTGCCTACACGAAAATCCCCAGATCTCAGCCAGTAAACTACCAGATTCCGAAACGTTCACTTTTCCTTTCTCAATCTTTCAAAGTTATAAATAAATCCTACTTTTATGTGCATTGTGGCCTATATTGTTTCAGAGATTGGTTTCCCTAATCCGTATTTTTCTTCCTCAAGGTTTTCACACGCCCACACACCGAGACGCACACTTCTTTTCTTCTATGCCTCGAGTATTTGTTTCTTATCAAGTGCAGTTCAGCTCCAAATCACAATCTCCCGGCAAAATGAAATCAAGACCAGAGACTTTCCAAAAATCAGTGGATTGTATACTTACAGAAATACCACCCCACGTTTCATTATTAATCAAATCCATTTGCATGCTACTAATATTCTGTAGACTCTTATTATAACTGGTATTAATTCTGTCTCTTGGATGTTGTGAATTCTCTAAGATCCTGTTGGCCAACAGTGCCTGGGCCGAATCTGAAAATGTGTATGTTTGATGTAGCTTGTGATGTGAGGAAATAATCTTACAGCCTTAAAATCCTTCATTAAATTCAATATTATCTTAAGAAATCCTAATTAACTTAATCTTCACCTCCATCTTCATTTTCTTTTCGGTGACTTCATTCTAGGCTGGCCTGCCCATGACCTGGAGAACATTGGCTTCACATTAGATGAAATGTTACTAAAGCCTCAGAAAATAACCTTTTAATTACCTTTTAAACTCTATAAAGAGAATTTGCTTTCTAGCGTGACATCATCCCGTGATGGTTTCAGCACACTCATTTTAGTCCCTTGCTGTGCTAACTTATCTTGGTTTACAGAGATAACCAACCAGATGTTGAAATATTAAAATAGGTTATCTCTGTGCATTTCTACTCAAAGAGGTTGCAACCAAAGAATACCTCCACGTTTCCCACACAGTTTTGCACTTATTTATTACACATTTATTCCGTAGTGTCTCGCAAAGAGCACTGCAAATAACGGTCTGGTTGGCATGATCACAAAGATTCTGAGGAAGCAAAAGAATCTGTAGAGACACAATGACAAGCGGTCATTTTTAAAGTCCTTGAAATAATGCCAAAGCAATTTTATAGCAACACATATGGGTTGTCCTACGCACCCCAGATCTTCTGTATAATACAGTCAATACCACATTTTACAAAATGATACTCCTATTTTTTTCTGATGATTAAATAGAACCTTGAAAAGGAAGTTGTGGGAGACCAGCTTCAAAATGAAAAACTTGAAGTTTTTTCAACTTTTAGGTCTTATTTTCAGCCTACCTACCATTTGTAGAAACATGATTCCCACAAATTTACCTGGTTAACTGTTTGATCCATGTGCATTGGTCAGCTGCCATGTTTTTGAAACGTGTTTTCATTCAGATACCTAGATGATGTAGATTCTTTTTTTTTATTTTTTTAAATGTGTATTTATTTCTGAGACAGAGAGAGATAGAACATGAGTAGGGGAGGGGCAGAGAGAGAGGGAGACACGGAATCAGAAGCAAGCTCCAGGCTCTGAGCTGTCAGCACAGAGCCTGACACGGGGCTCAAACTCACAAACCGTGAGATCATGCCCTGAGCCAAAGTCGGTCGCTCAACCGACTGAGCCACCCAGGCACCCCAAGATGATGTATATTCTTAAAAGAATAAAATCTGGATTGGTTTTTACATACAATGTATGTATTAAATTATAAAATGTTGAATGGAAAAAATTTACTTATTCAGCCATGCATTTAAACATATTTTCTAATCACTGGGCTGGAAATGGAAGACAAATACAAAAGAAGCAAGGTGGCCCAGTTGGTTAATCATTAAACTCTTGATTTCAGCTCAGATCATGATCTCAGCGTTCGTGAGTTTGAGCCCCACATAGGGCTCTACGTTGACGGGACAGAGCCTGCTTGGGATTCTGTCTCCCTCTCTCTCTGCCCCTCCCCCAATTGTGTGCTCTCTCGCTCTCTCTCAAAATAAATAAATAAACTTTAAAAAAGTATAAAGCGAGAAACCTTGGATATACACTATAGAAGTTGATCGCTATAGGATGAGAAAGTACAGGTACATTTAATCTTCACTTGGGAGAGAAAGTGGCCTTGGAGTTGTGCTTTGAGCACGGGTAGGATTTGGTTATCTAGGATAGACAATGCAATCACTCCAGATGTGGAAAATAAGTTTAGCAAAGGTGGCAGGATGTATGATGAGTGGTCAGAAACGAGGGCACTCTAATAAAGGAAGGTTCTACATCAGCACGGGGAATGCTTCAAACAACATGGATTTGTGCTTTAAAAACTTAGTTCCTATGGGATATTGAATCAATGGAAGGGGAAAGACAAATTGCATCGGGCCCTTCAGAGGCCACCATGGTAGTAGAAATTATTGTCACCAATCTTTGCTGTCATACCCATATATCCCTGATTATTATTTATTTATTCATAATTTATGTGCATATATTTATATATTATTCCATCAATATATGATGTAGACTATCATACATACATAGAAATAGAAATGAAAAGACAAATGCCACATTTATTTTATTTTTTTTTTTAGATTCCACCTATAAGTGAGAGCAAATCACTTTTCTCCTCCGACTTATTTTACTTTAACATAATGCCTTCAAGGCCCATTCATGTTGTCACAAATGACAAGATTGCTTTATTTTTTAGGGATGAATTATATTCCATTATGTGTGCATATGTATCACATTTTGTGTATATGTTTTTCCCAGTAACTAACATAGAACTAAAATGCTTAAGACTTACGTCACATTATATTCAGCTGTGTCTTATATGAGCCCCCTCTCCTTGCCCTCCTCTACCCCAATACTGGCCAGTCTCAGACTCTCAGTACCATTCCAAAGGATTAATTCTGTCACCTTAACTATTCCTAACTGTTCCTGGTGCTCTGCTTACATTGTATGGTAAGAAATCCTATTTAACTTTTCCAGATTAATCTCTATTGTTCACTTTTATCCAAGACATAGATTTTTTTTTTTTTAGAAACATCTCTTATTTTATCACTTGATATATATCAAGTGATATATTGATCACTTGATATATATCCCTTTTCTATCTAGTCTCAGTTATTTGGCTTCTGCCTAGTTTTCTAGATAATTCCCATTACTTTTCTTCACCCTATAATCCAAGTAAATGACAATTCTTTGTTTTAAATATTTATTTATTTATTTATTTATTTATTTATTTTGAGAGAGAGAGAGAGAGAGAGAGAGAGAGTATGTGCAAGAGTGAAGGAGGGGCAGAGAGAGAAGGGGAGAGAGAAAATCCTAAGCAGGCTCTGTGCTATCAGTGCAGAGCCCAACCCAGGACTCAATCTTACGAACTGTGACATCACGACCTGAGCTGAAATCAAGAATCAGATGATCAACTGACTGAGCCACCCAGGTGCCCCAATATATGATAATTCTTCAGAGAAAAATGAGTTCCCTGATTTTAGGAACTTTTCTATTCATGTCTAATTTATGGTATTGTCAGAACACAAAATATATGTGCAAGTGTAAATTTCACAGACTTGTTCGCAAATAATAATAATAATAATAATAATAATAACATATTTATCTATGAGTCACCCTAATCTTTATTTCAAATTATCATTTGGCTCTCTGATAGAATATGAATCTTGTCAATAAAAACTTAAGTTAAACTATTTCTTTCTGAAGGTGCATTAAGTTTCAGAACAGAGGAAGGTTTGGGAATAATCAATTTCCATCATTCGGAGCACAATACACATATCTAATGGCCCCAGACCATTTTTGGCCATATGTAGGAATGCTTGTCTTCAACACAACCTATTGAGAACCTACTATTTGCCTGCTTCTGAGCTAACCAGTGGATAGATTTTTAATAAATGAATGAAGGCTTTCATAACTTCAGTTATGGTTTCAAGTCAAGTGTCCCCCTTCACTGAACTGTTCAAACAAGTAGGGGATAAATGGGATCTGAATATTGGTCTATGTAGATTTGTTCCTCATGCTTCTGGGATAACAGCCCTATGGTGTACTTTTTTTTTTTAAATTTTTTAGAATATTTATTTTTGAGAGAGAAAGAGCACAAGTGGGGGAGGGACAGAGAGAGACAGGGAGACACAGAATCTGTATCAGGCTCCAGGCTCTGAGCTGTCAGCACAGAGCCCAGCATGGTGCTCGAATCCATGAACTGTGAGATCATGACGTGAGCCAATGTTGGACGGACACTTAACCAACTGAGCCACCCAGTCGCCCAACCCCATGGTGTACTTTAACTAGGCTTTGTAGCCTGAGTACATGATAGGTTTTTTTTCATAGTCAAGGTTTTGTGGTAACTTGTTTTCCTTTCTTTATTCTTTTTTCCTACTGACAGATTATTTCCTCTGGCCACCATAAGCAATCAAAGACTATCCTCAGTTTGAGATAGGAACAGTGTTTGGTAATGCTTATGCCTCGGGAGTCAGACCCTCTAGATCTGATTCTGCACTTGGCCAAAAGTATGATCTAGGATAAGTAATGAAAATCTCTTCATCTTCTTTCTTTTATCTTTTTTAGTTTATTTATTCATTTTGAGAGAAAGAGAGAAAGCACAAGTGGAGGAGGAACAGAGGGAGATTGAGAGAGAGAGAGAATCCCAATCAGGCTCTACACTGACAGCACAGAGCCTGATGTGGGGCTTGAACCCACAAACTATAAGATCATGACCTGACCCAAAATCAAGAGTAGGATGCTTAACCAACTGAGCCACCTAGGTGCCCCCATCTTCTTTATCTTAGTAGGACAATAATAATAATACCCTTCCCTCTAGATTGTTGTGAGTAGTGTGCCCAGCATAAAATGGTAATAATAACACTACTTTCATGAACATTAAAATCCAATAGGAGAAAAATAGATACACACAAATTGCTTCTGCGTTTTCTGGCATTTATCTCCATGATGCCAGATCCATTTCTGTAAGGTAAGCCATCAGTCTCAGGTTTTCAATGAAAGATTATTCACTCTGGGACCTCAGTTCCTGCATTATTCATGCCATTCTGCATGCAGCCAGATTTATGTGTCAGGAAAAACATACAAATGGAATCCGATTTACTTGCACAAGTTCCTGGAGCATTTGATTTACGTTTGAGTAAATAAAGACATATCTTATAGGTATTGGCTTCCCTTCTCTTTAGGAATGGAAGTGCAATGCTTCAAATTCTTTTCTTGGCAAGCATAGACTTCTGAAGTTGTGCAAGCAATGTGACTTCAAATCATATACTTTCAATTTTCTCCTGTGTTCATTACGCTTTTGTGTTAGCGTCGAGCACTTCCGGTGTCAAGACAATGGAAAAAATCTACAGCTCTTCACCACTGGAAAAGGCTCAAGCATTTATAGTTTAGAAACAAATGATATAAGAAACTCAAATACGGAATTCAGATGTAGAAATTTACATAAACCGTTATCAAGCTACGTGGAGTTCGGGCTACAAATGTCATCCCAAATCACCCAAGTGTAGGGGGACATTTAACATTGCCAACAAATAACTCTCCTTCAAGAGGGTCCTAACTTGGTCTGAGCACTGTCATCCAGTCTTGAATCCATTGTATTCATTTTGCATAAGTGTCTCCAGTAGGTGAAGGTATAGATCAGTAGCTATTTTCTCATTCCTTAGTTTTCAATCCAGTTCAAGACCAAGTCTTTGAACAGTCTATGAAATCATTATCAGTACTCCTCAGAAACATCAGAGTCATGGAAAACAAAGAAAGACTGAGCAAGCATCAAAGGAAACTAGGGAGAGGGAGCCACCCAAATACATGTGATACCGTGAATTGGATCCTGGAAAAAAAAAGGTATTTATGGAAGCAGGAATGAAATTTAGATAAATTCTGGGGCTTAGTGAATACAGGCAGCATACCAGTATTGGTTTCTTAGTATTGGTAAATATGCAATAGCAATATGGGACTATACCATTGGGAGAATCTGAAACAGTTGAAGGATATACTGGAACTCTGTACTGTCCTTGAAAATATTCTGTAAATCTAAAATTATTTCAAACAAAAACATTTATTGGGGCACCTGGGTGACTCAGTCAGTTGAGCGTCTGACTCTTGACTTCGACTCAGGTCATGATCTCACCATTTGTGAGTTTGAGCCCCATGTTGGGCTCTGCACTGACAGTGTGGAGCCTCCTTGGGATTCTCTGTCTCCCTGTCTCTCCCTCTGCTCCTCCCCCACTTGCTCTCTGTCTCTCTCTCTCAAAAAAAAAAAAAATAATAAAACGTTTATTAAAGACACACAATGGTAACAAAAGCTCTTTGAACATGGAATACAAGAAAATTAATGTTTCTTTTTTCTGGTCAGTTTTCTTTTAATGTTTATTTGAGAGAGATAGAGAGTGAGCGGGAGAGGGGCAGAGAGAGACAGGGATACAGAGAATCCCAAGGAGGCTCCACACTGTCAGCACAGAACCCAACACGGGGCTCAAACTCCCAAACCGTGAGATCATGACCTGAGCTGAAATCAAGAGTCAGACGCTTAACCGAGACACCCAGGAGCCCTTTTGTGGACAGTTTTACACAACAAGAAAGATGTCTCCAGATGATACACAAGCCACTTTCTCTCCTCCTGTCTCTTGAGGTCTAAATTATTATGACCCCCCCCCCCCGCAAAAATTAGTGAGTCTGCAATGGCAGCGGCATTTCTTAAACATCACCCAATGTGAATGAAGGTTTATTTGCTTATTCATGCAACCCAAAGCTCCTTTTGCTGCTAATTTCTGTAAAAAGTATCCACCCCCAGAACTTGAAAACACATTTTATAGGAAGATATGGTAGCAGATTGATGGAACCCCTATAGTTTAAGTCAGACTTTTAAAACCAAGCGTAGTTTTAAATTAGGGTTAATGAATGAGAATACGTAAACTAGAAAGTGAACTTTTCTTTTAAAAAAATCACATTTTACACAACAATAAAAAGGAAAAGAGGACCCCTGGTAAATGGGTCCAGAATCTGTCCATTTGCATCATCTCATCTCTCAAAGTAATACCTTTCAGCTGTTACCCAACACCCTCAGAATAAAATTTTCATTGCCTACAACAGCACAGGTGGCACCATGAGTCTATTATCCCTGAACATTTCTCCAGCCTTATCCCATTACCCTTTCTCACTCATCTTCCCATTGTTGCTGTTCAACGCTGTTGGTCTGCCATGGGTGGTCCACCCTGAAGCTAAAAGTAAAGCTTGGGTTTTGGTCTTATTTATAGGGGGCTTTGCGCGGCCATATGCACTTATAAAATTTTCAGAAGTAAGTTATTTGAACTGCCCTTGCTTCTGACAACGATCTCTCTCTATTCCAATGTCCCCGTCATTACAGATGCTGTCCCACAATGGGCAACATTGGAGTGACCAAGATCATTGTGGGGTTCTGGCTAAAGGGAAGGAAGATCTGAGGTGCATATGCATGTAATTTTAGGGTGCTGGAAATGTTTGCGTAGTGCATACTCACTTTCATGTATATTTACAAGTTTCTAGGTGCCAGGGTCTGAAAGTCCTCCAAGAATGTATCTACTACTGACTGTACCAACTCATCAGGGGTAGTGACAAAGAAATGAAGAGCCAAGGTCCTATGACGATATGTTGTGTGTCCTACGGTGCCCAGCAATGGGAGAAGAATGTTCACAGAAGAGAAATTTCTTATTTCCACGGAAGCTAATATGTGGAAAATTCTTCCACACCTCATGGCCCTCACGTGAAAGAAAGCTGACTTCCCTAATCTGACAAAATTCCTAAAAATTACAGGATGTCACCAAAAAGTTGTAACACTTAAAGAAACGTTTGTAACTTATCAGAAAAACCAACCATCCACACTAGAGGGATGACTGAAATACCTTTTTCTTCTCGGTGCAGAAAATACTCAAAGAAAAGCTTGATGTGTTATGAACAGGCTATCAAAGAGTGGGTAGCCAAAAATGTATGTAAAAGTGTTATAGAAGTATATTTATGTTACTCTCTGTATGTCTTTATATTATTCATGAACCTTAAAAAATTTGTAATTGTAGTTTCCCTCATTCTAAGTACACATTAATATTCACATCAAGTTTTATACTTGCAATTTTTTATTATGTTAAGAGTTCCCAAAAGTGTGTGAACTTCAGGCTTGACAAAACTTAAATCTGCCTCTGTGTGTAAGATAATTTTAAAATTTATAATTGCGTGGCAACTGCACACATTGGACCAAAAGCTTACGTGGAGCCGTCTAGCACCCTAGTGCAAGAATTCACATTTGTAGACAGAGAATCATCTACAACACAGATGCAGGAAGAAACCAGACAGTGCGGCAGCCTGAGTACGGGTCCATCCTCTCTGCCTGACGAGAGCTGGCCTCTTCCTCCACGTCTCCACTTGGCCGGGGTGAACTTCGCGAGTTGCTGAAGTGTGTAGAATCCTTCTTAACACTCTAGCTAAGCTAGATGCCCAGTTATGACCACTTAGCTTGGCTCAGTCTGTGGCTGTCATATCGCCCATGGCAGGTTGGTGTGACTAAACTCATGCTCCCCTAGCAGGGACTCAATTTCCACCAAACAATCTAAAACAGCAATTAATGATTTGCTTCATAAAATTGGACTGAAAGGTAGTTCTGGGGGGAAGGGGAGAGATTTCGCTGTCTATATGTCAAAAGATATCAGGAAGTAACCTATGTTTACACATGATACTTCAACTTTTGGACTGAAATAACACAGGTATTTATTTCAATTTTTTTTTATTTCAGAGAAAGAGTGTGCATGCAAGCAGGAAAGAGGGGGCAGGGGGAGAGAATCTGAAGCAGATTCAATGCCCAGTGCAGAGCCTGACACAGAGCTCAATCCCATGACCTTGGGATCATCACCTGAACCGAATTCAAGAGTCGGGTGCTCAACCGACTGAACCACCCAGGGGGTCCCTATTTTAAATCTTTAAAAAAAAGGTAATGTAATATATTTTAAACCCAAAATATGGCAGGAAAATGAGCAATCTACTGATATCCCCTGCTACCAAGAGCATAAAGAGATAATGATTCCAATATTAAGTTTAGAATACAAAAGAAACCCAAGTACCTTCTCAAGTCAAAAAAGCAAATAAAAGTAATAACTTAGGTCATTAATATAATTCTTTAGAAAAATGTTCCTTTCTAACATAAAAAATGAATAAGAATTAATATATACCCAATTTTTATATATACTCATACATGTTCACATATGTATCTACATACACAGAACCCTCCTTCTGCCAGTATTGTGATATAAAATTTATTCCTGTGGTGCCTGGGTGGCTCAGTCGGTTGGGCATCCAACTTCGGCTCAGGTCATGATCTCATGGTTTGTGAGTTTGAGCCCCGCGTCAGGCTCTGTGCTGTGAGCAGAAGCCTGCCTTAGATTCCGTGTCTCCCCCTCTCTCTCTCCCTCCCCACTCACTCTCTGTCTCTCTGCTTCAAAAATAAATAAACATTAAAAAAAATGTTCCTAACAAAACCTCATTCTTGCTATGTGAATACCAATTTCCATAGTTATTTTTGGAGGTTTTTCAGTTCTTTAACTTGTGTTTAGATGTTTTGTATAGTAGTTTATTATGGAACTTCATTTCCCTCGTTTGGCCATTAAAATGATCTACTTCTACAACGGTATAGTATTTTGCACATATCATTTTTCTTCCTCTCCTCCTCCTGTTCCTCTGTTTCATCTTCTTCTAAGCTCTATTATAACCATGTTCACATTTGTGGCTTTCAAAGAGGGCCAAAATGTACGGCAAAGAAAAACATCGTAAATTCATTATGAAACTCTACTGTGTGTATCCTTATATATTCTCCCGTCCACAAAGAATATATTAATGGGAATTTCTAATTTTGTTCTTCAGAATGAAATAGTGTTGAGTTGTCGAATTCCTGGGCCGCTAATACATTTTAAAGGCTGACACTATTCATTTTGTATGTTGAAAGACACCTTCGAATCCAGTAAATCAACCATTATTGTGAAAAACAGTTGACCTCTTTTTTTCTTTTCCTGTCTCTGCAGGGTACATCAATACTTTCTTGGGCCCAAAGGAAAGAAAGTACACATTCCTCTTATTTCCCAGATTTTCTGGTCCAACTGTACCTGTACTTATTGTCCTACCATTAATTGTCTAGGATCTTCGGTAAAAATCATTGCTTCCCTTCAGCAAGTTTTAGTCTTTTCAAGTCATAAATACGTTGCATATTTCTTTAAATTAAACAAACATTGGGGCGCCTGGGTGGCTCAGTCGGTTGAGCTTCTGACTTCGGCTCAGGTCATGATCTCCCAGCTCGTGGGTTCAAGCCCCCACGTCGGGTTCTGTGCTGACAGCTCGGAGCCTGAAGCCTGCTTCCAATTCTGTGTCTCCCTCTCTCTTTGCCCCAACCCACTCGCATTCTGTCTCTGTCTCTCTCAAAAATAAATAAACATTTAAAAAAATTAAATTAAACAAACATGTATTAACTTCTTACATGTGTTATAAAATATTCCGTTACATACTTGTCTTAATCTTCTCAGGCTGCCGTAACAAACATACTATAAACCGGGCATCTTATAAACAGCAAACATGGATTCTCACAGTGCAGGAGGCTGGCAAGTACAAGATCACGGTGCAGACAGGAACAGCGTCTGATGAGAGCACCCTCATTGATGGTGGTCTCACTGTAACATCACATGGCCGAAGAAACAAGGAGTGTCCCTGGGGTCTCTTCTAGGGCATGAATCCCTCTGCCTTCGTGGTCTAACCACCTCCCAGAGGCCCCACCTCCAAATGTCATCACATTGGGATTACGTTTCATGTATAAACTTTGGCAGGGTGGGGCACAAACATCCAGTCCATAGCAGTATTTTCACAATCGTCAAGTCATTCAATATGCAGAATACCCTGGGAAAGAAAGATTCTTGTTGCCAGTTTGCATACAACGAATAGGGGGCTCAGGGAAATTAAAAAAAAAAAAAAAAAGCCACCAAATGTGCAGAGTGGGGCAGGACCAGCAGGAGCTCCCCTCCTGGATGTAAGCAACAAAGAGCCTGAAGTCCCACCTCGCTTGACCAGCACCTCGGCCGGCAGGTTCTGAGGTCTGAAGCATATTACTCAACTTGTCGAAACCTTGACTTTCTTACTTGTAAACTGGAGGCGATATTAAGTGCCACAGAGGATACCAGCCGGTGATTAAATGAAACAATATATGAAAGGAACCCAAAGTTTATGCGTATAAGGTGGTAACAACAGCTGGCTGTGGCATACAATTCTTGAACCCAAATCCAATGATTTCTCCTAAATCTCAGACATGCCTCTTCGAAATCTGCCCATGTAGATGAAGGAAAACAGGCAACAATAGAAAAAAAAAAATCATTAAAGATGTGATATTTCAGTCCCAAGCCCAAGACTCCTAGAATTCCAGAATTTAGCAGGCACCTAGCGTCATATTTACGTGTCTCTGCCTCCACTTTTAGGGAACTGAGCCTGCATTTCACCCCCACACCAAGTCTCCTAATTGTATCACATTATACCAAGTGCAACTCATCAAGAAAGGTTTTAAAAATGCAATAATCAAGAAGCGTAACACGTATATGAGCGAGTGAGGAAACCAGAGAAGCTTTGTTTTCAATTACAGATTTCCACGTAGCCAACTTTGCTGCCTTCCTTCGATGGAAAAAGAGCTTAATGGAAAACTCTCTCCTATACGTTAAAAATCAAATTTGTGAAGATTTTATTAAGGAAAACCAAAACAACTTTCCATTTCTGGTTTTATACATGGAGCAAATATGTTACCCTCACCAGTTGGGGTGGGGTGCAGGGGTGGAAGTGAACGGAGCAAACAGAGCTTTAAAAAAAAAAAAATACAATGTTCTTGATAAAAGCACAGGCCTCAAGTGGCTCTTCTGGTTTAGCTGTTGTGGGTCTCCAATATGATCTCATGGGATACAGCTCATTAAACGATTGTATGAAAACACAAGAAAATCATTTTATCCAAGCGGTAGCCGCTCCAAATTTTCATCTTGAGTTAACCACAGTTCTTAATGTTCCATGAGTACAGGGGAAAGTTCAAATTCAGAAACGCATAAATGAGCTCTCCAAAGGAAGGCATACGTCCTATTTGGTTTCTAGTTCTGGAAATGTTCAGACAACTGTGTATTTTATCAAAACTAAATATAAATATCTTTCAATGCACATCCAATTACCATGCAGATCACTGCGAGTGACTTATGCGCAACATTCTGGAGCACTGGCTCTCTTTTCTTATCATAAAAGCAACCGGCTTAAGTTAAACCTCTTTTCTATTTCAATTGATAGAGTTCTGCATAGCCCATACTCTAGGACAGAAACAGGATTTTCAAAAGGCTATTACTGTTATGACTCCAACCAGCTACACAGAGATCCTGTCTAGTTTAGATAAATGGCAAATACTCTTGGGCCATATCTCTGTTACCAGCATTATTTCAAAGTTTTATTCTCACTGGAGACATAAGGGCTACGACCTCCCAATCAAACCAAGGAAGGATAAACTTATCGAAGACCCTTATTTTCAACGTGGAACATCAGTAAACCTTAAATACCTCAAGCTAATGGGAATCTCACCAGTATCCAACACAATGAAAACAATTAAGAGAGGATTTAAGATAATTAACACTGAGCCTGGTTCTACACTAATAGACAAAACCCTTAAGGTAGAAACAGAGGAATAACCCACACGGTAGATTTATAGCTACCTGAATAAGCAGGGCAAAAACCTCTTCAAGGACACAGCCATGATAAACGATGTCTTAAATGCTTTACGTTTAGATCCAAAAACGTGTAAATGTGCCAAAAAGATGCACATCAAGGTAAAACACACGAGCTGCAAATTAATATGCTTTATACAATAGCTAATGTCATTTTCACTTTAAAAAAATGATTCTATAATACTGGATTTTCCATTCAATAAGAGTAGTTCTGGAACAATTTTAATGTCTTAAGGATGTGGCAAAATTCTTGGATGCTTTGTAGTATAAAATCACATTTGAGGGATATGTAAGTCCTAAAATGCATGATGGGTGTAAATGAAGGATCAGTAAGTTTCATAAGCACATCTCTTATACTCCTCTCAAGATGACCACCTCCTTCACCTTATTTGCATTCTTTGTTCAGGTTGTAGGGATAACTCCTACATACCCCTGCCTCTTAATGGGCCCCCTCGCCTCTGCTAGCACCCCTGAAGAAAATGTCACCTACCCTTCCACCACCATTATCTTTATTTTTTTACACTTATTTATTTTTGAGAGACAGAACATGAGCAGGGGAGGGGCAGAGAGAGAGGGAGACACAGAATCCGAAGCAGGCTCCAGGCTCCGAGCTGCCAGCACAGAGCCCGACGCGTGGCTGGAACCCACAGACGGTGAGATCATGACCTGAGCCGAAGTCCGACGCTCAACCGACTGAGCCACCCAGGCGCCCCAGACCACTGTTATCTTTAAACAAGTCAGATGTAAACATGTCAATTCTCAGCTGAAAACTTAATAGATCCTCCTAGCCCATGAATGATAAAGTTTGATCTAAGATCTTAGCTTTATGGACAATGGCTTTGATGATTTCCAATTTTATCATCTACTATTTGCCTTTCCTATACCTCTGCACACCATGATCTCACAACACCAGACTGTAGTTTCTTAGAGACAACGTGTCCATTTAATACGTACTTGTCTTCACAACTTACTCTTCTCTCTGTCTGGGTTAAGAATAATTTCCACCCCTCCCCACGCCCCTCAACAACCTGCCCCCTTTATGTATGTCTGGGTAACAGTTATGGTTCAGAAGAAAGACAGCGCTGGCATATACATGGTTTCATGACAATCCCTGTGTGTCTCATTTTGTTTTACCCTCTCCTCTAGAGTACTTTGGCATCTTGGGGTGCCTGGGTGGCTCAGTCAGTTGAGTGTCCGACTTTGGCTTGGGCTCTGTGCTGACAGCTCAGAGCCTGGAGCCTGCTTCAGATTCTGTGTCTCCCTCTCTCTCTCTGCTCCTCCCCTGCTCATGCTCTGTCTCTGTCTCAAAAATAAATAAAAACATTAAAAAAAAATTAGAATACTTTGGCATCTTAACTACACTTTTATTATTGCATTTATTTATTCTTCAGTCTTATGATTAGTGTAGTACATACTCAGTTTTGAGTTCTACTGTTATTTGTTTCCTTCTTAAGTTTTTATTTAAATTCCAGTTAATTAACATCCAGTGTAATGTTAGTTTCAGGAGTAGCATTTAGTGACTCATCAGTTACAGACAATACCCGGTGCTCATCACAACCAGTGCACTCCTTAATGCCCGTCACCTATTTAACCAACCCATCACCCCTCCTACTTGCACTCTGGTAATCATCAGTTTGTTCCCCACAGTGAAGAATCTGTTTCTTGGTTTGCCTCTTTTTTTTCCCTCCCTGTGTTCATTTGTTTTGTTTCTTAAATTCCACACTTGAGTGAAATCATATGGTATTTGTCTTTCTCTGACTTACTTATTTTGCTTAGCATAATACTCTCTAGCTCTATCCACATTGTTATAAATGGCAAGATTCCATTCTTTTTGATGGCTGAGTAATATTCATATATATATATATACATATATATATATACATGTATATATATATATATATATATATGCATAGCCCGTGCTCTAGGACAGAAACAGGATTTAGAAAAGACTATTACTGTTATGGTTCCAACCAGCTACAGAGGGATCCTGTCTAGTTTAGATAAATGGCAAATACTCTTGGGCCATATCTTTGTTACCAACATTATTTCAATGTTTTATTCTCACTGGAGAGATTAGGGCTATGACCTCCCAATCAAACTGAGAAATGATAAATTTATCGAAGGCTTTTATTTATATTGCCAGAAGTATGAGATTGCACTTTTCATGTAAATTATTTTCAATATTTATTTATTTCATTGATATGAAATGCATTGTGTATTAGGTATTAGTGCCTCGTACTTTTTTTCTTTCTCAACTGGGAATTTTCATCTATGAATACCTATTTATGTCTTATTCGATTATTCATTCCACTGGGGTGTAATTTTCCCGTATTTACTTATTAGCAAGCTTTATAGACTGCATATATTTCCCTAGTGTTTATCGTTTGACTTTATGTTTTAATTAAGATAGTTTTACCATCTGCCCTTAAACTTTCATATGTGCAAATATCTTCACTGTGATATCTTTTCCTTTGTGTTAATGCTGACAAAGACTTCCCTCATCCCGAGATCAAATAAATATTTAGCTATATTTTTTTTCTTTTTTTTTTAGCTATATTTTCTTTAAGGTTTTTTTTTTTTTTTTGGTTGTTGTTGTTGTTGTTCTTTTGTATATTTAATCATGGAATCAATGCAGAATTTATTTTGATGTATGGTACCTGATGATGCTCTCTGACTGGTTATTGTTCAAAATACCCCAAACCCCATATAATTCTGGCTAATCATTCCTTTCACTACAGATTTTGTTATTCCACCTCTAAAAAATAACTAAATTCAAATATCCACATGAATGATTTATGAGGTATCTCTTCTACATGATTGATCAGTTCATATATTTTTGCTTGAGTATCACCCATTTAAAATTAATATAGCTTAATAATCTGTTTTACTACCTGCTAGGATAGGTCTCTCTTCCTTTTTAATTGTGGCGGCTATACCTTTTAGAGTGTTGCTATTTCTTCATCACCCCTATTTTCCAGCAAATCCCTGATGGCCACAGAATTGAATGATGGTTACCCTATTTTCTAGCTTGTCCAGATTCCCAGTCTTTAAGAAAAAGAGCAGACTGGAAAAAGAGAAGGGGAGAAATTTAATTGCCTTCCTTTTCCATGTTTCTCATTAGATACAGTGTCTGTATATCAGTTTTTAAAAATTCAGCTCTTTTAAAAACATGAAAATCAATACAGATTCTACAAATACATTACCTTTTGGTTTTAATGTTTGAGAAAATTTACCCAGAAAGCCCTGCATGGCTTTACATAATGTTGGTCAAAACTCACAAAGGACCATATCATACATTAGGAGCAAAGGAGTAACACAGATCGTTTAGAATGGATCACTAGAGGGAAGGTTAAGTTTGTTCTTTCAGAAAGGAAATTGGCAATTCTTTTCTGAAGGTAAAAATCTAGATATTCCCAATCTAATTAATAACCCAACGATTCCATTTTATTTATCACGTGCCTGTGAAATATCCTGAAAATTGTGTAAAATGTTTCCCAAGAGAAACAAATGTTGAAATAAGAATTTCAGTTGCAGAATTCACAAGATTCTAATGAATGCTATGCATTTGAAATCTAGTTGTGCTTATTTTTATTTATTTTTTTAAATGTTTTATTTCTTTTTGACAGAGAGAGAGAGAGAGAGACAGGGAATGAGCAGGGGAGAGGCAGAGAGAGAGGGAGACACAGAATCCAAAGCAGGCTGCAGGCTCTGAGCTGTCAACACAGAGCCCGACGCAGGGCTCGAACTCACAGACGGCGAGACCATGACCTGAGCCGAAGTCAGGCACTCAACCGATTGAGCCACCCAGGCGCCCAGCGTTGTGGTTATTTTTAAAACCCAGATATTATCAACCTTCTGTACTGATTGGCTTTGTACGTGTCTGACCGGCACCGAAGTTGTGGGTCCATTTCTTCAGGGTCATATTTCTTGTGCTCAATTTGCTGATGGTGAAATGTCTCATATTCTACTGGGCACAAATATTCCAAACATTACTCACAGAAATTAAAGGAAAGTAGACCATATTGGAATGGAATTATTCATTCACTTCAACGCAGCCTAACATGGCTAATTCCACGCAGGAGTCTTAAGTTTAAATAAACTTTTCATGGCAATCTATTTTCTGGAGACTTTTGCTTTGTTTGAATTCTTTTATAGAAGGACATTTTCCTCCATGTGTTTATTCTCACAGACAAATACAGGAAAAAGCCCACTTGGTCTTGTTGACCTTTCTGCTTAGCAACTATTACTTTCCTTAGCTCAAAGGTAATTCTTTATTCAAGAGGGCCTTATTTAGAACACATGATAGGCATTCAGAGTTTTCCAGTAGCCTCTGAATACCACAGAGTATTTATTTACATTGTATAAAATTAGAGGAAATGAAGGGGTATGCATTTGAACTAGAAGCAACGGCCTAATTCTCTTCATGGAGAGAGATTTCAGTCAATGTCACTTGGTGGAGTGGGGGTTGGGGGAGAACTCAAATTACAAACATTTTAAGCAATATAGATTTTTGTTACCTAACAATGAAATATATAGTGCTACTTTCTAAATAATACCCAGGCTATGAATTACAGACAATTTCTATGTTATGTATTGTCTTAGAGTACAGTTTGATTCTTGTCTTAGCAAATTAAGGCATATGGAATCATCTTTGCTGACCTAGCCCAAATGTAAACTACTTTAGGGGGAAATGTTATTTTAAAAGGACTGAGATGCATCTAATAGGATATCTAACTTTATATGAGCTCATGTATTTGCACACAGATCGTTCATAGAAAACCAGCTACTGACCACCCAGCACCTGATATGATGCAAACAGAATTTGTACCAGAATACTTTTCATTAACCCAGATCACAACTCTTCAAGTCCTATCCTTTCTACTGCTTCACAAGAAGGGACCTTATTTACTTAGTTTGAGTTTAAATATATTTGACAGCAAATTCTGTAGAACAGAACATTCAAGCTTAAGGCAGGGAGAAAATGCTATAAAGATGCACTCTCAATATTTCTTAATGTAACATGCAAAAGTAATGTATCACCTCAAAGGGCAAAAACACTTCTCAGTATCTATCTTGTGGGATGTTCATTCAGTAAAATAAATAAATAGGAAGCAAGGATATAAAAGCAATTCTATAAATAAAAGCTAACGGATATAGATACTATGCAGATACCAAAAGTGGTTGAATATATCTCCATCTTAAGAAACCTTTAGGAAGAAAAATGGTAAACTATTTCCTTTATATTGACACTGAAAATAGGCTTGAATGATCCATAATAATAAATTCCCATTGAACAAGGCCAATTTTTCAAAGTAAGTGCTTCACATATCCAAATCCTTATTATTTGAGCTCTTCTTAGAAGACATTTTATATATCACTTTGCAGAAATCTTTATGAAAGATATTATTTTGTTTCTTAAACTCCACAGAAGGAAGGCAGTCAGTCCTGTAGACGTCTTGATTTTACTCTAGTGAGATCCTTATTGGACTCCTGACTCATAGAACTTTGAGATAGTAAATGTGTGTTCTTTTAAGCTCTCCCTTCCAGAAAAAAAAAAAAAGTCTATTTAATTTATCAAGCTTAATGAAGAACCAATGCAAGAATATATAGGTTGGGGGCACCTGACTGGCTTAGTTAGCAGAACACTGCACTCATGATCTAGGGGGGTTGAGTTCAAGCCCCACAGTGGGTGAAAAGACGACTTAAAAATAAAATAAAATAAAATAAAATAAAATAAAATAAAATAAAATAAAGAATATATGGGTTGAAACGTAATCATTTTCATCTGTATATATCTCACAACCCTGACATCCAGAATAACAACTTTGCCAATGTAACTCAATAAAGATTCTTAATAAAGAGATTCCTTAAAAATATAAAAAAGAGGGGGCGCCTGGGTGGCTCAGTCGGTTAAGCGTCCGACTTCAGCTCAGGTCACGATCTCGCGGTCCGTGAGTTCGAGCCCTGCGTCAGGCTCTGGGCTGATGGCTCAGAGCCTGGAGCCTGCTTCCGACTCTGTGTCTCCCTCTCTCTCTGCCCTCCCCCGTTCATGCTCTGTCTCTCTCTGTCTCAAAAATAAATAAACGTTTAAAAAAATATATATATATATATATGCATATATATATATATGAATATTTTAAGAGCAGGTTCTATATTGAAATGTGAGTTTGAAATACCCCAATGAGTTTTGTACTCTTTACACGGAGTCCACTAAATATCAAATGCGACCCATATACACCATAGATTTAACAAGAGTTAGAATGGCGATTAATTTGTGTGTTGGAGAATACTCATATGTTTTCTAAATTTATGCATTCACATATTTTTATGGGTGTCTGAGATATACATGTATATGTGTAGATATATAAGTATAGAATTAAAAGTGTTTATCTCTAAATAGTATGCTATTTAGTATCGTATGCTTAAAGGATATACTTATTTTTTCCCTTCATTTTTCTGGTTTTTAAATATTCTCTCATATAGAGGTATTCTCTCATATAGATGATATACTTGGAAGCAGGCTTATGTAATGATTAAGTACTCTATGGAAACAGATGTTTTTGAGTAAATCTCTTATTGCATCCAATTAAGACCCATATAATATTAAGTTGCCTCATAATTGGCCAGACTTGATTAGAGTTAGACAGCCGGATGGATCCTTTGTAATGTACATTTCCCCATTCATAATTATTATTCAAGGTCTCAATACCATTATTGTAAAAATATGTGAAATCAACACCATTTTGTAGGACACGCAAATTCTTTGTTGGGTTATTTGGAGGTAAGAATCATTTCTGCTTTATTAATGTCATTTCATTTATGTCCTGTACCATGAGAAAAGTAACCTATACATTTTTCCCCTCTACTTGGAGAGTAAGTTCTACCCATTGACACCTACCTCCACAGGTCACCTCAGGTAACCACCATCTGTTATTCCAACATGATAATCCTTTCTTGCCTATCACGTTGCTTTTTTCTCCTTACCCACTCCATCCATTTTACAAAACAAAAAACAGAAAAAGGCAGGGGAAGGGAAGTTATAATTATAATTATCACCTATTTATCAGTTACAATTATGGAAAGACAGACATGGCACACTGGTTGTAAGTATTTACAATGGTTGGACATGGAGTAGGAAAGTCAAAATGAGAATAGTATCCCAGGGCTAGTAATGGTTTTGTTGACATTCCTAGACCTAAAGGGGTAGAGTGAGAGAGAGTCTGTGACAACAGGGCACCGGGTAGGATCTGTGACCCTTGGTGGAAGGCTACAGCCAGCATGTGTTAAACTCCAGAGGAAGCCAGAGGATGGCTAGACTTCTACCTACATACACCCTACTCTCTCTTTCTAATAACTTGCCATGGCTCTCGATAGGCTAATTTTAACACAAATCCAAAAGGGAGCCAACTGATGCAATCCCTACAGGCCAGCTACCCTGGCACAAGGGCACTGCAAGGAAGAGGAGAGAGGATTTGCAGGACCGAATGGATGATGCCCAGGACTCATGCCTTTGAGATTTGATTTTTGTCTAATAAGCCTTCCAGAGCAATTGTGTAAACTTCTGTGAGCCTCAGATCATTGTGAGAACCTGAGGAAGGCTGTAATCTCTCAAGCCCCCAAAATACACATGTAAACACACATGCACACACAGATGTATGTACATGCACACACACACACACACACACCTACATACACACACACACCACAATGGGGCATGAACTTTTGGGGAGACTTTTGTAATTCCTTGAACTTATTCAAAGATCCAGGTTAAGGGGCGCCTGGGTGGCGCAGTCGGTTAAGCGTCCGACTTCAGCCAGGTCACGATCTCGCGGTCCGTGAGTTCGAGCCCCGCATCAGGCTCTGGGCTGATGGCTCGGAGCCTGGAGCCTGTTTCCGATTCTGTGTCTCCCTCTCTCTCTGCCCCTCCCCCGTTCATGCTCTGTCTCTCTCTGTCCCAAAAATAAATAAACGTTGAAAAAAAAATTAAAAAAAAAAAAAAAGATCCAGGTTAAGAATTTCTGCTATATATTAATAAGGTTCAGGGATCTTTTTTTTTCTCCCACAAAGATTTTAATTCTACTTTCTTTTGTGAAATCACAAGATCAAAATAAAGGAGGGTTTTTATCTAACTTTGTGTCTCTGAGCCAATCAATTGTGTGGAAAACAGACAATGAAGAGAATACCCTTGTGAAGAAATTCACATTTGGCAATCGCATCAATACGGAAATGATTTGCAAGTATTTACGGAAATGATTTGCAAGTATTTATTTTAAAATACATTTACACTGGGGCGCCTGGGTGGCTCAGTTGGTTAAGCGTCCGACTTCAGCTCAGGTCATGATCTTGCGGTCCATGAGTTCGAGCCCCGCGTTGGGCTCTGTGCTGATGGCTCAGAGCCTGGAGCCTGCTTCCGATTCTGTGTCTCCCTCTCTCTCTGCCCCTCCCCTGTTCATGCTCTGTCTCTCTCTGTCTCAAAAATAAATTTTAAATAAATAAATAAATAAAATACATTTACAGGATTTAAGAGTTTTAAGTGAGGGTGCATATTCAAATAACAGTATTTAAATGGTTTATATTTAAACTATTCTAATTCAGTGTAGCTACAAGTCAGAGACATACTTCACGTTCAAACTCATTTGTTATATAACCAACTCTTCTATTATAAACTCTTTAAGGATAATTTGGAAGTGACTGAATGCATTATATATTTTTAAAGCAAAACCTTCTAACTTTGGGGGAAAAAAACCTTGAAGTATTTTCGAGTCGGAGAAAAAACACTCGTGTCTCTGATAGAAATCCAATGAATGGTGCTTCTTTAAAGGATATATGGATCACGGTTGGAGACCCTAGGGAAAGGCTGAAATCTGTGTGGTGATATAACTGTCACATTGACACAGGAATGGGTCTGTTGATATTAGCCCGGCTAATCATTTTGCTAATTGGACAGCCAGTTGGGCCACAGTGCAAAGTCAGATCGGTTTTCACTTTAACTACTCACACAGATGATGTTTGACTCAAATGCATTACTTTATACCAACACACCGAATGGCTGTAAAAATAATACCACATGTGTTGCTGCTTCTTTCTAATAAGTGTCTTCCTCAATTTTCCCTGTTATAATAGAGATTTTAACATGGAAAAATTAAAGGTTATTTAAAGGGTATCAGTTGAAAAGGTACCCATAAGATTTTGGAAATAAATCCAGCTACCAGAGAATAATCTATCACTTGTCTTCCCCTTAAGCAACGCCATTCAAATGGACCTACCTTTGATTTCCTGTTTAAGAAGCACTCTTTTTTTTTCCGGTTTTCTTTACACAAATTACATGGCTTCATCTTAAAACCAAATTTGGATTTTTAAATAAATATGTTCCATTTCTTCCTTTTTAGATTTAAAAAAAGTAGATGTTTGCAGATATTTCCATGTGGTAGGTGAAATGCAGGATTATTTTGAATGTGCCCAGGCACATGCACAAGCTAAATCAAACAGACTGCATATCTTCTGAGAAACAGAACCACTTCCTGGCTGATGGTTTGGATCTACCTCTTTTGTTTATTAGTGATTTTTATCTTCAGAGTTAAGAAAAAAATTATTTCAAAGTTCCCGTTGTATAGGTGGTCCAGTATCTGCTAACTACTGAGGATTACCCTCAAAAGAAGGAATTTTGCAGTCGATTTAAATAAGATAATCAGAATTACTGTGCATATTTCAGATCAGTTGAATTATTGTGGCCCCCAAACTAGTAGGTATTTGCCTTTAAGACAAGAAATGTTAAAACAAGGGATGAGACTTCACTAATGTTCGCACAACCAGCAAAATGTTAAGCCTTCAAAAATAAGTTCTTTGGTGGCTAATTCATATGAGTCATTGAATTTTCTCATTAGGTAACTTATTATTTCTCGAGGACAGAACTACTCTTTAGAGAAATTTTCAAAGGATTGTTTAGGACCTTTAGTCTTTTAGGGAATTAGAACACCTATTACGTTACTTTATAGTGAAATTTAAACTAATGATCAAAATCCCCACCAGGTCAATCTATTAACTAAGAATCAGAAAAATGGATCTAAGTTTCATTTCCTTTATTTCTCCTGCTTAACATCTGCTGGAAGTGCAAATGGACACCGAAATAAATAATGGAAAGAGAGTCTTGCTGTAGCCAATACATATTGGCACAAGTGGAAAAATACATAATCCTGAAAAACGATTAATTTTGAATATGTACATTGGATTAAAGAGAATATGGTCCTATTTGTTTCTTTCATAGGTAAAAAAAATGGAAAGGTCTAAACTCATACTATATTTATATACATCCCCTTAAATGTTCGACGATCTCATCTTTATGACTACTCTTGATGCTCCCTCTGCCTGTGATTTTCTTCTGTGATTTTCTTCTGCTACCCATGTTCTCTCCACTCTCACCAAGCCTGCTGGTCTGACTCACAGTTCTCTTGTCTAAGGCTCAATCCAGTTACCTCCAGGGAAGCCCCAGCTTTCTTTCCACTTCTTGCCAGCCATTAGACATTCCTTTTCCTTGCTCTTCTCACTTGAGCCTCATATGCTCTTGTCTTACTAAGAATACTTCTAACACTGTCTTCTTTTTTTCTTTTAATTTCTTTAACATTTATTTATTTTTGAGAGCTGGAGGGCGAGTGGGGGAAGGGCAGAGAGACAGGGCGACACAGAATCCGAAGCAGGCTTCAGGCTCTGAGCTGTCTGCACAGAGCCCGACGCGAGGCCTGAACCCACAAACCGTGAGATAGTGACCGGAGTTGAAGTTGGACACTTAACCCACTGGGTCCCCCCGGGCACCCCTATAACACTACCTTCTAATGGCTAACTTGTCTTTCACCCCTTGTAAATTTCTTGAGACTATCTTTTATCTTAGAATAACTTCTGCCCTGAATACTACCTGCCTTTCACATGATAGGTCATACATAACTAATCATCGCATTGAATCAGCACCCAACCATTGGGACAATCTTTCAAGATTTAAATTTGAGTTTATGACTATAGTAATTCAGACGTTCTCTCCTTGGCATGGCCAGGTTGGCTTGTTGATACTCTTGGTGTAATTGCCATAGACACATACGGATGGGAAACCAGTGTTTTCTTCACAGAGCTTCAAATGTCACGTGTTCTATAACAGTGGTCATTTGTCCAGTCAGTAATTCAAAGGCCTCATTTTTAGAATGAGGAAATAAAAAGATCAAACCAAGTTTTATATCCTTTTGACCTCAACTTTACATGGTGAAAATAACACATACTTCTTATAAACTCTGTAAGGACTGAAAATATTTTCTTCATTCCTGTACTCTCAGTAGTAGCACACTGTTGCTGTGATCTAAATCTTTATTGAATTAATAAATAAGTAGCATGACTTTTCAAGATCACTACTGTCACTAAGCAGTACATTACATCATTAGAAGGAGATTCACATGCCTCTTTGAAATATTGTGGTCTGGATTGTTTAGATATGTAATATACTATCAACTAAGAATGGATTTGGTTGTAGGGACCTCAGGTTGTCTTTGGTTAGAAGAGAAAGTATGATTACAACACAGTATGTTGAATAAGAAGTAGAGCCCTATTCAACCATGTTATTGGCCCATGAGAAAAACTCGCTCTGGCCTTCAAGGCCTTTGGCACAGTATTACAGTTCACCAGTTAATACCCTTTCTCTTACTCGTTATGGTCCAGCTCCCAATGGCTTTTTTGTATTGCTTCTTTAGCATGCCCATTTCTGCCTTCAAGTTTTTGTTCTTACTTTTGCCCTCAAATCTTCTCAAAAATTGTATTCCTGTCATCCGAGTCCCAGTGTGGATGGGTCTTCAAAATATCTTACCTAAAGGTAAAATAAGCAACTTCCTTCTGTCTTTCCCTACTACATCACTTAGTGTTATTTGCCTTATCACATTTACCACCATCCAAAATTACCTAGTTGGTTTTTATTTTCTGGTCCAATGAAATACATATGGATTTGGGGGCTCCATGAGAATAGGGTCCTTATTCCGTGCCACTGCTGTTTCCTCACTGCCTGGAACAGTGTTAATTTATTGAATGAAATGGTTTTTTAAATAAGTGTCAGTTCTTTTTGTCTATGTCTCTAAAATCTAAGTGACCACTGAGAATGTTTGTGCTATATTTAGATATTAAGTGTATCCATAGTATACAATATATAATATAGTATATGATTTTGTTCCAAGTTACACAGCAAAAGTCAGTAGCACATCATCAATGATCTGCTTAAGTGTAGGTTGAAAAAGAAGAAAAATTTGTTTTTAGCACCTAATTCAAATTTAGGGGGGAAAAAAAAAGCACCGTACTGTGAATACTTATTATAATTTGGTTGAAACTGATCCGATGTGGATTTAAGGTGCATTAGAGGTGTTTGCAACTGAAGACAAGGGTCTGTAAAGATAATGTATTATTCTAGCCTTCATTGCTTCCCCAAAATTGAAAGTATGTTCTCCGTGATCCTCCTTTGGGAAAGGAGACTTATTCAGAGTGGGAGTTTGCCTGCATTTGATTGTTCAGCTGTATATCAACGGGCGTGGGTTCAGCAGGGGTCTCTGCCATTCTGCATTCAATCCTCCAGAAAATCACCACCCAAATATCCTACAACAGGGATCAGGCTTCGGTTTAAGTGCTGCTCCCCTCGCATACTTGTGTTCTAGTCATTTAGAAAAGTGTGATTAAAAACCATTATGTGCCCTAACAGATGTGACCTTAAAGAGTCTACTAAGGTTTAAAAAAAAAAAGGTGCAAAGCAATAGTGGTTAGACTAACACCAGGAAAGTATTATATGAGCTGAACCACATTGAAAAACTTCTCATTGATTACTACCTTCTGTTTCAAGAAAAATACCACGATGTTTAAGAATGAGCTGCAACGATCCTAAATCAGCCCCTTTGCCCCTTCTCTCTGCTCTCCTGGTTCTAATGAGGAAGAAATTAAACTTAGATGGTTTCTGAATCTTAAATAGGCTTCACTGAAGAGGAATACTGGATTGTTACATCTTCGTTTTCTCTACCCTCAGATAATTTCATCCATGTGCCAAGAAAATATAAAACAAACAAGATAAATCCATGGAAACCATTTAGAAAATGAGATTCCCCCCCCCCTTTTTTAAATCTCTCTTGTAAATAAATACTAACGCATGCTTAGTGATCATGGAGAAATAAACAGCTCCCTTTTATTAAGCATGTTGCGCCTGCTGACTGTCTTCCTAGTTTCTGAGAGTTCATAAAAGGATCTCAATGTTTTTTGTATTTAATGTAATTGACTGATTATGTCTTGTCCACAAATATGCTGCTACTGAGCTCAGAGAGCTTTTTTGGAAGTAATAACTTCTCCTATTTGTAAGGACTGATACATTATTCTTCTCTTATCTCCTTGCTCCTTTCCTTGTTCTATTTATGACCAAAGATATAAATAAATAAGAAATCTCCTAGGCAAAGGGTAGAGTCTTTCAGCAAGGGAATTTGTCTACTGGCTTTGGATTCAGTAATATTAGGCATAAGATATATTTCCCTGAACAATTTATTAGCAGTACACATATGCCTCAATTATGAACCTGAATAGTTCATGTTTTAATATTTTTTTTTAATTTTATCTTTTCCTTATATGGATTCATAGTGTTTATAAGCAATAGGACAATAAGATGGGGCTACAGTGTCTTAGAAAAGGTAGCTTTGAACCCCTTGTATGACTCTCAGAGTGAATGATTCCTAAGTAGTCAAGGCTTTATAATCGCACAATGCATTATTGAATTATAAGCACTTTTAGATATCACCAAGTAAAAAGATTTTATAATAATTTTTTTAAGTTAAAAATTTTTCAAATGGTCTTCAATGTAGCCCATGTTAGAAGATGGAGCAGAAAATATTAGAAGTAACTATACCCAGCTCTCAAAAACTGGAGTAAATTTGCTGTTTGAAATCAGCCCCTGGAAACATAGTTGCCTGCCCCTTCTAACACCAACCAATTTAAAAAAAAAAAAATGTTTATTTATTTTTGAAAGAGAGAGAGAAAGAGAGAGCATGTGAGCAGAAGAGGGGCAGAGAGAGAGAGGGAGACACAGGATCCAAAGCAGGCTCTATGCTGTCAGCCCAGAGCCCGATGCAGGACTTGAACTCAGGAACTGTGAGATCATGACCTGAGCCGAAGTCAGATGCTTAACCGACTGAACCAGCCAGGAGCCCCAAAAGCAACCAATTTTAAAATTACTTTTTTTTTTTTAATTTTTTTTTTCAACCTTTATTTATTTTTGGGACAGAGAGAGACAGAGCATGAACGGGGGAGGGGCAGAGAGAGAGGGAGACACAGAATCGGAAGCAGGCTCCAGGCTCTGAGCCATCAGCCCAGAGCCTGACGCGGGGCTCGAACTCACGGACCGCGAGATCGTGACCTGGCTGAAGTCGGACGCTTAACCGACTGCGCCACCCAGGCGCCCCTAAAATTACTTTAAAGTTTGTAGAATAATATTCTGCTCCTGTGGGTAATTACAATTGCATGTTATGCATATTTAATTATTTAAATAGTATGCGTCATGAGGGTAGATATCAGGGACCTGTGCCCAAGCCTCATCCTTCATCCCTGCCTCAGGAGAAGGTATGAAAGAACTGAGGAAAGTACTTGGGTTTGGAGCAAAGGCACCTGATTATTTAGTAAACTCAAGTCATGGCTATTCTTCAGCTGAGCTGAAAATTAGTATTATCTCTCTAACAACAAGCAGAAATTTACCAGGTAGCATAAAAGAACAAAAGATGATGTCTCAGAAACAGAAAGCGGAAACATTGTTTCCACACCAACAGGTTTAAGAAGAGCCTTTCATCAGATTGCTGGGTCCACAGCCCCACTCCATCCAGAGTTGTCCTAAAAGCTAGCATAAAGAGTCATGAATTCACTAGTGGTTAATTGTGGCTCGCACCAAATGGAATAGTAAACATTCCTCATTTATGTGCAATATGCAGAAATGATTCAGGATAATGTTAAGATTCCTAAGGATGCCCGTGCTATCTGGTTGAATATGGTGACGTGAAAGGTCTTTTGAAACTGAAGAGCAGACCAGTCACAAGGCAGGAAAGACATCAAGACTCAAGGTAAGTGCTTATAATCCAGAGACACTGAGTGTCAGTATATGAGGGAAGGCATGAAGTTGGAAGGCACCATGTTTAACCTGGCTAGACAAAAATTCTTTCTGGGAATTCCACTTGTAACAGTTAAAGGTCTAAAATTTGGGGGTGCCTGAGTGGCTCAGTTGCTAAGCCTATGAATTTGGCTCAGGTCATGATCTCATGGTTCGTGGTTTCAGGCCCTGTGTTGGGCTCTGTGCTGATGGTGGGGAGTCTGCTTGGGATTCTCTCTCTCTCCATCTCTCTCTGCCCCTCCCCCACTCTCTCTATCTCTCTCTCTCTCTCTCTCTTCCAATTAAATAAATGAACTTAAAAAAATAAATGAAGGTCTAAAATTTTGCCTAACAAAATAATTCATTTAGGTTTTTTTGATGCAGAGGGGAGAAGAGATTTTGGTAGGAAAGTGGGGAGAAAGGAAGAAGACAATGCCGTGAGAAAGTTGCACTGGAAAAGTCTATGTCTGAAGATTGCTGTATGATTTCTCTGGCAGCTCACTTCCTCTCTGTGAACCTCAGTTTCTTCATGTGTGAGATAGAAGTAAAGCTAATGACTTCTAGAACTGTTGACAAGCTCATAAGAAATGATGTCTCTAAAAGGCCAGATACGATGTCTGGAACACAGTAAACTCAGAAATTTGTTTCGTAGAGTTCCTTCAGAAAACTCCGAATCTGTCTTGACTGAAATAAAGGAAGAAGAATTTTAGTATTACTTTCTCATTGTCTATTTTGATTAACATTTAAATGGGAAGCAACATGGACCCAGGTGGCCATAATGTAGTTATTATATCGGGAATTTTGTGTTCGTGAGACTAAGAAGAACAAAGAGGTAAGATAGAAAATGGCTCAAATCGGCTCTAGAGACAGCACAGCCTTCCCGCCAGTGGAAGATTCCAGTTTTTGCAAGAATTGGTGGCACTCTATATCTCTCTATCGGGTGACTCCTCAAAGGAATGAGAAAGCGCTCTGGTGGATGAGTTATTATGAAGTGCCTTCAGTACATAGGATGGCGGTCCTAACAAGGAGAATGTCTGGACAGCCTTTCTCTAGAACAGAAGACTGGGAATGTGCAGACAGAGGCAAAACACGTAACATTCGGATCTAGCTGTCTGACTTCAAGATTGACCAAAAGCTTTCATGAATTAATTGTTGCATGAAGCATAGTCCTAAAAGGTGGTGAAAAGTTAGAAATGTAGACACTTCTGCTTCATCCTGGCCCAGTAAATCCTGACTGTACAGTTGTAAGAGAAAACTATGTTTTATATAGAGAATACCCCCTTGATATGGCAATTTAGCAAGACAGTCTCTGGATTAAAGAAATGACTTATATGATTTTTCTTCTCTCTGTAACAACTGTAAGAGATCTTAGAAACCTCTTATGAATGTGTTTTTCCTACTCTGTTTCACAACAGTCACCAAATAAGATGCTTTAACTACAGATGGCAGCAAGTTTGATTTTAAACAAAGACGATTTAGATAAATTTCAGGGTCTGCATAAAAAAAAATTTAGAATATTCATGAATTCTGATCTCACACAATTTTCAACAATGACACTTTTGTATTCAAAATGATTTGATCACCTTTAGAGTAATGATTAATCCCTATACTAATAAATACTTTATTTAAAATTGCACACAGGGTTACAAATATTCACAACTTATATCAGACTGTTGACAATGTCTCCATCCACATTTGATGCCATTATCCCTATTATATACAAGGCACATGGTAGTGGAGACAGACTAATCGACCCTGTAATTCACAACTTACTAGTCTTCAAAAAAAAAACTGAATACATCAGTATCTCTTTTCTCTAACAATGATGATACTTACATACGTCAATTATGTCTAGCTGTAAGCACATTAGTCTTGGTAAATGAAAGAAGCATGAGTTAACATTGATCATACGGCAGATATCAACTTACAGACACAAATATATTTTTGCTCTTCTCAGTACGTCCTGTTGTATTTCAGTTAAGTGAGGGGAACAAAAAACAAACGAACAAACAAATAGATGTAAAATTTGTCCTTCGGACTGAGATTTCATTTCATTAAAAGAGCTTTGATTATTTTAGGAAATTTTGCACTGATACAAGGGGCGTATAATAATTAAGCTTTTGGAGAATTCTTTACAGTTCAAGTACAAGGATCCTCATAAATGGGCAGCCCTGTGTCGTAACATTGAAGCATTATGAATGCAAACCAAGTTCAGGTCTTCCTGCATGTTTAATGTGTTATGTACCACTTAGAAACACTTTATTAAAAAAACTGTTTAAAATAGTTTATTATCAATTAAAATATTAACAGCCACTAAGGGATCAAATACAGGGACGTAAATTATCATTTTGTTCTTTAAATAAGGAGATAAATTGAACTGATTATAATATTTCATGTGTTTTGATGTAACAAATGACTTCATGGGATCAAGCAGGAAACCAAGCTAATTTACCATCAATTGTGCTGTCGAAGATTGTCCTACTGTAATATTTTGGTTTTAGGGCATTAGGACTTATTTCTAGCAGAATGCTGGAGGAGAACTGTTCAGTTCTGACATGGTCATTCGTTCCTGTCTCAGGACCTAGGTACATTTTAATAGATGGGATGAGAGAGAAAGGGCTGTTTTGTCTCTCAAGGAATTGCTAAACCAGATGTTGAACGGGGAGGAGAGATTTTCAAATTCTAGCTGGAAAGCACTATCCAAAGAATTAAAAACTGACATCCAATCAGTAACAATGCCTCCAGCCAGATAGCATGGAGACTTCAGAGTCCACCTCTGGTCACTTCTTTTTTCCTCCATGAGGTGACTTTTCCAGGTCACTTCTTATTGTATATTTGTGGTGGATTTGTGCTAGAAGCATGTAGACCACCGTCTGCTCCACAGATCAAAGGCATCCATCCCTCTCGAAAGTTCTTCACCGAAACAAGGGTCAATGTTGGAAAACTTAATTCAGTGAAAGCCACTCAGAAAATGAATTGCAGACTTTAATGAGTTTTAATTTTTCAAAGAATCTCATCTCTGGGATGGTGAGCTTAAAGAAATTAAAATATAATAATACTGCCCTATTATAATCAGCTTTCCTAAATTATCATATTTTCTACTTGGTTCCTCAGAGAGAAAAAAAAATGATATTATCATACTTCAAAGACATTTTTTAAATCTTTCATTCTGTCTTAGCAAGCAAAAGCTTTTGTAAATTTTATAACTTTTATTTACCTACACGTACAAGTCCAAGCTTATTTTTGAGATATAAAAATATATTTCTGAAATGAAGTTTGCCTGATAGGAAGTTAGGCAGCCTTTCTTCAGCCTCATGATCCTTGAAACTATGTTATCCTTGGAAGGTTTACATTAAGAGCTGAAAATACCCGAAACGAAGAAACCGAACCCCAAATTTCTGATCTTCAGGATGGGAAGTCATCTGGAGTTCCACACTAATCCGACAGAGGGCAGCAGAATTCCACAGATAAATTTGATTGCTGGTCTGAAAAATAGATCCCCAGAATGTAAATCTCTGAAGAGAAATCTGTTTTACCACAGCTACCTCAGGAAAAGGGGAATTACTGCACTTAATTAAAGTGTATTGACACCATATGTGGCCCTACCTCTCTTCCACCTCTACTTTTTGGATTCATTAATGATTAAAAAAAAAAATCAGAATCTAGTAAGACCAATATTCCTACGGTGTCTGTGACCTAACCCCCAAACATTAATCCTATAAAAATCACAAACAAAAAGCTAGTTAGCAAACAAAAGCCTTTCAAATGAAACTATGTTCATTATCTCTGTAATTCAAAGAAACGTCATTGGACTGCTTTTAAAATACTGTCTTAAGGACAGTTTGTATGCATTTATGTAATGGCTCAAACAATTTCAAAAAACAAAAGAGCTCCAAGGATTTTTTCCAATAAAGTGAATATAAAAAATTAAATATTTTACCTCAAGTAAACAGAAATAGAAATGATAATTTTACATGTCTGGTTTTCCATATACTTTAAATTCGTTGATCTTTGAATAAAATACATCCATGACAGTTGAAAATGAAACCGTTTTTGTCATGATTTGGACATCTATTAAAAATTAATCTAAATTAACCTCTTTGAAAAACAGCATACACCAAAGCATCTGATTTTAAAAAGTATCTTAATACTTTCTCTTCTTTATTTTTTTGTTTGTCAGGCCGCTTTTCTTCTGTCCTTTTTGTTTTCTTGTTTTCACGTTGACTTTTTACTTTACACTCTTCAAAGCACACATACTTAGAGGTAGAAATACGTATTACTTTCACGTTTCAATTTGTTCTAGAATTAACATCTCAAATCTAGATTTTTCCAGATTTTCATTCTGTTATAAATACATTGGATTTTTTATTCATAATTTTTAAGATGATAGCATTTTATTTAAAATACCTGCTTATTTTCTGATTATACAATAATAGATAATAATTGCAGAACATTTATAAAATATAGATACCAATATAAAATCAAGTTAAAATTGCCCATACTTCTACTCCTCAGGGATATGCTACCAAGAGATAATGTTTTCCCTTCCCATTTTTTCATATGTGTGCACATAAAATATATACATATTTCACATGTTTTGATGTGTATTTTCACACATATCAATATATATTTCACACACACATATATGTGTATCTACACAAAGAGCTATCATATATACAAATATATTTACTAACATTGGATTATCCCAGCTATAGAATTTTGTTACTTTTTCACTGTACTGAACATGCCTTGAAGACTTTTCCAGATCTTTAGGTTATTACAATGTGATGTTAAATGACTACTTACTATTACATCATGTGGTCTTACTTTATTTACCTTTCCTTGCAGATCAGTGATTTATCTGACACTCTAGTAAATTGATTCCAAAGACAAAATAAAGTCTATGAACCCAATTCGAAGTTTTTTTATTTGAAAGTTCTATATCTTTTCAGTTAGATTCATTACATTTCTAAGTAAGCAATGACTGCAGTAAAGAACTCATAAAAGATAAGGAAAAATTTGTGTGGTTTTAGGGATGAGATATTGGAATGACTATATTTTAATAACATGAAGAAAAGTAGAGTTTGTATCTCTCCCTTTATATAACTGTCTGCTACAGATGAATACTTTTGTGTATAATAAAACTATCTTGATCCTTTTTGTTAATAAAAGATAGAATAAATACCATTTTTATCAATATTCATTGCCCAGAAGTATTCCTAAAAACTTTTTCTGTGACTGTACAAAACTCAAACGATAAATTAGGTATTTCATTGTATCATTCAAAATCATACTTCTAATAAATGTGAATGCTACATTCACTGTACCTAAAAACCCTGCAAAGCTGGGGGAAGTTCACGTTAAGAGAAAGTCTTGGTGGTGGAAAGGGCTGCTTTCCACCCTCTCCCACTTTCCGTAAACAGCTGTATGCTGATTTGTTTTATCACATCGATATAAAAACTTTTGCATGACTTATAAAATAACTGTGTACTTGACACCATATTCAGAATGAATACAGAATTCATTTCATGTGGTAGTTGCCCTTACAATTTTTTTTAAACACTTAGTTCATCTAGGTGTATATCTATATAAATATCTATTTCTGTATATTTTATATACCTTGCAGTTTTCAAAGGACTTTTATGATTTGGGGAGTAGGTAGAGAATGTGAGGGTATTCTAACATTAGGTAGGAGAAAACTTAGAATTAGCTGAGATATTGATAAAATAATGGTCCTTATTACACTACAGTCCTAGAGCAGGCTGAGAACTGAATCCTGTGTTTTGGTGCTAACTTGAAACTTCATTCCATCACAGTGTAATAATATATTCCTTTAAAAAAATAATATGTTCCTTGAACCTGTCGAGGTCTTTTCATATGTGTGACTGCATAAAACATACTTAATATAAAAGTATAATATATATGTATAAATACATAGAGAAATAAAGAGTTAGAGAGAATACAGAGTGTATACAAATAAAAACACCCAACTATATATACATTGAACTATTTTCAGCTCCTCCTTAGAAAAAGAAAAAAGAAATAGCAACTTGAAGAATCCTGCATTTCTTTACACTCTGGCCTATAGATTAAAAACAACAACCACAAAGAAACATTTTCAGCCTTAATCATACTCTGAGCAAATGAAAGCGTTCCTGCATATTTGAATTTCACAGGCTTTGTATTTCACACTGGGAGTCAGGCTTTCACAGTTTTTTAACTACCTTAAAACCTTGTTAACTTTCAGCTGAAATTGCTGTTTAACAATGTTATGTTCTTGTGGGAATACAGGATCTTACAGAAAGCAGTTCTGAGGAACTGTATTCCCAGAGCAATCTAAATCTAAAACTGGGTAGAAGCAATGTTCCAGTGCTTGCTGGTAGGGGTAACTGGCTTGAAGGGCAATCTCCGTTTAAAGACACAGGGCAGACTGGCACAGAGATGAGCTTTCTCAAAAATGAGAATTCGTCAATGTGTGGAAATGCTTTGCTGGTTGCCAGCGACAGGGACCAGATCTCCCACTGCTGATCACGGGGTACACCAGCTGATGTAATGGCCTCTTTCTGCTTTCTGCTTCTGTTGCTGAGGAACAGGGTGGCGACTTTCTGGGGACTCCTGGGTAGCCTGTGCTTTCCATCTGCCCCCACCTGGTGTTTCCCTGGATAGCAGCGCGCAAGAGAGACCCCGGGTCTGAGATAGAGTTAGCCCACAGCTGGGAGCTAAGTTACAGTGTTGAAGGCTTTAATTCCAAGTGAAAATGAAAAGCCAAGCTGGGAACCACCTGAAGATTTCAACAGTCAATAGGTAAGGAAAAGAGCTCAGGATGTTTTTCTTTGAAGTCCACCAAAGGGAGAACCGATAGAGAGTAAAGACAGTGTAGGAATCAGAACAATTAAGGATTTGCAAACAGCGATTTCAATCCCCAGGATAAAATATCCTACGCTATGAGGATGTTGTGTACAGTTCAAAGAAATGTGTTATGTTCGTTCTTTCTGCCCGTTTCTTCTAAACCAGTGGTTCTCAAACAGAGGTGGTTTTGCTCCCAAGGGAACGTTGGGAATTGTGGGAATTGTGATTGTCACACCTTGGGAGGAAGGGACACTCTGGCATCTAGTGGGTAGAGAGAGGCTAAGGATGCTCTAAAGCATCCTGCAATCAACAAGACAGCCCTTCGTAACAGAATTCTCCTGGCCCCAATGTCACAGTGCCAAAGCTGAGAAGCCCTGCTCTAAACCCACTTTTCAGATCATGTGATTATGTCTACTAATTAATTGTAGAAATTATTTCAAATGGAACTAAGTGGCCTCTGCTGAACTGGCAGACAAATTCATAGAATTACAGTGACAGCATCCCACGCCTGAAATGATCTAGCCTCGTGGACAGCCTGAGCAGACCAATTCTTGCATTGGTCCTATTTGCGTGGTTTTCAGGACTTTATTATTCATTTTAAAATGTTCGCCTCCAAGAGAAAACTGCAGAGGGTCCAGGATGCAAATTTCCCTAAACAATAAAAGACACAAAAATAATAGAGACATTTCAGATTAAGTAAGGGCAGGAAAAAAAAAAAAAGCTGTAGAAATAAAAATTAAGTGTGCCTGGTAATGTAATAAAGTGTTTTTATTTTAAGGCACATATTGAACTATTAAAAGAAAAAGGCATTGGATTCCTCCGAGTTGTGCCGTATTCCTCATCAGAGGCTTGCTTTCCTCTTCTAGAAAGCTTTCTAGACCTCTCTGAAACAGACATTGTGGGGTGTGAAACTGTCAAATGGAGACAAAAGGCTTCCAAGGGGCTAGTGTTGCATTAGAGGGTACTTGTTTTCCATCTCAAAATCGAACTTGCATGTGATGAAGTCTGTTTTTTCTAAAACTTGGCAGCAGCTGACCAGTAAAATTTGGTCTTTGCCGGAAGTCTTAGCTACAGCGGTGGCAAGGGTTAATATTAAACCTACCACACCATTTTGCACAATCTCCCAGGAGATCTCTCAATGGATTTCCACTGCCACTGGAAATAATGGCTCACAGCTGCAGCAACCCGTGGTAACACTTGATATTCCCGTCGCAAGCGGACCAGTGCTTTCAGGGGAAATGAGAAAATCACCAACACTGTGCTATACATTGTGCCGGGGGTCAAGGTTCCAAAGCCACAACCTGCACCGACCTCTCAGCCCAACACCCAGCCCAGGCTGCCTCTGGATGGGCTCCTTATCTCCTTTTATGAGAAGTACACGTTGGCAGGCATGTACCAAGGTAAAAGCCGATGAAGAGCCAGGGGGAAACTGAGATCCCCGGGGTGGAGGGAATTGATTTGTTTTACACGGAGTCATTGTCATCTACCTAAAGAGAATCCAAGGTTATTCTTTCAAAGTTGAGAAATAAAAGGCCAAATGTGTTACGTGACTTAAATGCAATAAAATGTTTCTCCATTCCCCAAACCTTCCAATCTCGCCAATCCATGGGTCCCAGGGCTAAAAGTCCATCAGATATCAGTCTCTTGGGATAAAGCTTTGAATGGCAGAAAAAATTGGTAAAAGTGGAACCACCTCCAGAGAAATATGATAAACCATTATTTAGAGAAGTCCTCAAGCAGGGCAGCTCCTGAGATCCCGATAAAATTTTATATCCCCCCCATGCCCTCCATCATCTCATAAATCAACACTTACTTGATCAGCCATTCATTCATGTGTTCACTGATGCGTGCCGAACTTTTGCCAGGCACAGGACATAGTATGCGGCTGGTATGATTTCTGTGTGCAAGTTCCTCATTCAGACCAGGTTTCTCTGGAGAAGCAGCCAACCCTCAGAGTCTCCAGATATAGCAATGATTTAAAACAGTCTGCGGGGTGCCTGGGTGGCTCAGTGGGTTAAGCGACTGACCTCAGCTCGGGTCATGATCTCACGGTTTGTGAGTTCGAGCCCCATGTGGGGCTCTGCACTGACAGCTCGGAGCCTGGAGCCTGCTTTGATTCTCTCTCTCTCTGTCCCTTCCTCACCTGTGCTCACTCTCTCTCTCTCTCTCTCTCTTACAAAAGTAAATAAATAAACTTAAAACAAATTTTAAAAATTCCCAACCTTCATGAATTATAAATAAATGTTTTATTTTTGCATTGTGTATGTTTTATTTTTAAATACTATACATTGTACAGCTGTGAACACGCACATACATGTATATGTACATGTGTAAGGTTGCTTTGTGAGCCTTTCCAGGAATCCCACAATCCTCTGCAATGCTGAAAATTGGCTGTGACAGTATTTTAAAGTATCAGGAAGCTCGAGGCTACTCGATGATGTCATGGAGGTCCCTTGAGAAAATGTGGTCATTAACTGAGTTGCATGTGGTGATAAGAAGCCATTAAAATAAACAGAACTTCTCTATAATTACTAAATTTCCCAGAAAAACAATTAGAGTGCTTGAGACATTTTGTGTCTGTCTTCCACGGAGTTCAAAGTTTCCTCTCTGCCCATTTTCTAAAAAGTGCTCACTGAAATTGTGCAGCATAACCAGAGGAGAAAAGAATTGGAGGCCCCTCTGGAGTATTTGACAGAAATTTTTGCTGTGTTTAATTTTTCTTTTAAACAGTTGGGAGCTCTGAAGGAACGTGGAAGAAACGGACTTTTTCTAGGTGAAAAATAATCGCTTTCAAGTCATTCTGCATGACGTTAAGGTCTGAGGGTTGTAATAATTAAAACAGCAACCTTCTATTAAGTCGGTCATATATATGGATTGCTATTTGCCTTATATACATATTACATATCAGAGTAGTTTACTTGTATGTGCGCGCAAACACATACACTCATCACATGTAAGCTATCATAACAATTTATTCTCTTACTTCTTTCCTCAAAAGCTGGGCAGTTAACACCTGAAGTCCCGGGATTGGAAATACATTCCCATGGCATCAGATTCTTACAAAAATATTGACATGATCAACGATAAGCTTTCGCTGGAACCTATTTTCATGTAAACGAAACGTAGAGGAAAATAACTACATAGATTGAACTTGCCTGTTTACCTCTAAGACTAAAATGGAAGTTGGAGACGGGGAGGATTTGACGGGTTAGGAAGGAGAAAGGAACCGAAAGGGGGTATAGCAGGGCACGTAAGCCATGGACACGCTCTGTGGACTGGACACATTGGGGCTGGTCCCACCTAACTGACTGATGATGACATCCAATGTAAGGAAATAATGTATCCCTGGACCTTAAGCAAATTTGTTTTTGTAAATTAAATCCTATTCTTCACGTACATAACTCCTCCAGAGAAGCTTTATTTTCGTTTTAAAGCATGACAAAATTAAATTATATTATGTCGGGGTGCTCAATCGGTTAGGCATCAGACTCTTGATTTCAGCTCAGGTCATGATCTCGTGGTCGTGAGATCTAGCTCTGTGTTGGGGTCCACGCTCAGTGTGGAGCCCGAGTGGGATTCTCTCTCTCCCTCTGCTCCCGTCCCACTCTTTCTCTCTCTCAAAATAAATAAATAAACATTAAAAAACTATATTGTGTCAACTTGAGTGACACGACAGTCACCCAATGGCTTTGCTATTTTCATTGCCTCAGGAGCCCTCAGCAGACGCCCACCCTAAAACACTCAGCTTCTCTTTCTTTGTACTTGAATAGCATCTTACCCTTATTGCAATCATAGCATTGCATTTTCCGTGTATATTAATTTTTATCTACATGGGTTTTGCCTTTGCCTCTAGAGTATATGCTTCTAGAAGACAAGGGTGAGCTTGTATTTATCAAAATAGTGTCAGGATCCTCTAGCACAGAGGAGACTCCATAAAATGTTGTGGAATGAATAAGCAAAAGAATGAATAAATGGGTCACTTCACTCTGCTTTGTGGAATGCGTGGGCTTGAAGGATGCCTGACCAGAGAGGAGATTTGCTTATGCTTATCCCCAGCATATGTGGCATCGAAGAGACATGCTTATAGCACATTATATATCTCTTAGAATACAGAAGATGGAAAAGATGATCATTCTCCAAGGATGTCAGAGAGGAATGCCTGTAAAGCTCTCATTTTATAAATAATCTACCAAATTTAAACCTTGTTCAAATGTTTATAACAGAGAACATGTTTTTAGTGGTTGCAAGAGAGCAATGACCTCTAACATCTATTAATACTCTGCCAACTTTTGGTTACTAAATTTATCATCAGGGATGAATGTTATTTTCTGCACCATATAGAATTTTCTGTCAGAACTGAAACTAAATTTAGAGAAATAACATACAGAATTATGTGTACGCTTCATTCATATGTGTATAAAAATAAATACCATGCGTGCATATACTCACCTCCTTAATGTGGGGAATTTCTTAATGTGGAGAGACCTCCACTATTTTCACTACTGGACCAGGAGCAGAGATCATTTTAGAATGATCCATGGTTCTCTTTGAAATTTTTAAACCTTCGTTTTTATATGTTTGCGTGACTTTTGGAACCAACTTTGAACAACGTGATGAAGTCACACGGAGGACCTAATTCCGGGTGAAGCTAAGACATCTGAAGCTCCTCACACCTTGCCTCTAAATATCTGAACCTTTCTCAGTTGGGAATGGGGAGAATCTTTTTCCCTGAGAAATATTACTGAGCATCAAATTATGACTCAAATTCTTCTTAGGATTAGGAAGTTAATAGAAAGGTCTTGGCTTTATGGGAATGCCATGGTGAGTTAGAATAGCACTAAGTGAAGTATAAAGAGAGTTGACAAAATCAAGTCACAGAGAAGGTCCGTGATTACTCATATTCTCTGTCCCTTGCTAATCTCCTTGGTCTGAAAGCAGCTGCGGACCTCCCTGGGAATAAGCAAAGCTGACTGGCAGCTGGTAAGCACCTGTTGGGGCGCGCTGGTGGTTATGGCTGGGGCTCGTTTTGATTGGACAGGGCATCTGTTTCTGATTGGTTGTTGCCCATGCTCTCCCAGTCATTAACTACTTTCAACGTCAGCCCTGGGAATAGGTAACCATGCTGTATTCTTGATACTTAGACATTTCGTTCACGGACTGAAGAAGGTTACCTTTATCAGAATTTGAATGAGTGAGGGGATGTTTGGTCAATGCCAGGAGGGAGGGGAAAATGGTATAAAGCGCCGCACCACTAGAGGTCTCAGCTTCAGAACACTTTTAAGGAAAATAGATAGAATGGCAAGCAACACAAATCACTGACTAACAATGTTATAAGTGGGTCGGGCAAGGAAACCATGCATATGACTCATTGGCAAATTGATGCCGTCAATGACTTGAGAAAATAAATGATGATCTTAACAGGAGGTTAGTATACTTATTTAGTTGCGAATTTTCACTTGTATAATGCATCCTTCCCCCCGCACCGCCCCCCCCCCCATAGGTAGTATGAGTGAAAGCTTATCCCCACCCAGATTTTCAAAGAATAGTGAATGGAGTAAGAATTAATGAGACTTCGTTCTGTTTTCACTTCCACCTCTTGTCAGAAATATAAAATCAGGAAAAAACAGAGACGCGTGAAGTTCCAGGAGAAAAAGTGGCAATAGTTCTACCTAAAACTGAATCCGCCTCTCCCTGACGCTCGATGTTCACTTGAACAAATAAACGAGTAATGGCACTTCACAACTATTTTAAAAAAAGGGAAAAAAGTCAGACTGCGAAGGTACGCTTACTGGCTAGACACAGCTGGAAATAATTGGGAACCAGAGTCCAGTGCAAAAGAGTTTAAAAACCACATGGTCTCAATGATATTTTCATAGTGCTCCAAGCAATTTTCTTCCACAAGTCAAATGGTTTCAAGACTCTCCAGCTCAAAATTACCTACAAAACATAAATGCCAGAAAAGGTAAACTGCAATGCGTTAGGACAAAACAACCAGTAACCCTTGAGGAAATTCCTTGTCCAAATTGTGAATGGGACACTTCGCGGCACAGACGGCCCAGTGCACAGGCTTTCATCCAAACTGTCCGTGTCCCTCGTCCACTCCGGGGAAGAGAATAAGTAATGATTCCCACACGCTGCTGAGACATACACTGCGGTCACCTGCTCTATGTATTTCCGAGGGTGGTGGCGAGGAGGAGTTTTGGAACAAGCCCATGAGCCTACGTAGAAGTAAATAACTGTTTACGGTGACAACACTTTGCCTCCATATGCAAAGCTTTACTTTCGGGTGACTTTGTGACTTAACTGACATGTCAGCCACAGACAGCAAAGCTTGTCACACCTTTCTCAGTATTACAATGTTGCCATCAACAGAGAACCATCATGAACCACCTAAATACCGGAAGTTGAAAGTCTGACACCTAATTTGTGTCTCTAATTTTGCTCCAAACTGAGAGTGATCGGAGTTCTAATTAATTAGATTCTTTAGGGGCACGATGCCACAAATTTCTTCCTTTAAATTGTCTAATCACAAAAGAGGTTGCTGTCATATGCTAAAGTCGCCCGGTGATATGTCAATTTTTCTTGAGCCTACTGAACATAGCAGCAGCTATTTATTTAACATACTGCATGCACATAACTTTTCTAGGCACATTACGTATAGAATTCACTTATACTTTGTAAAAATAACTTATTATCCTCACGTGCTAGATCAGAACACTAAGTTTCAGAGACAATAGGCAAATAGCACAAGACAGTAAAATTTGTTGTTGGCTGAGCCAGGATTTCCATTCTCATTTGCAATGTGTGAAAAATAGACACCTCAGAAAAGAGTAAGGCTAGCAAGGTAGTTAATTATTTCTCACATTAAAACCACAAAAAAAACTTGCATTGTTGCAAACTCTTACCATTCCTCTCCATGAAGGCCAAATACAAAACCCTAACTATTTCCCGAATTAGAATGTCTTCGGATTTTGCTGTGATGGAAACACGTTTGGGATTTGGGACTGGATCCAAAAATACTGATAACTGAGCCTATGCAAGCCACCCAGAAACTACTAGTGGGGATTTCTAATGTGTAAGATGGCTGCAAAACTCAGCAATAGCAAGAATGAATCCACCCAGAAAGCCTTCTGCACTTTCTCCCACTATGCAGACGGTACATGAAGAGCATTTTTAGGTTTTTTTCCAGGAGCTTAGGTGCTTATATGTAGTCACAATCCAATTATTTTAGTTTTCAAAGAAAATTAAAAGAGGTTTTAAAATCTCCTTCAAGAGAGAGAGAGAGAGAGAGAGAATCCCAAGCAGGCTCCACGCTGACAGCACAGAGCCTGATGCAGGGCTTGAACTCACAAACTGTGAGATCATGACCTGAGCCAAAATCAAGAGTCAGACACTCAACAGACTGAGCCACCTAGGCACCCCTCTCCATATTTTAGATAAGAATGACTTTGTACCAGGAATTGACAATGGCAGGCTTCAGGCCAGATCGCCTGGTGGCCTGTTTTTGTAAATAAAGTTTTATTGGCAAACAGCTAGGCTCATTCATTTAGCAATTGTCCATGGCTGCTTTCACTGTGCAACAGCAGAGCTGAGTAGTTGCAACAGACCGGCTGCAGAGCCAAAAATATTTACTGTCTGGCAGTATCCAGAAGTGTGCCACCTCCTGACCTGGACAATTGTGGCATATGCTAAAAAAAAAACAACAAAAAAAAAAAAAAGGAGGAGGAGCAGGAGAAAAATCAAGACCACTGAGGCCTTAGCAGACAAAGGGAGACTGAGTTGAAATTTCATGCTCCTTTCCAGACAGTGCTCTGGGTCCCAGTGGTGTGCCATCTGTCATTGTACCATCATGACCATTATTGCAGAGGACATCTATTTGGCCTAATTGCAGTAATGCCACAGACAGAATTTGCAGAAAGAAAAGAAAAGTTGCCAGAGCCTGTTAGTTTGAGATAACATTTTATTGAATCCTTACCCTATTACAGAATTTCGGCCCCTCGCTTCATCTCTGCCCAAAAGCCGAACTCTTCCAATGTTTTTAATAAGAGGTAATTATTTTTGTAGGGTTTTAAACAAATCTCTGTGGAATTCAAATATTTTTCAAAACTGTCATATAAGGTATATTTTAGCATAGGATCCGTATTGAGTTAGCTATTTCACACACACACGAAAGATGTTAAATTTATTGAAAGCATGAGACAAAAATCACTAGTAGACACATATAAGTGGCTCGTGCAGGCATCACTGCTCACTAGAAATGTGACACAGAAAGGTTAAAAAATATGAGGATTTGGGATGCTTTGTCTCTAGCTGTGGAGACTAAGACAGTCTACAAAACATTGAAATCAAAGTGAAAAGAACAATCCAGAATCCCATAGACTCTTACTCCTCAATACCAGCAGGTAGATCAAAGTCTTAATACTACACAGCTCAGAAAAATTCTTGGAGAACGATAAAATTATATTGGTATCTAATTACATAACCAGTTTTGTTACCACATACAATAAAACTTTTTATGTCTCAAATCACATTCCTCAAAGTATAGACAATAAATAAATATTTGATATAACATGGCTTTGTCTATTAAAAAGGTCCTAAACCAGTCTCTAATAGATGTACAAGAAACCCTGCATCATATTTGTAAAAATAATGGATCGACATCCCCCCCTACATTCGCTTTCCACTATGTAAGCACCAACTTTATGTAACTTGGCTACCCCAAGGTTGATTTTTTTTTTAAACAAGAAGACTGTCCTGAAAGATATTGGTACATTGTATCACTCACACCAACCAGCAGAAAAATAAGTTACTTTCAGATTGTCTCAGTAAGACACACGAAATCAGAGTAGTCTGTATTTTTTAAACCAAGTTTTACTAACATGAAATTGAATTCACTTATTTTTCTATAATATTAAAATGATCCCATATAAGTCTATAGAAGTACAAAGGTGAATAAATAAGAATATAAATTCTGATCAATGCTTGTGGTTTATTTTATTTTATTTTTAATTTTTTAAAATTTACATCCAAATTAGTTAGCATCTAGTGCAACAATGATTTCAGGAGTAGATTCCTTAGTGCCCCTTCCCCATTTAGCCCATGGCCCCTCCCACAACCCCTCCAGTTGGTTCTCCATATTTAAGAGTCTCAATGCGTTGTCCCCGTCCCTGTCTTTACATTAGTCTTGCCTCCCTTCCTCCATGTTCATCTGTTTTGTGTCTTAAAGTCCTCATATGAGTGAAGTCATATGATTTTTGTCTTTCTCTGACTAATTTCACTTAGCATAATACCCTCCAGTTCCATAGTTGCAAATGGCAAGATTTCATTCTTTTTGATTGCCGAGTAATACTCCATTGTATATATATGCCACATCTTCTTTATCCATTCATCCCTCGAGGGACATTTGGGCTCTTTCCATACTTTGGCTCTTGTTGATGGTGCTGCTATAAACATGGGGGTGCATGTGTCCCTTCAAAACAGCACACCTGTATCCCTTGGATAAATACTTAGTAGTGCAATTGCTAGGTCGTAGGGTAGTTCTATTTTTAGTTTTTTGAGGAACCTCCATACTGTTTCCCAGAGTGGCTGCACCAGCTTGCATTCCCATCAATGCTTGTGTTTAAGTATGATTCTTCCATTCATTCTTAAGTACTAATTAAATAGTTTTTAGGGGAGGTAGGGTAATAAAAAAAAGAGATTCTGTCAACATTTTTGTGTCTTTGAAGATACACTTGAAAACCTAACAAAAGTTTTCAATTCTTGGTGTGAATGAGCACAATTTTAAAATATGTCCATTTTCCAGAAACAAATATGATGAGTTTTGTGAGTCTTCAGTTAAATGTTTCATTGACCACCAAGACCAAAGGCATTTATACAAATCTTCTGAGATACACCCATCCATTAAAAGGCCACAGAGCAAAATGCCAAGCAGCACATCCCAGTGAGAGTGGATATAGCCACGTCCTAGAAATTATTAGATGAATCGTCTATTTTTGGATTTGTGAATGGGCTATTCTACGTCTCAGATGCTCTGACTCTTAAAATAGGGAGAGAATTTCCCCACCCACAACCTGGTTACTGTGCTGGCTGTTCTCTCTGTGACTAGATTCCATCCACTGTCCTTTCCTTCCTTCTGCATTGGATACCTCTTGCATTATTGCTTTACCCGGGCTCCTTGGATCTTTAGCTTCCTGTTGGGTTCCGTCAATGGGAAACACTGGCAGGAGAGAGGGCAGAGACACACACACACAGATATTTATTTCTCTGGGTCTTTCCAGTTAGCTGCACTATTGTCAATGCATGTGTCCCTTTATCTATGGACACACTCCTAAGGGGTGTCCCTTTTGCTATGGCTACAACTCTCAAGGTACAGGTAAAGCCTGCCCAAGCTGAGGGGTGGTAATGGCCGCATAGAGCGGCTGGCTCATCAATGAGCATTTCACCATTCCTTGATTACTCCTCCCACTCTACCCACACCTCCGTGAATAGATACTTCTTTTTCCTTAAGGTATAATTGACAAACTAAAATTGTACATATTTCGATGTACAACATGACGATTTGATATAAGTAAGTATACATTGTGGAAATGGTCACACAATCTATTTGATAAACACATTGTATCTCACATAGTTACCTTTTTTTTTTTTAATGGTGACACCCTTTAAGATCTACTCTTTTAGCAAATTTCAAGTATAGGGAGTATATAGTCTTACTAACTATGGTCACCAGGAAAGCTTGAGTGGCTCAGTCAGTTAAGCTCCTGACTTCAGCTCAGGTTATGATCTCCCAGTTCATGAGTTCGAGCCCTACATCGGGCTCTGTGCTGACGGCTCAGAGCCTGGAGCCTGCTTCGGATTCAGTGTCTCCTTCTCTCTCCCTGCCCCTCCCCCACTCACACTCTGTGTGTCTTTGTCTCTCAAAAATACATAAACATTTTAAAAAATCTTAAAAAAAAAACCCAAAACTATGGTCACCATACTATTATGCATCAGAGCCCTAGGCCATAGCATCTTATAACTGAAAGTTTGCACCCTTTGACCAGGGTCTCTCCATTTCCCTCACCTCCCACTGCCTGACAGCCCACTGTTCTACTCTGTGCTGCTGAGACTTTGATGCTCAAAGGTGCCTCATGCAAGTGAGATCATACAGTATTTGTGTTTGGCTTATTTCACTTAACAGAGCACCCTGCAGCGTCATCCGTATTGTTGCGTATGGCAGGATTTCCTTCTTTTTAAAGGTTGAATAATATTCCATTGTGCATATATACCACATTTTTTATCCATTAGGTTTTTTCCCCATATCTTAGCTATTATGAGTAATGCTGCAGTGAATGTGGGAATACAGATATCTCTTTGAGAAACCGATGGCATTTGCTTTGTGTATACACTGAAAAGTGGAGCTGCTGGATCTTATAGCCGTGTTGCCAAGGGTGCGGAGGAAAGGTAAGCCTTGCGTACTATTGGTAGGAATGTAAATTGGTACAGCCATTATGGAAAACGATATGGTGGTTCCTCAAAAAAATAAATAAATAAATAAAAATACAAGCGCCTTATGATCTAGCCATGGAAGTTTCTTTAATACTTCTTCCCCCAGTCCTTTGAGTATCTTCTCTTCCCGTGAGCCTCTGCCTAAAAGAGGCAACCCCTTGATGATATGTTACTGCAGATTTACCAATATACAAAAAACTGGGCACCTGGGTAGCTCAGTCAGTTGAGAGTCTGACTCTTGAATGTGGCTCAGGTCATGGTCCCAGGGTCGTGGGATCCAGCCGTGCGTCAGACTCCATGCTGAGCGTGGAGCCTGCTTGGGATTCTCTCTCTCTCCTTCTGCTCCTCTCCTGCTCTTGCACGTGCTCTCTTTCAAAACAAGTTAAATACACACACACACACACACACAAAACTAATTTGCATTTAACAATTTATCACTAAGGCTTAGATGTAAAATAAATAAATAAATAAGCAGAAGAAATATTGCTGGTAAGCTTTTATGAGAAGTTAGTTAACAATGGAAACTGTGTTCGGTGTGTTGGTGGATCTGTTTTGTGTAGGATGGTGGAAAATAGAGCACATTTTGAAGGCTTCCACTGAGCTCCGCATCTCAATTTCTAGCAAGTCGATTGAAAAGTGAAGGGCTACAAAAGGCAGTGGTATAACACTGTAATCATGTTTTTGAGTTTTACATGCATGCAGGAATGAAAAGGAGCAACTTACAATTATTGGGCCCTTCCCACATGTCAACCCCCATATGAGTCACTTAAACGTCATGTAATTTATGTATATTTATGCGATTTTTTTTCTCAACCCTACCAAGTACTTATTATCAGACCCACATTACAAATGAGCAAGTTGAATCTCACAGAAATTAAGCCATTGACAGCTGTTGCCCACTCAAGCATCATGATTCCTTTGTCATTGGCTGGGACCTGCTGCTAATGTTCCAGGTTACATATAACCTCAGGTGGACACCATGTTTACAGGGTCGTCCTTGTCCTGGCCTCACACTCCCTTTGTTGGCATTCTCAGACATGTCTGTGACTCTTTGACATGTAGGCATTTTAGCTATGAGATTCCCTTGACCACATCCACCCAAGTTAAGTGTTCACCATTCCACTCCGGCCAGATGACAAACTTCTATCCAGGGTGAAAGGTCCCTTCAGAAATTTCTTAGGATGCAAGACAGTGGTTTTATTTATTTTCAACTATAGAATTTCAATCTGGGTTTTAACCCAAGGAGATTGAGGGTGACAGGACACTTTTCAGAGCATCACTGCAGAGACACCAACCATCTTGTTTTAGATCTTCTTCAACACATGATTAGGGTTTTTCCAAGATGTGATATCATACTTTTTTTTTTTTTTTTTTTTTTACTCTAAGAACAACACTAGCTTTTGCTCTCAAAGTGTATAGAATATATAGAATGACTAAAAGATGTTTTGCTCGGTCAAGATCCATACAAGTCAACAGCCTTTTTACCTTATGGACACTACTAAAACCATATTTTAAAAATTAAGCCGAGAAAGATTTTTATTCCAGGCATATTTTTCTTTTCTTTTTTTTAAAGCTACTAAAGCCATCATATTAGTGAATCATGAGCAACTGAGAACCATTAAGAATTATCGGGAACAAATGCATTAGGTTTCTTGTGTGTGTGTGCTTTTTTTTTTTTTTTAGTTTATTTATTTATTTTGAAAGACAGAGAGAGTAAGCTCGGGAGATGGGTACAGAGAGAGAGAGAAAGAAAGAGAGACCGAGAGCAAGAATCCGAGAATGCCAAGCAGGCCCTGTACCGTCAAGCATGGGGCCTGATGTTGGGCTCGATCTCACGAACTGTGAGATCATGACCTGAGCTGAAATCAAGAGTCACTCGCTCAAGCGACTGAGCCATCCAGGCACCCCTGTATTAGTTATCAATCAAGATATCTCCTCTATACCTAGATAAGTCTGTGACCATATCTAGTTTACATATGTCTACATTTATATTAACATTACATCCATGTGTGCTTAAATTATGTATATATGTATTTATATAATGTTGTATAACTAGTGAATTGATTGCTAATTTATTAAGAACGGTAATATAATAATAAACTTGTATTAAGAACAGTAGTATTGGGATGCCTGGGTGGTTCAGTCGGTTAAGTGTCTGACTTCGGCTCAGGCCATGACCTCATGGTTCATGAGTTCAAGCCCCGCATCAGGCTCTATGCTGTCAGCATGGAACCCGCTTTGGATTCTCTGTCCCCCTGTCTCTCTGCCCCTCCCCTGCTTGTGCGCGCTCTCTCTCTCTTTCTCTCTCTCTCTCTCAAAAATGAATTTTTTAAAAAAAGCAAGAAAAGAAAGACATGTTTGGTTATCTTAAAAAAAAAAAAAAGAAGAGTAGTATAATAATAAACTTGTTGGTGGAAATATACCCAATACAATTACATCTGTGTTTTTGGCTTTAGAAGACCCTGGGAGAATCGTGCAGTGATGCATGTCAATATTTCAAATAATACAAATTTCCAGATGATAACCATATAAATCAGTTTCACTAAAAATGATGTCAATTTGGTAATTTTTCTATAAATGTATTCTTCCATTTGCAGCATAAAATAAACACTGTAAAACACTATTGTAGGTACTTTGCCAGCTAGAGGTACACATTGAATGTGATTTGAGTTCTTGAAAATCAATGGAAATGTGATGCATAGAAACTAAAGGCGCAAGAAATGATAGTTGGGTAGCATAACATTTGTCACAATGGTAAGATTATATAAAATCCATGTGCCTATTTGGCATTTATTACATTAGTCACCCATCGCACTGCTAAAACGAAATGGTTGCAAATGGGCTTCATCAAATACTATACCTCCTGTTATCCTTAGTCCCAACCTTAAAAAAGGCTGACTTAACCAATCAATTTGCAATTTTTGCATTATTAAGAACATATTCTCTTCATACCATTGAAAAAAGCATCTGTATATCATGTTCTCATTCCAGAACGTTGCCTCTGGCCAAAGCTTTCTTCTTAACAACATAAAAAGTAAAAAATGCAGAAAACAGCTAGTCCCAGAAAATTCAGTTGAAATGCTCAGCATTCCTTTAACAGAAATTGCAGGTAGAATTTCATCTGCATTAGTCAGGGTTTTAGAATAGCAGGTAGTATGTGGATCTAACTGTCAAATTTCTGTGAGTAATTTAATTGGCATGGAATACATTTGGTTATATTTCTGACTGCTTGGTATTTCAAGTTTTGGGGTTTTTTTTTCCATTGTGGAGATGGTCCCAAATCTAAGAACCATCTAGTGTGGCAATCTCCCCCCATTGATGACCTAAGCCCCTTGTCTCCCTCAACAGATCCTGCTTTTAAAAACTACAGCATATTTCTGATTACATATGATGGCTTGAACACATACATGTGTTCTTCTAAAAACTCCACAAATAAAAGCAAATGAATAAAAAGGACATAAACTGTGCAGGCCACCCTATAGAGTTTATGATGATCCCTGCCTCCTGGTATTTACATCCTGTGTAGTCACCCCATTTGTATCAAGGTCGGTCTGTTTGACCAACATCATAGGGTAGAAGTGTTACTTCTGACAATAGTTTATGAGAGAATAAGGCTTCCATATCTATCTGTTTCTCTCTTTCCCTCTCTCATCTCTCACTGCATGGGAAACACACTATTATATTGTGAAGAGCCCAATGGAGAGATCCATATCCACACGGGGAGAATCTGAACCTTCTGGTCAACAATCAGTGAGAAACACAGGTCTGCCACCAGCCATATGAGTGATTTTGGAATGGAAGTTTCAGCCCCATTTGAGCCTTTAGATGATGGCAGCCCTAGAAGAAAGCTTGATCAGAGTCTCATGAGAGACCCTAAGCTAATACCACCCAACTAAGCCACACCCATCCTCAGAACCTGTGAGGTATAATAAATATGTGTTGCTTTCAACAGCTGAGCTTAGGGTACTTTGTTACACAGCCCTAGATAACTAATGCATACATCTGCAATGAAAAAGAGATGAGGAGTATATTCATCAGGAGCCTGACAAAGAAATTAAGAAGAATGTGGATGTTTCCAGGAGGAGATGCCAATGAAGAACAACCCATTTCATGCCATAAAACTTCAAAAAGACTCAGGGATTGGAGTCACAAGAAATCAAAGTGACAGTAGGACAAGGGAGTAAAAACAGAAGATTAAGGGCAAGTATGTATAAGAAATAGATCCCAATATCATAGAGGCTACCCAAATGAGAGAAAGAAGATTTGTTCTGTGGAGAAAGCAAACCAGAAAGCTCCAGACTGTGGGAACAGCCTTCGTACATGGTTAGGGAGGGGTACTGATCTGAAAACAGGAGTGTGAGATGAAAATCCATGCATCAACTCAAAAAACTACCAGCCCCCTTCTGACTCTCTACTCAAGCATGTATTATCCAGGGCTATCTATTTGCAAACACAGATAAGTGGCTGTTTGAGTCTTTCCAGGAAACACACACACACACACACACACACACAGAAAAAAGAGAGAGAATTACATAAAGGCTCTATTGTTTGGAATCATCCAACAAAACAACAGAACCCTACCATTTACCGCAAAATAAAACCCACCAGTTAGTTGATGAGTCCCGGTCACAAACATTGAACTTCCGATCAGCTTTTCAATGCATCATCCTTAAACATAAATGGGAAGTCACTTTTCAACGGACAATGGAGGAAAGTCTGAACACCTGAAACAGAGGGATTAAAAAATAATAACTGAAGAGGGGAGGGGATGAGGTGAGAGATTAAATAGGTGATGGGGATTAAGAAATGCACTTGGGGGCGCCTGGGTGGCGCAGTCGTTAAGCGTCCGACTTCAGCCAGGTCACGATCTCGCGGTCCGGGAGTTTGAGCCCCGCGTCAGGCTCTGGGCTGATGGCTCAGAGCCTGGAGCCTGTTTCCGATTCTGTGTCTCCCTCTCTCTCTGCCCCTCCCCCGTTCATGCTCTGTCTCTCTCTGTCTTAAAAATAAATAAACGTTAGGGGCGCCTGGGTGGCACAGTCGGTTAAGCTTCCGACTTCAGCCAGGTCACGATCTCGCGGTCCGGGAGTTCGAGCCCCGCGTCAGGCTCTGGGCTGATGGCTCAGAGCCTGGAGCCTGTTTCCGATTCTGTGTCTCCCTCTCTCTCTGCTCCTCCCCCGTTCATGTTCTGTCTCTCTCTGTCCCAAAAATAAATAAACGTTGGAAAAAAAAAAAAAAAGAAATGCACTTGTGTGAAAGGGCGCCTGGGTGCCTCAGTTGGTTGAGTGTCCGACTTCAACTCGGGTCATGATCTCACACTCCGTGAGTTCGAGCCCCACGCCAGGCTCTGTGCTGACAGCTCAGAGCCTGGAGCCTGCTTCAGATTCTGTGCCTCCCCGTCTCTCTGCCCCTCCCCCGCTCATGCTCTGTCTTTCTCTGTCTCAAAAATAAATTAAAAAAACATTTAAAAAATTAAAAAAAAAAAAAAGAAATGCACTTGTGATGAGCACCAGGTGTTGTATGGAGGTGATGAATCACTATATTATACACTTGAAACTAATATTACACTGTATGTAAACTAACCTGAATTAAAATAAAAACAAAAATGAAAAAAAAAACTGGAAAAAGAAAAACTCAAGGAGGTTAGAGTAAAACTTTGAAAATGTAACTTATAAGCTTAAAATCGATAAGAGAATATAAAATACTGATTCTGTACACAAGAACAGGGAGTAAGAAATAGGGGAAAACAAAGAGTTTTTGCAGCTGAAAAGATGGGAGCTACACTTTTTAAAAAATAAACAGTTGGATGGGAAGATAATTTGAGGCAACTGTCAGATAGTAGAACAAAAATTAAAACTGATCAGCAATAACAGAGGAAAAATAAGAAAATTAGATGAGGAGGTCCACTGTCTAGCTAATGGGTCATATGAAAAAAAAAGCAATTTACTTAGGGAAGTAAATTATCAAAGATATATCACCAAAAAGTGTTTACTAGAAGAGAACTTGAAATGTCATATTAAAAGTGACCAAGTGACAAGCGTAAAACGAGGCAAAAGGTACAATAAAAAGTCAATGTGGTTGACAAATGCTTTCTAAAGGAAATTTAGATAAAGAGTTCATTGATACCTGATAATGTTTTTATTTTTTTTCAAAATGGTAAACCTTCTATTTATAGTAAATTACCTATTTCCTTACATAATTATGTTTAATTATTATTTATATTTTCATTTTGTTTTAAATCATTTTCCTGACTTAGTCAATACACCACTTGTCTTTAAAACTTAAGTAGCCACTATTTGTTTTGTTTAGTTTTGTTTCTGGTTTTGCCACCCATGTGTCGAACACAACTGTTCCGGGTCTAGCCATATTTACTTAGGTCCAGTTTTTCATCAGCCAAGTGGTAAAAGTTATTTTCACATTGGAGAAAATCTTGGAATATACAACATTTGATGCAAAACATCCCTTCCCACGCATTTATTTATGTATTTTTTTTCTTCCCTAAAATATAGTACATGCTTAATTGCCTTCTCACATGTATTAATTTAATGAAATGCCTCTTTACAAGAATTGCTTGCTAATGATAGGATTTGAGTTGTGGCAGGCAATATTTAGGGTATTTATTTTTAAATAGGGATGATATGTGTGTATTTATGGGCAAATGATCCCATTTCCCTTGGAGAGTCATAGACATTTTTTGAAGGTTATTTTCTTATAAGTATAAGCTTCTTCCTGGGTATAGAGCCATTAAAAGTGACTCTAATTTCAACTCACATTTAACATACCAAATATTTGTGTTCATAGTAACCTATTTTTTTTACCAAAGATTGGTAGTCAGTGTGGTTGGAATTCTATAAGTTGTGAATGAGGTGGAGGGAAAAATATATGTGTGTGTGTATGTATTTATTTACATATATAACTTTTGATGTGTTTATATTAAGAGTTCAATAATTTAAAAAGCCAGGACAGTCATTTATACTTTTTAAAATAGTATAAAGACCAGTGACAGTGACAAAGTGTCTGTTTCTGCTTTGCCTCAAAAGCAAGCATAATTAATCTTTCAGAAGACATTTATTAACCCAGATGATGATTTCACAATGTGGATTCCACCTGATGTACTTTTCAGTTAATATGTGTTTAATTCTGACCTTGGAGACACTACCTCATAAGAGGTAGACCAACAGCGTGAAAATGACAAAAGAGTCTCTGAATATTTTTACTGGGGATGACCACCATGGGCAGGGTAAAGCCATAATGGTAAGGTCAGTGGTGAGACACTGACTTGGCCAACTTAACCAACTTGGCCTTCACCAACTTAACCAAGCGTAAAAGCAGGTCTCCAGCCAAGTCTGTCGTGGTGGGCAAAGGAAATTTGGAGAAGGCTTTACTCCACAGTTGGCTTTGACCGAGCAACAGTTGGTTAGCGCATTGTGTTTATGAGAATAAGACCGTGGGCATAATCCCAGACCCATCCGGTTAACATCATTTATTTCCATGACCACCAACTGCACTATTAGCCCTGCCAACAATATTAGAAATGCTCACATTTGGTTACCAGGACAGTTGGGCAAGAAGCAGCTCAGTGTAACTGTACTCAATGTTGTGGATAAAAAGGCTTAGATGACATGGTCAGCACGATCGTGTTTGCATTTATCTACATATTATCATTTTTCCACATATACTAGATGCAATCATTTTAATTCAAACTTAAATGAGAATGGCATACAAATGGGTAAGGCAACATTATGGATCAATAGGTTGATTTTTATCGCAGGGACAGATGAAATCCCCATTCTGCACGCCTAGCTCTTCTAGTTAATGTACAACCGAGCTAGGGTATGTGGGATGATCTAAGTCATCTAGTTAGGGTCAACATTTCCACAATCGTCATGATTTTCAGAAGTGAAACACTATGAGTTCCGGAAGTATGAACTCCAAGTATTTCTTTTACTCTATTTCCCTGACAGGTAAACCATAAAATAAAGGTAACTGTCGATGCTTGAATACAGGTTCCTTCTCAACTGAATTGTAGAATAGTAACTTGCAAACTATGAAATTATTTTAGGAGCTATTTGGAGGTGCACGTGAGTTGGGGACCAAAGCTGTTCTCTGCTGGTAAATGGTGGTGATGGAGGTGGTCATGATGGAGTTGTTGCCATGGTGATTAGAGATGACGGTGGAAATGAGGGTGGTGGGGGTGGTGGTGATGGAATGGGTGGTGGAGCTGAGGATGAAAGGCAGGATTTGGCGCCGGAGGTAAAGATGGTGGAGGTGGTGAGAGCAGTGTTGGCACGGATGTCAATGGTCTCCCCAGTTCGGTTACGTAACAATATAGTCATCAGTAAGGCTTCAGTATCAGCAGGCTAGGTTTGTGACCATAAACCTCCTCAATCCTTCTCTCTCCTCCTTCTGTGACTCCCTGAAGGACTTGTCGGCCTCGCTCATTTTGAAACAAGAAAATACTTTTTTGTATTAGGGATTGTCTATCACGCAGATTCTTGTCACGTCATGTTGATTGTAATATCCTAGAAATTGGTGTCGTATTATATACTTTAAAATATTTTTTTCTCTAGAGAGGCGTGGGGAGACCCTGTTGCCTTCATAACATCCTAAGTATACTATTTTTTTTTAAATTTTTTGAATGTTTATGTATTTTTGAAGGAGAGAGAAAAAGACAGAGTGTGAGTGGGGGAGGGGCAGAGAGAAAGAGACACATACACAGAACCTGAAGCGGGCTCCAGGCTCTGAGCCGTCAGCACAGAGCCCAACGCGGGGCTTGAACTCACAAACTGCTTGATCATGACCTGAGCCAAAGCAGGACGCTCAACTGACTGAGCCACCCAGGCACCCCCTTAAGTATACTATTAACAGCACTGTGTATCATTGAAAAAGTCTGTTATTACAGCAACTAGTGGTGATCATAAGATCTGTAGATGCTCTGGGAGAAAGAGCTTGAGCAATAAACATATGACTAGGGTCATAGCAAACAAACAAATAAAACAACAAAAAACAATCTAAAAGCACTATCAATTCCCTTGTGTCTTGTTATGAATCCTCTATGACTAGACTGCTGGGTTAAGACACTGCCTCCTTCCATCTCCTTAGTAATGCCAATGCCCTTCGGACAAAGACAGTCAGAAATACAGTGGTAATTACATAAGTTGTGTTTATTAGGGAAAGGGAGAAGACAAAGCATGGAAACCACAGGGGTGTTTCAGGAAAAGGGTGTCAGAAAGAATCTGTTATAGGATTTATTTGGGTGATTCAGAGAAGGGCTAAGAAAACAAAACTTTGTGCTGAGTTAGATGGTTCTAGAAGGCAGGACAACTCCATGACTATCTCAATAAATCTACTTATCAAGAAGAGACAAGAACAAAAATAAAGCTCTAGTTGGTGAGGCATCACTCTATCATTTTAGCCAGGAGAGGGTGGTGTTTTGCCGGTGGCCCTGTGAGTTTTTAAAAATCTGTGCTAAAGCAAAATAATGAGGTGTGGTGGGGCCTTGTTTTGTCTGTCATGGTCTCGGGGCGACCTTGTCTCAGTTTGGGATTCTGTGATATTGGTTATGTTTAACAGAATGGCGTGGCCTCACTTGAGTGCCAGGCCAGTTTCTGTGGTATATAGTAGGATTCGGTGGTGGTTTTATTTCTGCACACAAGAAAAAATTTATTGTTATAACGATATTATTTGTATTTATTTATTTATTTGTTTTGAGAGAGAGAGAGAGAGAGAGAGAGCATGTGTGAGGCATGGGAGAGGGGCAGAGAGAGAAAGGAAAAGAGAGAATCCCAAACTCAACACCCAGCGTGGAGCCTGATGCAGGACTCAATCCCACGACCCTGGGGTATGACCTGAGCCAAAATCAAGAGTTAGACGCTCAACCAACGGAGCCACCCAGGCCCCCAAAGATGGAGGAACTTGAAGGGGATAGCACCCGATAATAAGTAAGTGTCTTTAGTTAGAATCCCCAAAAGCAAAGGATTCACACAAAAGTATGTTTTTAATTGAGGTATGATTAATATATAACACTATACTACTGTATAATGTTTGTATAATGTTTAATGTTTGCTTTTTAAGGAGTATTCCCCAGGGAATATGAGGAGGAAATTAAGGAAGGGAGATGGAGAAGTCAGATATTCAGCAAAGTCCCACAAAGAGACTTAACAATAAATAAATGAGAATAAGTAAGTAAATACATAAAATTCAAGATTATTTAAAAAAGGGGGAGCCTGGGTGGCCCAGTTGGTTAAGCGTCCGACTTCAGCTCAGGTCATGATCTCACTGTTCTTGTGAGTTCGAGCCCCACATGAGGCTCTCTGCTGACAGCTCGGAGCCTGGGGCCCGCTTCGGATTCTGTGTCTCCCTCTCTCGCTGCCCCTTCCCCACTCGTGCTTTGTCTCTCTTCCTCTCTCAAAAATAAACACTGAAAAAAAAATTATAAAAAAAAAAAAGGGAGAGAGAGTTGTGAGGAAGACCAGAAGGTCCATGAAATCCTAAGGAGGAGGCTCTCCTTGTCCACAAAGTAAGTGGGGGTCTGTGGTCTAGCGGCTCTCCCATGTCAGCAGCCTCAGAAACACCTGGAAGGTTTGTTCAAATGCAGTTTCTCATTCAGTAGGTGTGGGGTGGGACTCAAGCATTTGTATTATTTTTCACGTGTCTCCCAAGCGGAGCCGCTGCTCCCAGGGCACCACACTTTGTAAAAGACTGACAGAGCGTGAGGACAGTCCTTTGGCCCGGAGACGCGGATGCTGGCTCCTGAGAGCGAGGCAACGGTGTCTGGCGCACATGTAAGCCATTCGGCTGCCCCGGGGGCGGGGGTGGGCGGTAGGCACGGAACACTCCAGCATCTGCTCCAGTCTGGACCCACGTCTGTCTGAATCCAGAGCGGGCGCGCTCAGCACTTGCGGTGTATCACTTTTCAGTTGTGTGTTTCAAGAAGCCACAGAATAAACGTACTTGAGCCTGGTCGATGTTAATTGACGATAGACAGCATGGGATGGACAGGGAGGGAGTCAGATTGCACAGCTAATTTGGTTAGTTTGAGGTATGTGTTAAGTAAAATTAAAAAAAATACATATGTGTATATATATATATATGCATATATATGTCACTTTAGTTGTTATTTTGTGTTTTCCTTTGTGTTAAAACCCTAGAGTCATAGCTTGTACATGTCACATTTTCACTATAACCAACTAGTTTTAGCTGCAAAATTTCAAAAGTATTACATGCCAGTAGAGCAATTCTCTAATGCTACGGGTCTCATGATCGAGTTTTTTTTTTTTTTTTTTTTTAAATTTTTTTTTTTCAACGTTTATTTATTTTTGGGACAGAGAGAGACAGAGCATGAACGGGGGAGGGGCAGAGAGAGAGGGAGACACAGAATCGGAAACAGGCTCCAGGCTCTGAGCCATCAGCCCAGAGCCTGACGCGGGGCTCGAACTCACAGACCGCGAGATCGTGACCTGGCTGAAGTCGGACGCTTAACCGACTGCGCCACCCAGGCGCCCCTCATGATCGAGTTTTAACTTCACATCATGTTTCTTCTTCAGGCAAGGTGATTAATTTTCAAATAACTCACCAAAGTTGGCTTAACATTTATGGCTTTTCAGACATATCCTATCAACAAATTCGCATCTCAGAGAAGACCAGTTTCTTCTCATTACCTTGTTCTCCGTTTTGGGTTTAGGGACTAGGTCGCTGTACCCAGGACCATAAAATCTCCATCTCTCCAGTCCAGGTTTAAGCCAACAAGAGGGTTCCTTGTCACCCGGGGCAAAAGCACAGGTAAGCAGGAATGTTCTGGAAAGAGTTTAGGGCGTAAGTGGATGCCAGTGCAAAGTTTATCTATGTTACACTTTTTCCTATGGGCAGTAAGAATAATTCTTGTTCTATGCTTGACTCAGACAGTACAAGGGCTTTCCATATGTTTACACACAAATCTTCACTGCACCCAGTGAGGTAAATACATGAGGGTTTGGCAGAAGCGAAGGCTGTTCCATGCATTTTTCATGAGAGAAATTTCAATAAAGTGAAATAACTCGGTGTCCCAAACACTATGCCAACAAATGACAAGGAAGGCTGTTTACATTTGGATTGTGCAACCAGAACAGCTTGGGTTTCCTACATTCCAAGGCTTCCAGCCAGCCCGTTCAGTTAATCCATTAAAAAAAAAAAAAAGTTCAATTAAAAAAGTTAATCCATTAAAAAAAAAGTGCAATTAAAAAAAAAAAAGCTTCCAAAACTACCTGAAAACCACGTATCATTAGAAAATTGTGTTTAAATGGGGTTCCTTGGAAAACAATTACCATCATGCGTAAGATTTCAGTTTATACATGCAAACTTAGTTGGGACTTTGAGCCCAATTATGTAAGTTATTTATTATGTCTTGAATACCAGAAATATCCATAGAGTTGAAGCAAAAATTTTTGTTCTTAAATTTTCTGAACGACATCCATTCTTGCAGACCTAATGAACACTGTGTATACTCTAGTAAACCTCCATGTGTACTGAACAGGCATGGTACACATTTAAATATTAATTGGAAATAGAAGAGATACAGAAATATAAAGTACCTTCCAATGTCAGCTAATATTCTTCTATAAAGAGTGGTGATTCTCAAAAGATGGGCTGCAATCAGCCATATCCACACCACCTGAAAGCCTGTTAGAATGCAAATTCTAGGGGTCCTGCCCAGACCCACTAAATATGAAACTCTGAGTTTGGGGTCCAGTTATGTGTGTTTCCAACTGGTTGTGATACATGCCAACATTGGAGAACCAGAGACCTGGCAGATAATAGTAATGACTGAATAACAATAGAACTAAAAATAGTATGTAACACCGTATGATACCATGGCAGAGATCATTTTCTTTTTGTATTTGTTTGTGTAAGTGTACGCATAAATAGGAAAAGAAAGAAAGGAGGGAGACAGAGAGAGAGAAGCTAAAATGTTAGCATTACAGGCAATTTGTTTTTGCTGCATGCTTTAGCATTTTCCAAGATTTCTTCATTGAATAGGTATTAGTTTTGTGATTAGAACTATGTTATTAAAGAGAACAATTATGTGACTCAAGAGAAAAACATGCATCCTTATATTATTGTGGTGCATTCAGAACTTTGCCCAGCTCTATTACAGCAATGTACAAAGCAAAAATCATCCAGTACCAGCAGATGTATATGAGTGGCTCTGCTCTCTTCATAAAGTAGGAAAAACTGTCAGCACACAGCTTATAACCACATTTTCACCTGCTCTCGTGGTAGGTGCTTTTAACTGCTGGAACACAGCTGCCTAAAACATGGGGAATCCTTGGCTGAAAGCTACTGCTGCTATGGGGACTTAACATTCCTTCTAGAAGCCCAGCATCTCCTTTGCTTTGGTTTGCAAATGTGGGCATTCATGGCTTCCTTGCTATACCATTTGATAATTGAAACTGTCCTTTTTTTTCTTTCTTTCTTTTTAATGACTACAATGATGAATGCTTACTTTTGGGAGCTATCTGAAGGCATTCTTGGAGAGTGAAAAAGAATGAAGTCAGACAGGACTTTCTGAATGTCTGACCTGGTTTCACCCTGGAATTGCCAAGCAATTCAGAAGTAAATTCTGTCTTCCAAAGAGTATGAGTTTCCTGTTGCTGCTATAACAAAGAACCATAAACTTAGTGGCTGACAATAACACAAATATATTCTCTTACATTTCTGGAGGGTAAAATTCCTAAAATCAAGAGGTTGGGAAGGCTGCAATCTTTCTGGAGCTTCCATGGGAGAATCCATTTCCTTGCCTTTTCTAAGGCTTCTGGAGGCCACCTACATGCCTTGGTTTATGGCCTCCTTCAGGCATTCTGACCACGGCTGTATCATCACATCTCCTTCTTTGACTCTGACTCTCCTGCCTCCCTCCTACACTTCCAAGGATTCCTGTGATTGGACTGTACCCACCCAGATAATCCAGGAGAGCCTCCCCATTCCAACATTCTTAATCACATGCCATGTGTGAAATCCATTTTGCCGCGTAAGGTAATATAGTCACATGTTCTGGGGCCAGGGGGAGGCATTATTCTGCTTACCATACAAAGGGAGAAAGTTTTCAATAATGACCTGTATTATCCTTTATTCTTTAGGTATCACATACCTAAGGAATATTGAACTCCTATTATGCCTGTCACGTTGCAGAAGATGGAGAGACAGACCACAAGAATTATGTAAATATTTATCTTTGACGATGACAGGGTCCATGCAATGTGCTAATGAAGACAGCCAAGCTTATTTGGCAAGATTAAGTTGAATTTCCAATCCAATGTATTCAAAGAGAAAAAAACACTTCTGTTTTAGTTTTACAAAAGTTACACATTATGATTAAACATAACATTAAAAATACAGATTAAAAAGAAAACAAAACAAAGAAAATGACAGTCTCTTGGATTTATATACATATTCATTTTTATTTTTACAAAATCAGACCACAACGCACAGCCTGTTTTGCAACTCCTATTTTATTACTCCCTCGTGGAATCTTTTCTGATAGCATTATTCATTTACTAAGTTCCACAAAAATCATAAATTATTACACAATTTCTCTAATGTTATTGGAGATGTAGGTTGCTTTTAATTTTTTTTAATTTCATAAACAATTTTATGTTCAGCATTCTGGCAGGCCAGTCTCTGTGCACATTCATGATTATTTCCATGTAGAAAGATGACAAAGCCAAAAAATGACTGAATATTTTTAAATACTTACCTCCATCATTGATGACACCAGTGCTCTAAAATCACATAAAGGTAATAATATAAATATAATGTTTGGGGCCATTTCATTAGTTGTGAAAGAATTTTCTCCATCACTTCTTTGGAGATAGCACAGAGTCAAGGGGCGCCTGGGTGGCTCAGTCGGTTGACTGTCCAACTTTGGCTCAGGTCATGATCTCACAGTTTATGAGTTCGAGCACTGCGTCAGGCTCTGTGCTGACAGCTCAGAGCCTGGAGCCTGTTTCAAAATTTGTCTCCTCCTCGCTCTCTGCCCTTCCCCTGCTCACCCTGTCTCTCAAATATAAATAAACATTAAAAAAAAAAAAAGAAAGCACAGAGTCCAGTGTGTTAGTTATAGAATAGAACATCTATACTTTATTTGAAGAGACGGTAAATAAACATATTTAGGATCTAGGTCTTTAAACAGTCTTCATTTAAAATGTATGGCATGAACTTCTGTCTCTACAGAGAGGGACTAACCTTGCCATGGACAGAGACAACTCTCAGTAGTGAATGTAATCAGACGGAAAGGTGAACAGATCCAGGGCAGTAACTGGAGTCCAGCAAAGGCATGCTGGCCGAAAGCCAAATGAGACATTTGTTCAAGGCAAATGTCTGCAGGGTGATTCTTCAAAGGCATAAACATTCAAGCACATGCGTGTCAACGCAGTCCAATCGTGGGATGCTCCTCCCCAGCTGATTTACTTACCTGTAAGAAAGAAAAAAAATCCTATTTTCTTTGACATTGGAGTTTGTTATCAAATGCGGAGACCTCAGAAATGATGTGGACGACATCTGTTGAAAATCATGGTACACAAATAATAACAGCTAATTTTATTGAGCTATTACTGTATTCCAGATATGATGTTTAATGCTTACCTCCGACACTGCAAGTACTCCTCACAGCGGCATCTGAAGGAGGGAGACATCCCCATTCTACAAGTGTAAAAGTGAGGCTAGAAGACTTAACGAAGATTTAGAACTTGAAGATGGTCATAGAGTTAACAAATGTTGGCTCACGTCTGAGTAACACCAAAATCTATTCTCTTAACATGCTCATTTGGCTGCAAGATATTAAAAGGGAGAAGGGCATGGAAGGGAGGATTTCAAAATTAAGTTAATGAGTAAATCATTTTCTGAAAATGTCTAAGTAACGACAACATACTCCTGATATAAAATGAAAGGAAACAAGCCAATATGTACATTTTTACATAACGTGAAATCAATTTTTAAATTGACACGAAATTTTGCAAAAGATAAATTCACAGTTGTACATATACACCTAGCCTTATATATAGCTGTGGTCTCTGAATGGTAGAGTCTTCAATTAAGTTTAACTCATCATACTATTTGTATTTTCTATAATGGAGATGATGGTATTTTTTAGTAATAACAAAAAGTGTAACCATTTATTTAAAAATAATACAGAAGGGAGGGGCCCCCTGAATGCTTTCTTGGATCTTCCATAAAACAGAATACACGAAGGAAAGGAATCTTTTTTTTCTATCAATATTACAGAGATAGTGTTAGACATGAAGGCATTCTGTGCCGTGTTTAATTTGTGAAACCAATAAAATTCACAATAGCTGACAAATTGGTCCAGGACACATTTTTTTTTTCTCTTGAAAAGCATCAAAAATATGCATGTGCAGGAATAAAACATAACCTCACAGGGAAGTCTTACTGCAGACCTCAAATAAGGCTTTGGGATTCTGCTACACAAAATTTAAATCACCAAGTATTTTACAATTAAACATATATCAAGACCTGATTCTCTCTACCTTCATCAATATACACACTGCAGTTGCAAGTGACTAAAAATGTGTTAGTTTCAATCAAACCATAATAGACCGTGGGATCTAGAAATGTCTGCAGCAATTAGAAATAGCACAATGACTTGAAGTCCTAGGCTTTCCTTCAGATGTAGACTGCCTTTGAACATTATATTGGTCTCAGCTTGGGAACTGAAAATCACTTGTAATGAATTCAATTCAATTTCTTTAATCTGTGAACTCACAGTTAATGCAGATGAGGTTATTTGTTTTCAATGAGCCATTTAATATAATGAAGGAGGGTTTTTGTAATCCCTAATTAATTCTTGCCCTCAGCCCACCAATTGATTAGTAACCCACTGGGGGTGGGTGAGCAGTCAGCCACCTCCCCTTCCAAATAATTGCTACTCTAGTAGGAATGTCACATTCAAAATCACCGTCATTAAAATAACAGCAAATCTGAGATGGTGGCATTAATGAGTCAAACAAATTTCGATTCTTATTGATTAATTGGTGAAATGTATATCATAAACACTGCAAATCTACCTTAAATAAATGTCGGGGTGGAGAAGGGAGCTGTGGTTTTTATTGAGACTACTTCAACTATCCAAACAAGTGTTTCTTTTTTTAGTGAGCAGAATATAATATAGGACTGTGCAAGATGATGGACTGCTATATTTAACTCAGACAAATGCATAACAAATCACTATTCTGTAGTGAGAAGGTACACCTCTTAGGCTCCTTTTTCTTTCTTTCCTTTTTTTTTTTCTTTCCTTGGGGCCTGGATATAAGACCACAGCCATCTAAATAATCCTCCAGAAATAAACCAATGAAATTGTGAGTCTGACAACAGACACAGTATTATACCTGCAGCTGGTAAATGTTTCCATAGTCCAACCACCTTTCCAGTAAAAATTTTATCCCGGGGGAAAGTCAGCAACTAAGATTTTAACTACTTTTCTGCAATAGAAAAGTTTGGGGCAATTGAGACTTCATAAATTTCATTATTTATGGCCTTTATTTTTCTTAGAGAATTACCCACCCATCAAGTATGATTGTGAAAATACTACTACTGTATTACCAAATTCCCATATAAATAAAATTAAAAAATGGTATGATTAACTATGAGACTACCTCATAAGAAAGTACATAATTCCAAGACCATTTTGTTGTTTTCTGTATCGCTTGCTGTGTTCATAATTATTGAATGAGCATTTCAATTATCCAAATATTGGGAAACTAAAAATTCATAAATGTTTTGCCCAATTACCTGGACTGTGAACCTCCACTCACTGGCCCACTCTGTTTTGGGGAGATTCCTAAAAGAATATTTGGAGCTATACCTCTATAGAAATAGTATTTATTTATGTACAACCTTTGTACTCGTGAACATATTTCTAATAGATGGTATGCTAACAATGGAGTATAACCTAGTGAATTTAGTCTCTGCAGCCAAACAGATCTACTGTGGTATTAGAAAGGACATTTACACTGAATAGTAAGCAACTCCCAGAACTTTGTAAAAACATAACCGCAACCATTAAAAGTAACTTTGCACTACTTACTACAATTTAAAATGTGTGAACCCTTTCACCCAATGTACTAGTCCAGAAGTCCATCCGTATACACGTATGTGGCAAGGATATGTATATAATGATGCCCGCCACAATATTATCAATATTATTTGTAACAGAAAAGAACAGCCAAATACGAAAGGGTTAGCAAAAGGAAAACATTTGTATTATCTTCTTGTCCTGAATTCTTCCAAGAAACAGCCTTGGAGATGGCTTGCCTGTAGGTTCATTTTGGCAATCGATTCCAATTAATGGGAGTGGAAACAAGGGAGTAATGAGATAGAAAAGGAGGGGAAATAACCAATTGTAAAGCATGTTATTGATCCCGCATTTCCATATGGCAATAATTTGCCATTGCGTATCAATCTTGCTCGAGGACCCTCTGAAGAAATGTGTACAGTTTGTTATTATTTCCTGAGGGCCGGAATCTGATAGTTATTGCCTCTGAAATTCATGAGTTTCTCTATGGAGTCCTGGCTTCTTTGAAGCACTTTCACATTCTCTCATCGTTAAGAATTTCCAAGCAATTGCCACAGATATCCCAAATGGTGGCAGAGAAATCAAAGAACACGAAGGGAAGGACACGCAGTGTGGCTGAGCCAAGGCAATGTCAGATTCAGCTTGTGAACCACTGGGCAGATTAAACACTGTCTCAGCTACATCCCAGAAATTCCACATGGTCATTTTCATTCAATTAAAAATGCACTGGCCTTTGGATTTCTTTTCATCTGTGACCCATCCGTTCTTTAGATGCGTATTATTTCATTTCCAAACATTTGGGATTTCCCAGATAGCTTTCTGTTGTTGATTTTTAGTTTAATTGTGTTGTGGACAGAAACCATGCTTTGCATGATTTCAACACTTTTAAATCACTGAGTTTGTTTAAGGGCCAAAAATATGGCCTGTCATGGTGAATTCTCCATGTGCACTTGAATGTGTATTCTGTGTATTGGGTGAAATGGTGTCTAGATGTCAATTAGGTCAAGTTGGATGATGGTGCTGTTCAGGTCTTCTAGGTCTCGATAGGTCATCTAATTTATAATTAAATCCCAAGAGAGGGATGCTAGTGTTTCCAACTATAATTGTGGATCTGTCTCTTTCTCCTGTTCTATCAGGTTTTGTGTCATGTATTTTGAAACCCTGTTTTGAGATGAAGACACATTTAAATTATGTCCTTGATGAATTAACATTTTTATCATGTAGTAATGTTCCCTCCTTGTTTCTGGTACTATTCCTTTTATGAAATCTAATTTATGTGATATGATTAGTCATTCCAGCCTTATTTTCGTTACGGTATGATTCCTTTTACTTTAGGCAATCCACGATTTATACTTACTGTGGATTTCTCACGGACAATGTAGAGTTGGATCTTACATTTGTATCCAATTTGATAATCTCGGGCTTTTAATTCATAGTTTTTAATAATTCTTGGTGGTTATCTCTTCAAGTGCTGTCTTCTTCTCTCTCTTCTGAATCTTTAATTGTACACATTAGGCCATCTGATATGTCCCACAGGTCTTGAATGATCTACAAAGCTCTTCGCTCTTCTCATTTTGTATTTCTGTTTGATTAATTTCTATTTACCTATCCTCAGGTTTGCTAATTCTTTCTCTGGAGGTGTCAAGTTGTTTATAAAGGAATGTACAACTATGAGAATTCAGTAAGTAAAATATGTTCTCAGTGCTTGAAGACAAAACAAGCCTTAGGTACCTTCCCCACTCCCCTCACCGCCCCCCCCCACACCATTTTTGTTAAGACCCAAAGTATATGGAATCACTAATACAATCATTTTACGCGTCTGGAAGTGTCCACACTAATAAAAATTAGTTTCTACCCAAAGATACTTTGCTGAAGTGTTAAGGATATTTGCCAATAAATATCGCAAGTTCTGCTGTCAAGGTTTACTTCATTTTTGTTTTGCGAACACAGTCTCCGTTTGACACGTCTTAAATAAGACCTACCCACATCCCTAGAAATGTTGATATGGAATAAATGAGAGGCAGCTGAAGACTTTTCAGACTGCTTCTGTGACGTTGAGCCATGAGTATGGATATGTGACAAAGGAAGGACTAAGAATGCCGCCCGGAGGCTAATTTTTTTCACATGCCTTGGTTATATTATAATTTTGTTTCTACCTCCGCCTTTATGCATTTCATAGTTACATATCTACTGTTGCCATTCATCCTTGACATTCTTTCGTTTAATGAATTAAATATCACCAGTCTGATGGCTATTATTTTAGGGTAAACTAAAAACAAACCTATTATGAACATACTTGATTTATTATAGCCTGCCAAACAATTATGACAAAAGATGGCCTTCATTACCTTAACCCTCACCTTCAGCAGCTTTAAATATCTTTTGGAAACAAAACAAAACAAAAACTAGGAGTAAATAAATAATGAAGTAATTTTCCTGTGGGTTTTGGGACAAGATAGACTTTCATTCAGTTCACATTTCATACTTTCTCATGTTTCTTCTTATACCTGTTTACATGTTTGTGAGATGGCAGACTAGGGATTAGGGGTATAATATTTAGCTACAGAAAGTTCTTCTGTGTGTGAATCCATATGGCCTACCTAATACAATTTATTGAGTTGAATCTGCATACTTACGCCAGGAAATTCCAGGCTTTCCTAGGAATCCCATATGCAAGAATGTTTCTGCATCTTGTGGACACACAAGACAGAATTTAGAGGTGTCATCAAGCTTAATAAATAACTCAGTTTGGACACTGCAATACCTTGGAATCAATGCGCTCTGAGCCAAATAGGGTGCATCTAGCCTCTGAGCTAAGATGCAAATGACTTACGGAATTTAAGAATTCGGCCTATGGAGAATAATGTACATGGACCTTCTTGAGTTATTTCAGAAGATAATGAGATTTACTCAGAGGGGATCATTCTTAATGATATTAATATAGTATCTTGGGGGCACTGGAGTTGGTGTAAGGACATTCTAATAGTTGCTTTTATAAATATAAGAGGAGAAAGGCGGGACGCCTAGGTGACTCAGTCGGTTAAGAATCCGACTCTCAGTTTTGGCTCAGGTCATGATCTCACAGTTTTGTGAGTTCGAGCCCCACATTGGGCTGTGCACTGATGGTGTAGAGCCCACATGGGACTCTCTCTCTCTCTCTTTCTCTCTCTCTCACCCCACCCCCCCCCGCCTCTCCCCTACTCATGCTGTCTCTCTCTCTCAAAATAAGTAAATCAACTTAAAAAAAAAATTTAAGAGGAGAAAGGCTGTACACAAAAATAAAATTATTAGGATGCAGTGGTGTGGCTTTGGAGCCCCTGATTGCCAAGATGTTAGGAAAAGAGTGGTATCAGACACAGAGTTTAGGGTTGAGTACAGCCTCCTACCTGGAGGCTGCTTGCATTTGAAGCTTTACAACATGATAATCTTTATTCAGTTATCTTTTTTTGAGTAGCAAATGACTCCTAATCTTAGTGGCTGAAAACAATAACCATTTATTTGTGCATATGCTACGTGAGAGAGAATTCTGGCATCTCTCCTTTTTTTATAAGGAAATCAATCCTATTGGACCTGGGCCCAACCCTCATAACCTAATGACTCTAAACCTAATTATCTCTCAAAAGCCCCATCTCCAAATACCATCATATGGGGATGGGGGTAGTGCTTCAGTATGAAGTTGGGATGACACAATTTGGTCTGTATCATATATTGATCTGTTATTTTCTTACAGTCTTTTGTTTGACTTGGGTATTAAGATAACTACTGGTCTCATCAAATGAGGTATAGTCTCTCTTCTATTTATTTTCATGTGCAATTTGTATATATATACATATATAGTTTGTATGTTTATAAACATTCAAAAATTATATTATATATATATATATATATGTAGAGAGAGAGAGAGAAGAGAAGAGTGAGATAATTTTTGAATGTTTTAAACTACAAATTCAATTTGTCCTTTTCTGAAATTTGACCTTGTTTTGGGCAATTCTAACTCAATAGACAGACTTTTATGCTTTTGAGTTTCGACAGAGATCAGTTTCCTACAGCTTCCCACCCCCCATCTCTCACACCACACCCTAGAATAACCCCTATGAAAATTGGTATTTGCAAACTATGTATAAGACTAGATGTAATTCATTTATCAGGGCCGTCTACGCTACAGCTCAAACAATACATATACAAGGTGGGGAGGGGCTGGCCGTGCATTTAGATGATAGGGCTTTCTCTCCATTACTTCAATCAGAAACAGGCATCAAGGACTAGTCCTTGGACTTGGCTCCACATTTGACAAGTAGAATACTTTATTTTTTTTAATTTTATTTATTTTTGAGAGACAGAGAGAGACAGAGCACAAGCAGGGGAGGGGCAGAGAGAGAGGGAGACACAGAATCCGAAGCAGGCTCCAGGCCCCGGACTGTCAGCACAGAGCCAGACGTGGGGCTCGAACCAACGAACTGTGAGATCATGACCTGAGCCGAAGTCGGACGCTTAACTGATTGAGTCACCCAGGCAGTCCTGACAAGCAGAATACTCTTAATGTCATAATTGCTCGCAGGATCCCTGGGAGATTCACTCCTTTAAGGAGGCTCAGAGAAAGAGAGAATAGGCAAGTTTCTAGAAACTAATTAGCTTTGGAGCCTCAGCTTTCCCCTTCTATTTACTCTGCCACACAAGGTCAGACAGGCAGAATATGAATATAAACTCTATTTGCTGGGATTGATTCTGGAGACACGGCACATTTTCTGCGGGGATATGTGTAAGGATAGATATAAATGGATGCACTTTTCCCTAACAGTTTGCATTCAGAGACTTAAAAATGCCTGCGTAAAATGTAGCCTTTCTTTCTAAAGAAATTGATTTATAGGGATGTTGTTTTATGACACCCCACAGTATTAGTAAAGTAAAATATGTTCTAAATCCTTCAGCACTGTGTGATCCCTACTGCCATTATGTTAGTCGACAGCAATTAGACTGGTAATTAAGTATTTGACTCCACAGTTATGAGACGTGTACTTATGCTGCATCCATTTGTGTTTAAAGCGGTCTAGGATTTTGTCTTTTGAAGATATATTTAACGTAGGCACTTGGGTTCTCCTAAACCATGTGAACATCAATAGACAACAAATAAATTCTTTAATCGAATAGTTTTTATATTTATTTTTGTCTCTGTTATGTCCAATAACTAGCTTAGCAGTGTTTCTGCTTTTCCTTCCCTGAACAGATGTGGTATTTTCATCTGAGAAGATATCGTCATTCTGGTAACTTTCTGGAATGATGCAGAGAATGGGAAAAAAATCAAGTATAGCTCCTAGGTTATTTGAACATATAAAGACAACAGTGTAATCATTTTGAAGTGGATTTTTAAGTATTCTTAAATGAAGGCATTCCTCATAATTAGAAATTTCTAGGTGAGTGACGAACAAGAATATGAAATAAAGAAGGACGAAAAAGCAGCCAAGCTACCTAGTTAAATATCGGATCGGTCCCATTTTCACACACTTTATTGGTCCAGCTGTTTTCACACACTTTAATTGAAGACTTTTTGTTGCTACAGTTAATAAATATGTTTCTCAATCTGTTTTAAATGGTAAACGAATGGGCGTTTTTATTTTGTAAAGATAATGCATTAAAATCTTGAGTAAAATTTTAAGCAGAAATAAGCAGAAATGCTCCCTTGCCCAGGAGTATTCTACAGACAGAGTTAACTCTTGGAAAGTGTGAATACCTATAGTACACACGCCAAAAAATTACGGATAATCAAAAGGAAATATCATAATGTAGTAGACACTTGTAAGGCTGAGTCTTTAAATCCCCCTTCTCTAGAAGCAGACACTTTCTCTCTTTGCCATTTACATGGCAAAACAGGGTATTGTCCTAATAATTATTCAAATGTAAGTAGATATCTCAGTACCATATTTATACAGAGAAATATAAATTATATATACCCACATGCCCTTTAAAATATGCTTTCACTTTAAAATTACATTTGGGGGTTGCTTTGTGAAAATAAAATAACTGTTGATTTATGGGTCTTAATAAGAGTCCGATCCTTTCTTATAATAGAAGTGTTATTTATGTTGTTCCCGTTAAGACAGGAAAGTTTCTCCATGGGGGAGGAAGCCATTGATTTCCCTTTGGGGGTCTTAAAAGTGATTTTCTATTTCACAAGCTAGAAAGGAGACCCCTGTGTACTCTCCTTTATGCATCCAAAGCTTATCTTTTCTTCAAAACCCACTCAATCCCTTTATGATTTGTGCCCATGAATCTTTCCCTGACCTCTTCAACTCGTGATCTCATGCTGCTCAAAACTAACCGCGTCAACTCTCCTTTAAACAGTCGAATAAGGGAACACAGGATGGAAGCTGATAGCGATACTCTCGGAACAGGGAAACTGAGGCACACACCAGTGAAAGAATTGAGAAAGCCTTCAAGGTTAAGCATTGACAAAGGGTCAGAAGTTTAGAGCAGCTTTCTGAAAAGGAGACAATAACTGATTCAAGCAAAAGATACTGTCTTGTGTATAAGTCCTGGCTTTTGGATGACAGGGATCCAACAGACAGCTTACGCTAAGTCATTTGTGCTCTTCTGGGAATAGTAAAGTAGATTTTAGGGTTGTCATCATGGAATAAGCAGGTAGAGATATGATGACTTCAGCAGAGTCTGGGCAATTCCAGTGTACAAAATTCTAAATTTCCCACTCAGTTCTTTGTTATCACTCTTATTCTAAATTAGTTTAATTTTTTTTATGAATTTACATGGAGGGTACATAGTATAAATGTTGAGTATTAATTAACTTTTGATTAACTAGTCAACCTCAAAGCTCGAAGTGACTTATATCACTAATGGCATTTCTTCAGTGGCTTACAACAAATACCACTCATTTCCTTGCTCATGGGTTGGCTGTGGGTCCACAGGACTTGACTAGGAGCAGCTGGGCTTGGCTTCGTGTTTTGAGTCGTGTTCATGTTGCCTCCACAGGTTTCCTTCCTGTTCTACTCCTGGTGGACCTCAGGCATGCAAAAACCAAATCCCAAAAGTGTGTTTAAGCCTCTGTGTATGTTTGATGTTTGCGGCCATCCCATTGGCAAAAGCAAGTCACACGGTCATATGTCTAAGCCCCAAAGCAGAGGGTGAAGAAAGTGTCTCTGTCCACATTGGGAGGCTCTGCAGTTATAACACAGCTGTAGTTATTCGAAAGCAGTGAAGAACTGAAAACAAGAATTTAATCCATGAGATAACGTTAACAACGGTACCACATGCTTACAAAAAATCAGTACTTCCCCAAAACAGTCCTTCTGAACACCTAATTCTGCTTTCCAAGAGACAAATATTTTCTATTGCTTTTGGTATTTACCTTATTTATCTATCTGTCTACTCTATCTACCTATCATCCATCTAATACAACCAGTAAATAATTGCATATGCTTATATGTAAATTGGCATTAGTACATATTCATCAGTCTTAAACATTATCAAATTCCTGTAACAGTAAATAAGGGTTTGGCTTTGTTGCACACCCTTCTCCCATGACGTCAATATGATTTATCACAATTTGGGGGGTTTAATCTGTTATCGGTGTTTACATCATGTTATAGATATAATTCACTGCTTACCTAAGACTTTACATTTCCTACACTTAACAGTTTTAAAACCGCTTAAATCTCTTTGTACCTGTTTCTGTTTCTCAGTGTTCCAAAAGACATTGACAGCTCTTTTGACCACTGTCACTAATTTTACCCCTGGTATTCAAACAAAGATCCCAGCACTCTATTAATTACATCCCTTGCCCCCAACACCTGCACCTTGGACACATTCCCTCCCCACTCCCACAGCTTTGCACCCATCTCCCTAGTCTGGACTAAGGCTCTCTACTCCTCATGCGAACCCCTCATCCTTTCTTTACTTCTCCACTTGAGATACTACTAGCAATAAATATTCTAGTAGTATGCAAAGTTTTTGTTGAAAAGTCAAATTTCACACTCTTAGTATGTGATCTGGTTTATTTTTCCTGTAAGCTTTTAGTATATCTATTTTATTCTTTTATGTTTGAATTTCACAGCAATATGTTTGCTGCCGATTACTGTTTTAATTAGTGACTTTTCAAATTGAAGATTCATTTTCAGGTTTGGAAAATTGTTTATTATTATTATTATCATTATTATCACTATTTATTTTATCCCCTTTCTTTCTAGAGTTCCCTATTTTTATTATCTCTTCTCTTCTACTTTTCATCTTTTTTGTTTATTTGGTCTGCTTTCTGCAAGAAATTCTCTATAGTGCCCTGGCCTAAGTCACATCTATCTCTTGACTTAATTAAAAAAAAATTTTTTTTAATGTCTATTTATTTTTGAGAGCGACAGAGTGTGAGTGGAGGAGGGGAAGAGAGAGAAGGAGACACAAAATCCAAAGCAGGCTCCAGGCTGAGCTGTCAGCACGGAACCCGATGCGGGGCTTGAACTCATGAACGGTGACATCATGACCTGAGCTGAAGTCGGACATTTAACAGACTGAGCCACCCAGGTGCTCCTCTTGACTTCATTCATATAATACCCTCTCAACTAATTTTCCTGCCCTTGCCCTTGCTTCATTGTTGTCCAGGCTAAACATAACAACCTTTAAAAAAATTATGTCAGAATAAATATTCTCTGCCCCAGACTTTGCAATGGTTTGTGTTCTGTATATCAGAATAGGAGCTAACTTCTTTACAATAGCCTACAGGATCCTTCTTGTTCTAGAACATCATTAGCCCTCTGTCCTGCTTTCTCACATTTTTCTCTTGCCTTCATTCTGTCCTAGACTCACCAACTGCTTCTCTAGTTCTCTGACACAGTACTGGTCTTACGGAAATAAAAAGTGAGCCACAGAGGCACCTGGGTGGCTCAGTTAAGCATCTTACTTCGGCTCAGGTCATGATCTCATGGTTGGTGGGTTTGAGCCCCATGTCAGGCTCTGTGCTGACAGCTCAGAGCCTGGAGCCTGCTTAGGATTTTGTGTCTCCCTCTCTCTTTCTGCCCCTCCCCCACTCATGCTTTGTCTCTCTCTCTCTCTCTCTCAAAAATAAATAAACATTAAAAAAATAAATTAAAAAAAGTGAGCCACAGATGAAAGCTGCATGTGTGACTTTAAATTGTTTAGCAGCCAATGGAAAAAAAAAAAAGATGAAAACCGGGTGACATTAATTTTAATAATATATTTAACTGAACCCAATAGGTTTAGAATTTATCATTTTAACATGGAGTCAAAACCCTTTAAATTATTAATGAGGAAATTGCACATTCAGTCTTCAAAGACTGATGCATTTATAGCACCACTCACTCAGGCCAGCACTTGATCTGTAACTATCCTTCAAAGATGCCCCAAATGGAGGCGTGATGTCAGACCCTTCATTAGGCCAGTCGTTGCATACAGACCACCCCTGAAGGAAGCATCCAGCACCCTCCTTCCATTGAGGGCGATGCCCAGGAGAAACAGAGCTGTGAGTCTGCAGCAGGCAATAGCACTGAACCACTGCAGTCTCTGAGTCTGCAGGGAAGGTCTGAGCCAGGCACCAGAGGATGTAAAATCAAAATTAAGATGAAAAAAAAGTTAAAAATAAAGATGCAGTAGGCAGGCCTTTTTAAAAACACACACTTATTTACAACACATAAAAAAATCTGAGACACACTACTAATCGAAAAACAATGATTGCTCATTACGATTAAAGGTCAATGTTTTTTAGTAGGTCAGTAATTTGAGCACAAGTATCTAAAGAATGTCAGGTTTAAAACCTAGATCGAAACATCCAAAGGAAAAAAATATATATATTGCTATTATATTATTACGTATGAGAAAGCCCCGATTTATGGCAAGAGATCAAATCTATCCATATGTTAAAGAGGTCCTCCAATTTCTTTTATAAAGTTATGATGAGATTAAAGGAACATACTGGCTCTTCCTTCTGATCCAGAAGTTTAGGAGAAATTGAATTGAAGAAATATTGGTAAAAATCCTGCGATCATACACAAGTCAGGAAGAATGAGTCTGAGACTTGCGGTCAAGATACGACTTGGGATTGATACTGAATGCTTCGAATGGGTTTCCTTTTGTGTCCTGGACCAGAAGCAGTTGCAGGAATCTGTGAAAGAGATACAGCAGGCAGAAAGTCCAGGGGACAGTGAGGTTTCTTCTTGATCAGGCAGAGCCTGTCAATGATATTTCGGACAGCAGCACCAGAAAGGGTATCAGGCATGGACATATTGTGTCCGGGGAGGGGAGGCGGGCACAACACAACAAGGCTTACTGATAGCTGTCCCCAGCAAGGCAGCTTCCCCGAGCTCCCAGAGATAAAACGGCACTGCTAGAAATGCTAACATGTCCACACTTGGAATTGCTGAAGTGGTAATGAAAACGCCTGTCTATTATATCTGCTCGTATTGAGTTTGGCTGCCCAGCAGAAAATCCAGTAAGAATGGCTTAAAGGGGATGCATGAAGTAAAAGTTACTGAAAGTTGACAAGGAGATACAGAATCAGAGCTGACGAGATTCTCAGAAGAAGGCACTGGGGAATGAGGAGCACAAATAACAATCAAAACAGAATAAGATAAACTTCTTGAGTGAAAGAGCTAGATCTGAGGACTGTATAGGTGAACTTTAGGCCAAGAAAAGTCAATTGCAATAGACCGATAGATGCCACCCACCTTCAAAAAAAAAAAAAAAAAAAAGTAAAGAAGGAATTTAGAATGTCAAGTAAACAATATAAATAAAATAAAATTTGTTACCAGCAAAGGATGCTTCGCCAGCGTTACACACAAGAACACAATGGAAGATTTCAAGGAAATAGATTATTACTAATGATTTCCATGACCAGATATTTTAATCATAAGGCATGATTCAAACATGAAGATAGAGACAGACATACTCATGTGCTTCCCCTAAAAGCACTCATTGAAGGCATTTTAGCTAACTGAATCAAAAAAAAAAAAAAAAAAGCCCTCACAAGTGGACAGATTCTAAAATAACATTAGTAGAAAGCACCAAAACCATTTAAACTAGTATGAGAAATCAAGTATTAAAAGCATGATTATTTTTAAAAAGGCAACTAATGAAGATAACAGACACATAATAAAAAATAATGATCATAAACACGTTCTAAATACTCAGAGTATATCCCCCAAAGTGAGGGAGCGGGATTTATGGAAGGAAATAAAAATATGCTAATTTGCTACACATGCTGAATATGCTCATCTTAAACAGGGAGGTGTCAACAAATACAATTTTATCACTGATATTAGTAAAGAGAAAATATTAAGTTCAAGTGTGGTGTTTTTTTTTTTCCAAAAAATAAAAGGTGAGCACTTTCAGGGTTAAAAAAAGTTACTTGTTCAAAATTTGAGGTAAATACCTATGCTGAAAAAGTAAAAAAACAAACAAAACCATAAGAATGAAAATAATAATACTTGATATCCAACTAACAAAATTATTTAGTGATGACAATAAATATAAATGAGTTAAAACTCCTCTATTAAAAGATAAAAACTTTCATAAATCAAAAATACAATCCAGAAACTTGCAAGAAATGAGGCAGCATGGAAATTTGGATTTATAAAATCTCTTCTCCAAAAATAATAAAGTATTATTTATGAGGTAAAAGAGCAAAGAAGGTACAGTTAATGGTGAAATAAACTAAGGGCCTTTAGCTAAACATAAATGCAAAAATCAGTTTTTACTATTTTTTTTACTCTACATAAACGTGTAGAACCCATTGGACCAAATTGAAAGATGTCCCACTTAAGAAGGAGCAGAAGAGAGCGAAGTAGTGAGATATGGATGATTTTTTTTTTTAATTTTATTGTTATCCCTCTAAATTAGTGGAAGCATGTGCAGCCATTTGGAAAAAGAATAGAAAAATAGGGGTGCCTGGGTGGCTCAGTCGGTTAAGTGTCCGACTCTTGATTTCAGCTCAGGTCATGATCTCACGGTTTGTGAGTTTGAGTTCTGAGCTAATAGCGCAGAACCTGCTTGGGATTCCCCTCCCCCCCTTCTGTCTCTCAAAATAAATAAACTTAAATAAAAAAAGAATAGAATAATGTTCTCCTTTGAGCTTCTCTTTGCTTGTGGAAAGCCATCAACTACATAAAAACACATTCACAAAAGCTGGAAGATCGGTCAACATTAACCTCCCCACCCTAACCGCATTACCCTCTGGCAAAATGGTAACCTCAGGGAGACCAGAGTATAATCTCCTAGCTCTAATTCTTTAGCAGGAAACAAAAACTGTAAGAAAAAGAGAAAAAAAAAAAATTGCTCAGCTATTCCAAGTGACCCAGCTCATTCCCTAAGCTTCCTAACCTCTGAGGCAAGAAGGCTGAGGGCACATCCCCATGGGATTGGACAGGGAATAGGGTCAGACGTGTGGACCTCAGTGCAGGACCCTGAATACAGTTCAAGGCAACGAGCCTGGCTGTGGCTCCCACACACCCTGTGCACTTGTCTTCTTTCTTTTGTTTTCCCTTCGGCTGACTAAGCATATAAATCTTAGCACTCATACTTCAACTTGATGTTATGTTGGAAGCATTTGATCTGTATCTAGGTTAAAAGGATTACAAAAGAGAAAATAATTCAAATCAAATCTAAAACACAGTTTGAAAAGTAAACAGGTGAAACAAGTTAGTGAGGCTTTGAGAGAGGGATGGTTAATACACAGCCATAGCAAGTCAAAGATTGATGCTATGGAAAAAGGCATATTTATTAATAAAGTGCCAAATGAGTTTCCCAGAAAGATTACAGTGTATACAAAACTTCAGTTTTGGATAAGGATGGCTTTCAAAGCCTTTTGAGAAGGAGAGTTTATTCAAGTCACAATTAGTACCTTACTTATGAGAAGAAAAAAATACTTTGAACCTCATTTCATATTACATATCAAAATAAATTTCAAGTTGGTAAAAGAATGTTAATTTTTTAAAGATTTAGGATAAACTATTAGTGCATATTTATTTGATCTTGGAGAGGGAAGTCTTTCCATACAAAAGCAAAGGAAGGAAAAGAAATCATAGTAGAAATGATAAAAGTTTTTGAATATATAAAGACTAAAAATTTGGCATTTTAAAAAATACCATAAACAAAAATAAACAGTAAGCAATAAACTGGCAAACATTTTTAGGAGAGAAAAAAGATTTATGTGTCTTTTTTTGTATGAATGAAAATTTTCACTTAAAAATTAGCCCATTTGAACCGAATTCTGCGAACAGTTCTGAGTCCTGATTGTTTCTTAAACAAAACTTTTTAAATAAGTACGCTTAGTTATTTCCTGATCTGTTTATTAGATCTGGGGGAATTACCTGAAGACAGTGGCAGGATGAACTTATAAAGGAATAGATTTTGGAGTTTGACAAATCATGTTAGAGCCCTTCAAAGATCCACTAGCCCCTTTGCCATGTGTATGTCACTCAAGTTCTTGGATCTCAACTTGAAATTGTGAAATTTGAGTACTTGCCTTTGTCAGTATGTAATGAATATTAGTTTTTTCCCTCCTTTCATCCCAAAGGTTAATGGATTCCCAATCTTTACATAATACATTATAAAGGTAATCTCTAAACCAGGATAGTTGACAAGCTATCCTCTGTGGATGAAACTGGCCTGGATTGTTTTGTGAATGAAGTTTTATCAGAACACAACCATACCCATTTCCCCCCCCCCCCCACGTTGTCCATGGCTGCTTTTGCCTTATAACAGCAAAGTTGAATCAGTGTGATAGAGATTTTCTGTCCTGCGAATCCTAAAATAACATTTGGCCCTACAGAATGTTTATCTACTCCTGAACTCAACTATATTGTTACTTATGAGTTGTTAGAACACAACAACGTACTTGTGAAATACACGTCCCTGATGAAAACAAGATTTTTCTCTGAAAGTGTTAAAATGAAGATTCTATGTCAGAAAAAAAAGAAAAAGAGGAAAAGTAAAACTCATAGAAACTGAGAATAGAAAGTGGTTGCCAGGGGGCAGGAGAAAATAGGGAGAGGTTGGAAAAAGGGTACACATTTTCAGCTATAAGATGAATAAGGTCTGAGGACCTAACATAAATCATGGCGACTATAGTTGATTACACTGTATTGTAGAATTGAATTTGCTAAGAGAATAGAACTGAAATGTTCTCACCACACATGCATGCGCGCACACAAACACACACAAAGATAAATATGTGAGATGATGGATATGTTAATTAAGTAGATGAGGGGCATCCTTTCACAATGTATATGTATATCAATCACCATCATGCACATTTTAAATGGCTTACAATTTTATATGTCAACTGGACCTCGGTAAAACCGAAATAAAAAAATTAAAGATTCTGTATTTAGTATAATTTCTATGTGTTCTAAATCATTTCAGCTAAACTATATTTTTAACTGTGTTATGTATCTTGTGCTTTTGAAAATCTTTTTTCTCCCTTCCTTATTAGCAAATCTAATGAGAGTTGTATCTAAGCTGGAAAATCATTGAATGTGATCCTGCCTCCACTATACCCCTCCCCCCCTTTGATTTTTGTGACAATACAAAATACAGTTAAGCAGATGTTCTACTCATTAGAGACCCTGGCTAAGGTACAATGAAAATGGACTGACTGCCAGAAATTAGGCAGAGGAGTCTAGACCTGGTATCTTTGCTCCAATTCAATCCTGTCTTATGCTAATCCTACCCTATTTGAATCTAAATTTATCTACTTGTCTTTGGCCCTGAGATCAAATGGAGGGTTTATTGGTATACTGTCCTTTGCACACTTAGGAGCATTTCCCCTTTTCCTTAAATTGAAAAACACCCCCAAATTAGACCCTTTATGGACCATTGCCCTGCCATTTTAGAAATAAAAAGATATTTGGCTGGCTGGTTCATCAATTTCGCAGGTTCAGATAATCCCTTATATCCATTTGTTCAAATAAGTCTAAAAACTATGAAACTGGAGTTCTAATTTTTATTTATAAAATAGACAAACCAAAGAAACATATCATCAGCATATCCACCCCTCCCACTTCTATTCAGACCACATTTTTAAGTTTTATTTTGTATTCCCATTAATCTCCTCTATTTTAACATATTTTTTTCTATTCCTCCAGTGTTTACATAATTCAAATAGTTGCAAATAGCCATCATGTCTACTTTTGAGTCATTGCTTGGACCAGAAAAATATGTGGGCTAGCTTCTTTTTCTTCTTTTTTTTCCCCTTTTCCTTCAGAATTCAGTTGGCCAATATTATCACTTTGTTTTTGCAAAGACATTCTTTATTCCACTTTTTTCTAAATGAGACTTAACCAGAATGTTTTCTTTTTCTGGATATGTGTATCCAGAAGTTGATCTTTCCTGTGTTAGAGACACATTTAAGACATGGTAGCCAGTGATATTTAACTTAGTAAGATCTGAGTTTAAAACTTGTTTCTCCTTTCTACTAATTTTATGCTCACAGGCAATCATAACTTTTCTAAACCTCAGTTTCCTGAAATAAAAATACCTATCCCAAATTTCATATAATAAAAAAAAAAAAAACAAAAAAAAAACCCCTATCCCAACAGTCTCATTGGTACAGATGATTGAAGGATACTGATCTGATAAAAGTGGTATTTTTTCAAGTTTCAATGGATGTATCATTCATATGTCCTCCATACAGATGTTATTTACACATTCATCTACCCATGTGACTCACTTCATTTTCAGAAGCAAGAACAAACACCAAAATAACTAAAAGGAAATTTCAGACTATTAAATATATTACAACACTACGTTGAGTCAAATGCTTTGCTACGGATTCTGGGGAAAGAGATCAATAAAAGAGAATAGAGTCTGCAAATAGACCTTTTGGTAATGTTCATAGTTTACAAATGATAAATATGTAACTTCTATTCACTTGGGTAAAAGCTAGATTATTTCAGCATAAATTTTGGAAATGTCAAAAATGAATCCCTATCTTATAAAAGTCCAAGTCTTTAGCAATTTGGAAATAAATTTAAAAATGATAAAAAGAAGTAAATAGTAAATAACAGCATGGACAATTTCTCTTTCGGTCTATATTTGAATTATGAAGGCATTATCGGGAAAATATGTCATAGTTGCTCAGATTATTCAGAAGGCCAATTTAAGAGTGCTTATGGAAATTTAAAAATCAAACATAGATATCATTTAATCCAGCAGTCCTTTTAAAAACTTATAGTCAACGGGTAATTGACATATGGACAAAAACAAAGCTCAAAATAGATTATCAAAGTTTTATTTTTTTCTGTTAAGACTTTAGAAGCAACACCATATGTAACAAAAGTAGATTGATTAGATAAAATTGTAGTTAACTTCATACAACAGCATGCTTCTTAACTATTACTATCTTTTTGTATTTGTGTGTTTATATTTAAATTTTGTTTTGAAGGACAGTAGTGCCATATAATCAAAAATTTTTAACTGCTTATTTCAAAGCAGTATTTATAGTTTGTTCTCATTGCTTTAAAAAGACTTTAAAAACAGAAACAGAAAACAAGTACATTAGTGCACACATGCACACATGCACACACACACCCCAAAAGCTAAAGAAGTCTCTACACTAATATTAGCAGGCAGTGGAATTTCTGATTATTTCAGATGATTTGATTTTTGATTTATTAGTATTAACAATTTTTTTCTGGAATCATCATGTATTACTTAAATAATGTGAAAGTTCTATAAGATTTGACCCATCCTCACTCAGATACATATGGGCAAAATCCAACTTTTAAGTTTCAGAAATTATCTTCTCTGGGTTGGTATTTCAGAATATGGGAACATGTACAGTTCATTCTCTATGTACAGTGGAAAATTTCTGAATCAAATTTCAAATTTAGGTTAACCTTATGGAATATTTGGAAACATTTGAGATTTAAAAATATTTTTTTAGGTTTATTTATTTATTTTTGAGAGAGAAAGAAAGAGCACAAGCAGGGGAAGGGCAGAGAGAGAGAAATAGAGAATCCCAAGCAGGCTCTGCACCGTCAGCACAGAGCCCGACTCAGGGCTCAAACTCACGAACCGTGAGCTCATGAGCTCATGACCGGAGCCGAAATCATGAGTTGGACGCTTAACCGACTGAGCCACCCAGGCGCTCCAGCATTTGAGATTTTTAATTTCTTACATAGTCTCCGAGAATGAAATGAGGGGGTTGTGTTGGAACTGCACGACAGATTACAGGGGTGGTAGGAGAGCTGAACTGAGAAATTTGGGCAACATTCCATAGTTAAGAGAATGAACAACTTCTGCTCAGGTAACAGGGTGCTCTATTTTGAAGTGGCAATATATAATTTTGCCTCCTACCAACTGTACTTGACCTGTGTAAAAGGAATTTCAAGAGGATGATGAAGTTACAAATCAGACTTAATTAAGACAATGAGTGGGGACCTGGGGAAAAGAGGTGATTTGTTTATATTTCATATGAATTCAAAGCTCAATCCTTCTTTCGATTTCTTCTTTTATCTGTCATTGCTTCAGTTCTGTAAAGTCACCCCAGGTGTCGATTCACTTTGTGCATTTCTGCTTGTAGCAAACTTCTCACTACTCTGTCACCTTTACCTGGGAAGATACCTGATATAGATATGTCCATTTCTTAGTATGGGAAGCCACTCATGCCTTTCATTTTCTGCATCTCTTATACTAGGTGTATTGAGAGCCACAAAGTGTAATGAGGACTTAGTGTGTGCTCAGTACCATGACAAATGCTAAGGATTTGGTGGCAGACAAGCTAGGGACACCCCAGTGTTCTGACAGCAGTTACAGGATGGTATGGCAGAAATGTGATACATTTGAGATCATTGAAGGCAGTGGGGGGAGTGTGTTGTAGAACAGGAAATTGCTTGTACCAAATTTTATAGAGAAAGTTATGTTGAAAAAATGAAATATGTAGAAGTCAAGGGCCAGACTAAGAGTTTTTGTTTGTTTCTTGAAAAAAAAAAAATGGTTTGTTGATTTTTGAACTGCATAGAAAAAAAAAGTGTTTTTTTTTCTTTTAAATAAATTCATACAAAGAGTGACAAATAGAGAGTGACAGTAGGGGGGCACTTGGGTGGCTCAGTTGGCTGAGCATCAGACTTCGGCTTAGCTCATGATCTGGCGGTTTGTGAGTTCAAGCCCCGTGTGGGGTTCTCTGCTGTCAGCACGGAGCCCGCTTCAGATCCTCTGTCCCCCTCTCTCTCTGCCCCTTCCCTGCTCTCTCTCTCTCTCCCTCTCGAAAATAAAAACGAACATTAAATAAAAAAGAAAGTGACAACAGTGACCAGCAGGAGGAATAATAATTATACCATCTTACTATGTGTGTGTCAGCTCAGTTTACATAAACATTGGAAATCCCGAATTTGGGATGCAGAACCTCAAATCTGTGATCAGGATGTCTTGAAATGAGCACATGGAAGCCAAAGGATTTCTTTCTCTTTTTCTTTTTTCCCTTTCAGAAGCTACACATAAAAGTTACTTTCCTTCTATGCTGTCACAGAACTTACATTTACCTTTTTGTTCCCACCTGCGAAAGAGCTAAAGAGAAAGAAACTCTATTTGCAGCCCAACACATGGGGAAATTTTTCTAAAATAGATAATCCAACAGTATTTTGCATTTAAAAGAATATTTCTTAATAAAATAGTCCCCCATGGGCGCCTAGGTGGCTCAGTTGGTTAAGTGTCCAACTCAATTTCCGCTCAGGTCATGATCTCATGGTTCATGAGTTTGAGTCTGCATTGGGCTCTGTGATGACAGTGTGGAGCCTGCTTGGGATTCTCTCTCTCTCTCTCTCTCTCTCTCTCTCTGCCCCTCTTCCCCTCTCAAAATAAATAAACACTTACAAAATAAAACAAAATAAGCCCCCAAAAGAGTAAAGTTACAAAAAAGAATAGTATATTACAACTGTGGGAAAAAAGGACCAAAAAAAAGACACATTCTCACATTTTAATATTAATATGAAGATCATTATTGAACATAAAAGAATATATTGTATGGACCTGTCATCCCGGTAAATATAAACAAAATTATCACAACAAAGCATACAATAGGTTTTGATAAGTTAAATGAGCTCCTTTTTATATTGATATGCAGAGTCAGACAGATGTTTCACTTTCTGAATTCTGAAAGTTATATGAAGTTTAAAAACAAGGAGAAAAAGCACACGTGAGTGCTCCGAGGATAGATCTATGGTATTTGCAACCAAAAAGATGGAGAAGAAGCTACATTGGAATGCTAGGGGAATGTGTCATATGCAGGAAATACTCAAATTAATCTCATTCAGTCAGAGTGAGAGATCCATTACATTTCCTCTGACTACTTGGGCAATCATTTTCTCTCTGCAAGCAAACACTAAAAAATCAAAGCTTCAAACCAGCCTCTGTAACAAGACGTTTTCTCTAAATGACTGAGCACATGACAATGAGTTTTAGTTACGATTGAAATTTTACACATGCATTCCCTTGGCAGCTCTGTGATTACAGGATAGCCCTGGCTATAGCACTTCTGTTAAAATAAAATCTTTTCGGGACACTCGACGCAGGGAGACCGAATATCCGTTTGTCGAACGCTCTACTTTTTGGTGCAAAACAGATATCTACATGGTCAGCCTGCTGATCTGTTGATAATTTTACATCCTTGAAGTCAGGTTTTATGATCTCACCAGCTGAAGACATCAAAACATAGAAGGCACCAGACAATGGCAGTCACTTGATATATCCCTACTCTCAATTTTGTTTTTTGTTCAGGTTGATGGAAAAATGTAAATGTAGGTTTGGATATCAGGATGTTAGCACAACCCTAGGGGGAAAGGGTAGTTTTCTTTGTAACTTGGCAGCCTGGAATGGCCGCTTCTGACATCATGGGTATTTTTAATGAAATATTAATGACTCTGATTTTAATAGGAATTTCAGCACAACCTAAATTAAGCCATTGGAAAAGGGATATGGTCCCGTTAAGAACAGTAAAACCGTAAGCCCCCTTCCTGAAGAGTAGCCGTGGGCAGTTAAAGTGACAATCAATTTAACCAGGCCATATTGCTTTGTAAGTCTCTGAAGTGTGAAGTCCCAGCATGCCTGATGTATTTCATTTTAATTTCCTTTTGGACACAGCTATGGTTAGTGGGGAACCTCACACACAAAAAGAAAAAAAAAAGGTGCAGAAGAGAAGGAAATTATTTAACCCTTTCAAAAAGCTATGCAATGCATTTAGCTAAGTAAAGAAAAATAAGCATGATTAGATTTCTCCTTTGTTTTTAAAGAAAAATAAAAGTGGAGTATGCATAGTATAATCATAGTAATGATGACCAATCTCGCCAATAATTTCTATTAACGTGCTCTCTTAACACTCATTTTGAGGTTTATTTTTTATTTTTTTATTTTTTTAACATTTATTTATTTTTGAGACAGAGAGAGACAGAACATGAACGGGGGAGGGTCAGAGAGAGGGAGAGACAGAATCTGAAACAGGCTCCAGGCTCTGAGCTGTCAGCACAGAGCCCGACGCGGGGCTCGAACCCACAGCCCTCAAGGACTGCGAGATCATGACCTGAGCCGAAGTCGGCCGCTCAACCGACTGACCCACCCAGGCGCCCCGAGGTTTATTTTTTAAAGAAACTGGTGGTTCAAAAATAAATCTTCCTTTTCTCTTTCTCTATAGGAAGATAAAAATCAGGTCATTTCTTATGATTTTTTTTTTCCATCTCTCCCTCCTTACTATTACGTATCTAAATGGTCAACTGCTGATCTGTTGATCATATCACATCCTAGAAGTCAGGTTTCAAGATATGGCTTTTGGAGGCAAATCAATTTTGATGTGTTCAAGATGGTGGCCTTGTCAATTTTTACAAAAGTGCCAGATAAATAAATACATCTGAAGGACTTTTTAAAAAATTGTAAATGTTTCCGACACACAGAATGCTCGGCTACCTGCACAAATTTTCTGTGAGACTGTTTTTGTTCCAGAACAGCCCAGGAGAGAAGACGGCAGTTATGTGGCGGAATGTGGGAGGCAAAGTTGGATTCAGAGTCAGGAGAGCTAATTTTGATTCGTATTAGCTTTGACACAAATCATATTTGATATTGTTCAAGTCATTTGTTCTGCCTCCGTTTCGTTTTTAATTCTCCAGATGAATACTGGGATGCACATCAAACACAGAGCACCTTTGGAGATTTCTATGTGTTCAAGCATCCATTTTAATTTAAATAAAATAGTAGTTGTTGAAAACAAGCTAATTTTGCTACATATGTCACATTTTTACCTTAATACAAATTTAAACGTGGCTATCTGTATTAAAATCATCTACAGGAATAATTTTATCCAAAGACTATTTTAATGCAAAAAATAATGAAGGACGCTGTTTTGTGTCCTTGAATAACGAATGGAAAGCATGACCACATTCTTTTGATAAGAATAGCACATATCATCTAGTAATTTAATGACATTTCATCAAATTAATGTCTCTGAAGTGCACTTGTGGCAATACTACTCATTTTGGTTAAAAAAAAAATCATGGCTCCCAAGACTAAAGACTAAATTCCTTTCCTAGACTGACCTTCAAAGCATTCCAAGATTTCATTTACTTGACCTTAACTGCCTGTCCAGTCTTTCCCCACTATTGCCAAACTGCACTGCTTTCTCTAGTCTTGCTTCCCTCTCTCTGGGATTCTCTTTCCCTCACAGAAGTCAAAATTTACCCCACACTCAAGGTCTAAAGCAAATCCCATCTGTTTAGCTCACCTATTGATTGCTTATGATTTCTTCATCCTGGATTCTTATAGTAGCTGAATTTTGTGTTCATAAAGAGTTAGCTTAAACACTGGCCCTACTAATTTTGGTTTATTAACCTCCCTTATTCCCCTGCATTATGAAGCTATCTGGAAGGCATTAGAAGTGTCTTCCACGAAGAGTTAAGAGATGTAAGGATTAAATGATGAGGCACATGAGAGACTTTGCCCATAGTTTGTGTACAGTTCCTCCTATTTCTCTTGTTGTCTTCTATTGCATCATGTATTGCCTTTTCATTTATAAATATATAACATACCAATATTATATATTATCAATATAAACATATATAGACATTCCATTACTAAGTTGCACAGTATACACACATTAATGTTTTGATACTGGTATAAGGAATTTCCTTCCCCATTCTACAGAGTCAGGAGGGACCAGAGCCTCCCGCTGCTTTACCCCTCACCCCCCAGGAGCAACATATGGGCAACGTGACCTCAAGGCTTAACCAATCAGACACTCTTGTCCAGGATTTGGATCCTGAGCAAGTAAGACCAAGATGAAGAAAAGGTTACAATTCATATGCAGAAGTAGCAGGGGCAGTGTCCTGGAGCCACAGCATCTTGGCCAAGGTATCTCCCCTATAAGATAATTGTATGGCTTCCTGCTTCTTGGTGGTCCTGTAGTAGCCTCCGTCTGATATGTTTTCCCAGCCTGTTCACATCAATTGTGTCAGCCCCTGACCTACTTGATCCCTCTTTGCTTCAGAAAGCCAGTGTATGTTCTGTTTCTTGCAACTGAAAGCAATATAGACCTCAAGTTTCACTAATATAGATCTCCAAGTTCTTGAATACAGCACAAGTGATGGATGGGATTCCCTAGTTTCATTGTTTTAGTTAGCTGGCTTACTTCTGTATAAAGAGTTGTCAACCATTACCCCAAGTGCTGTTCTTATAGAAACGTCAGGACAAATATTTGAGATTTTCTCTTTATTTGCCCGTTTTTATTTCTCTATTTTTTTCCTAAACATGACTTATATATTTAGTATCATTGTAAACTCAGGATATAAACATATCTGAAATGTTTCTATTACGTGCAGTTATGGTGCTATGAGAACTCAAAGTGTCCCACCTATGTTTGCAGGGGCCTCAATTTGACTTCTGAGTCCTATTTTCAAAAAAAAAAAAAACCCAGTACTTTTGCATAGTATCCTTGATTTCTGTTAAGACAAGGGTTTTTGAGGGTTTTTTTCCTAAAGCTTACCTTATGCATTTACTGCTCAGACCTAGAGTTACACATTTCTCCATGGAGGGAAATTTTCCTTGGGGCAGTGGGTACAACCTTTTAGTGGTATTCTATCCAAATGCATTATATCTTCTGTTCTTTAACTTTCCCTAAAAATGAAAATCTTTATATTTTAATTTTAAACATAAAAAACAACAAAAAAGTAAGTGTTCTCCCCCTAGCTGCTTGCTTTGTAGTGAGAATTTATAGATGAAACCGCCATCTTTTTTTTCTTTTTGGAGTTCAATAGCCAAAAAAAAAAAAAAAAGAGGAAATCAATTAATTGTTAATTCAAGTAAGTGAACTATAAAAGCACTGTAGTTATACACTCAGAATAAGGTGAACAATTAAACAAATGATCTACTATGTGGTACAAAGAACTTTAGGCAACATTGAAGACAAATTTTGTAAAGTTACATCACTTGATTGTAGAAAAAACATGTTGCAATCAGCTAAGATACTCCAACTCTACCTGACTTTTAAAAAATAGGAAACATCACAGGATGCTTGGGTGGTTCAGTGGGCTTAGCATCAGACTCTTGATTTCAGCTTGGGTCATAATCCCAGGGTCGTGAGATCAAGCCCCAGGTAGGACTCTGTGATAAACATAGATCTTGCTTGAGATGCTCTCTTTCTCTCTCTCTCTCTCTCTCTCTCTCTCCCTCTGCCCCTACCCTGCTCACATTCTCTCTCTAAAAAAGAAAAAAATATATGTATACATATATATACATATATATGTATATATATATGAAAAAAGAAAAAACACATATACATATATATGTATATATGTATACATGTGTATATATGTGTATATATGTATATACATGTATTCACATATATATATGTATGTATGTATATATATATATGAAACATCTTATATGACTAAAATGAAAATGAATTAAGTCAATCACCAGGTATGCCAGGCATTGGAAGCCCAGCAATGTCACCAAGGACCTACATTCTTTAACTGCTCGGTCTTCGGGTTTCTGGCTTCATCCTAAAACTAAACTCCTCCAAGCGTAGGAGAGTTGCTAGGTAATCCCAACCACCGTAAGCATTACAACTGATATGACAGCTTCTAGGACTTAAAGGAGATTATGGAGGCACCTCCTGGTGTTACCCTGGTAGACACATCCTCTTCTTCCATAGTAAGAAAGGTGATAGGCTCCCACCTAGCAACCTCATTTCCTAGTCTTCTTTGCAACTGAAGATGTAAGTGACCATATTCTGGGCAATAGGATGCAAACATAAGACATGCCATGGGAAAGAAATGCAGTGGTATTTTTTTTAACTTAAATTCAAGTTAGCTAACATACTATGTAGTCTTGGCTTCAGGAGTAGAACCCAGTGATTCATCTCTTACATATGATACCCAGTGTGCATCCCCAAAAGTGCCTTCCTTAATGCCCATAGCCATTTAACCCATCCCCCTACCATCTCCCTACAGCAACCCTCAGTTTGTTCTCTGTGTTTAAGAGTCTCTTATGGTTCTTTATCCATCTTCTTTATCCATACATCACTCGATAGACATTTGGGCTTTTTCCATAATTTGGCTATTGTTGATACAACTGCTATGAACATTGGGTGTATGTGTCACAGTCTTTCGAGGGTTTTTTTCTTACAGCCACCTACTCTGGCTTGGTAGTATCACCAATACACAGGTCCTCTCTGTAGGTGTCATTTTGAAATTAAGAAATCCTATCACAGAACTCCCCTAAAACATCCCCTAAAACCCTGAAACCTTTTTTTTTTTTTTTTTTTTTTTTGGCCAGGAGTGGGCCATAACTCACTCCCAAGCCAATTAAATGCAGGTAGTATTATTGAAAGTATCAGGCGGATCATCATGAATCCTTAGAATTACCAGGGCCTGTGCACTTGAGCCAGGGATGCGAACATGTTTCCAAGCAACATGCAAGTATGTGGAATACAAAAAAAAAAAAAAAAGATTTTTTTAAAAGAAGAAAGTAGAAATTGAACAAGCAACCCCAATATAATTGCTGTATTTCAAAATGTATTATGTCTTGTCCTCATGTAAATGTCAGAATACACAGCATGTGAGTATATGCAATGTTGCTTCCATCACGGTGTGTATGTAGAATGTGTGTGAGTGTGTGTGTGTAAGAGAGGACAACAGGTGCACACACACCCAGAGCTGCAGGCACGTGTATAGTATTGCTTAATTCATAGTGCACGTAGTTTCATTCTGCTTTCCTACTTAAATTATGCGTGCATTTCCACGTGGCTAAAGTCTTTAATTATGATTCCGTTAGCACTCACATAAAAATTCACCGAGTAAAAGCCCTGTCCATCACCTCACCTTTGACTCACCTGCCTTTACAAACTAGATTCTCATTTCTTTCCAAGGAATGTTGTAATCGGTGCTTTCGTGTGTATAACTTTTTTTTTCCTTTTAGATTATTTCACCAGGAAACACTCCTGGAATGTTCAAAGCAGTGATCATTATTATTATCCTTACTGCCTACTGGCAAATGACTTTCCAAAAGGCCATACCAGTTTACCCTCTCAGAATAGTACAGGAGCATAACATATGAATGTAACCTTGCCTGGTTGGAACGTACTTTTGTAATTTGCCACTTTAATGAGGATAGAGTGTCACATCATTATTAATGCCATTTACCATTATTTAAAATAGGGAGACAGAATTTGCTATATATATCATTTTTCTCAATCCCTTGTTTGATTTCCCCCCCAGGATTTTAATATTTTATTTTTTAAATGCTTATTTTTGACAGAGAGAGAGAGAGAGGAGAGAGAGAGAGAGAGAACAAGTGGGGGAAGGGCAAAAAGAGAGGGAGACAGAACATCCAAAGCGGGCTCTGCACTGAGAACAGAGAGCTGAGAGCCCAACGTGGAACTTGAACTCGCGAACCATGAGATCATGACCTGAGCTGAAGTTGGACGCTTAACCGACTGAGCCACTCAGGTGCCTCAATTTTATTTTTTAATTTTTATTTAAAGAAATTTTTTTTAACTTTTATTTATTTTTGAGACAGAGACAGAGCATGAACAGGGGAGGGTCAGAGAGAGAGGGAGACAGAATCCGAAACAGGCTCCAGGCTCTGAGCTGTCAGCACAGAGCCCGACGTGGGGCTCGAACTCACAGACCGTGAGACCATGACCTGAGCCGAAGTCAGATGCTTAACCGACTGAGCCACCCAGGTGCCCCAAAGTGCCTCAATTTTAATATTTACTTACTAAAGTTTAAGTTATTTTTAAAACAAAATAGTCCCCTATTGCACATATTTATTTCAAAGACAAACTGAAAGCAGAGAAAAGCCGTTAATAAATATTTGGCAAATGGTCATTTTTTTTATTTCTGAGGTATATGAATGTACATTTATCATTTATCATTTTAGAATCAACTTTGATATTTTACATAACTTATTTTCCCACATGCAAGTTAATAAAGATGTATGGAGTTATATAAGAAAAATTCCACTGAGCTTCAAATAAGATTGCATGTAATACACATCTAATCAGGAGAACTGGTGCAATTATGCTATTTCATCCTTCCTTCCAAAAATATTTTATATATACAAGTCTTATTTTTCTGCTTCTCAATTACAAAAAAATCCCTAAAGAGTAATAAATTTTCTCAAGGACATGCTCTTTTCTTTATCCTGAAGAAAACTCTAAATACACCTTTATGCTAACAGACTTTAAGTGGCCAAGGACACAACAAAATGGATGTGCTTTGGAGTGTTTTGGAGTTAATCTTTTTTTATCTTTCTCTGCAAACCAGATTTAAATTTCTCGGTAGGAATGTTGATCTTTTGCTCTATCATTTCCTGACAAATGTCACTGACAAGTATTTGAATATATTTTCACATTATCTCATTTATTTTTGCAACCATCTGAAGTTGGCAATGAATACAATTTTCATCATTTTTGTGGCAGCAGGAGTGTTGGGACGAGGGACATAGCTGATATATCAAATTAAGAATATTCAGGGGCGCCTGGGTGGCTCAATTGGTTAAGTGTCTGACTTTGGCTCAGGTCATGATGTTGCCGTCTGTGAGTTCGAGCCTCGCATTGGGCTCTCTGTGCTGACAGCTCAGAGCCAGGAGCCTGCTGGACTCTGTGTCTCCCTCCCCCTCTCCATGTCCCTCCCCCACTTATGTTCTGTCTCTTTCTGTCTCTCTCAAAAATAAATAAACATTAAAAAGTGTAAAAAAAAAAGTATTCAGATTATTCCCACTCACATGTGTGGGCCGAAGTTCTCAGGGTGGGGAAGTGAAAACCACAGGGTCATTTTGATTAAAGGAACACTTTCGATACACCCATACAATGAAGTGAAGATTTGTCACTTACAGATCCTTGAAATCAGGGATGGGGGTGGCAATGAGCCAGGGTCCTCCACGCCAGGTCACGGGCGAGCACTAGACCAAGAGGAGGGCGGCAGCACCTGTTACTTACAGGGTTGTTGGGGCAGAGGTCACCAACTTTGCACGGGTCCAACTCTAAGTGGTCATTTTAAAAGCTGCCCCAGGAAGAGCAGAGCAGGAACTTGGGATGGGATTCCTAAGCCCAGGTCTTTCTCTAAATGTCCAGACTCCTGGGTGTGAGCAGGTTGCACATGATTAAATACCTGAGCAGCTCCTCAGAGTGGCTGTCTTGTCATCACATCAGGTGACGTGAAAAAGCTCTAGCAGAGGCAGGACCGCAGGACACGGGATAGTCTTGGAGCCCTGTGTGTGCCTTCCTGTTTTAAAAAGCATAAATCCCCTGCTGCCTGGGCGGCACAGTCAGTTAAACATGCAACTCTTGATCTCAGCTCAGGTCATGATCTCACAGTCTGTTGAGTTTGAGCCCTTCATCGGGCTCTGCACCGATGGTACAGAGCCTGCTTGGGATTCTGTCTCTCCTTCTCTCTGCTCCTGCCCTGCTTGTGTGTGCTCTCTCTCACGTGCTTGCTCTCTCTCAAAATAAATAAACTTAAATTTTAAAAAAAGCACATGAATTTCTTTGAATATCATCCTTTCATGCCTAAACCACTAAGGCTGCACTGACTTTCCCAAGATCCTTTCTCTGGAACCAGAGCTCAGATCTTCTGACCCCCAGTCTGGTTCTTTTTGCCTGTGTAACAGAATATTCTCAAGAATATAAGAAATCTCTGCATTCCTTGCCTTGCATTTAAACACCAACATCAAAGTAGTTGTATACAGTCTGGCCAATCTGGCCAAATCTATCCCTTTCCAGTGCTTTGTTCAAACTGTCCCACTGCCAGGATGCCCCCGGCCCATGCTTCACTTGGTGAGACCCTGCCCTCAGCACGGGGAACTATATATATAATTTTCTGTAACTGATAGTATCTCACTTCCTCACTAAGTTTTAGGCTTTAGACTAGGTTTTAGGTTTAGACAGAGATCGTGCCTATCTTGTTCATCACTGAAGTCACAACGTGTAGCTTGGAGTATGACACGTGGTAGGTGGTCAGGAGAAAAAAAATGGCAAACGGAATCTTTTAAAAAGATTCCACCAGGCACCCTATTTTCTTGAAAGTCTTCCCTTACGTACCATGTGTCTATGTCTGTCATGGCAATATACAGAGAACCCTATCTCCCTACTTACCACTTCCTCAACGGACTAGGAATTACTCGAGGCACCTGTTGTCTTTTCTTTATAAAGGGAATAACTAATGCAGTGCCTGATATATGCTAAGCACTCTCTCTCTGCAAATATATATAATGTCACACACACACACACACAGTCTAAGTCAGTGTGATATACCATTATTCTCTGATAGCTTTTTACATTTCCATGTATCTCAAAGAACATGGCATGTTGGAACCACCAGGAAACCTTCTGTTCTGGAGGTTAAGTCCTTTTCCCCTTAGCTAAGTGCTTCAAGATACTGCAGGCTGGAACCACGGAACTCATTCCGCTAGAAGACACTGGAAGACCTATCTCCTCCGGTCTGTGATGGAACATGAGAGAACGAGTAAGAAGTGTTCGGATGCTTGAATCTTAACTGCTTATCCCTGTGTTTCTTGGGCAATATAAATACTTTAACTTGTAATATACAAAACTTCGATATCATTTTAGAAGAGTCGTATGTCAAACACGGCAAAATGGGTACCACTCATTCTAGAATTTTGGCCACTGTGAAATACACCTTTATCCTGGAAGAAAAGACATGTGCACGTATGAGGGTAGGGCAGAGAATGATGGAAAATACTGGAATGCACACAATCTTCATGAGAACTATATCCTGAATCTATTTTACTCTCTGCCGTACCGCCAACGTTCCTGAGCTGCGCCTAAGACATAATACGTGCTTAATAAACATTTGTGAAATTCTGTGAAAGTATAACGGATAAAGGTCTTATGAGCACTTAATTTCTTTGGGAAAAGGTTTCAGTGTGTTGTAAAAGAATTACTTCACACGCTATATAGGTCAGTCTAATCTATTTTTGAAAAACGTGACAAAATGAATTTGAAATAAAATATACAATTGGAAGCTAATTTTCTTGGTATGTTTTGCTTTACGACTTTAAACAAATAATTATGAAATGAACGATTCTTAATAATGACCACACAATCCGAGGTTTTGTATTTTTCTTCTTTGTTAACCCTAGACCCTGTTATTGAAATGGAAAGTTAAGCTGACATTTTTGCAAGTTTTTTTTTCTTTTTTATAGTCTAAAGGTTAATGAGCTGTGGTGTGGTTTAGTGCTGTGTGTGCTAAGCTAGCACCTAATATGTTAAGTTGGGCGTGATTCAAGCCTTCCAAAGAAAAGTGGTCTCCGACATTACAGGTGGGGGAGGGGAGGACAGAAGGGAAGAAGCCTGTACCATTGTGCCTGTGTTATTGCTGAAGAAAGGTGGTCCTGGTCGGTGCACACTGCTGTTCGGGGCTTTATATACAAGCTGTTCTCAGGGGGAACATAAATATCCCACATTCCATTTCGAGAGGTGCTGGGTTATAGGTTATTGACCAGTTTAGGGATTTATAGCTGGAGTCAGTAATTGTTAAGGAAAAATGGCTTGACAATTTTATTATAGTGGAGGCCTGCTGGAAAAGTTAAATATAGACTTACTTAAGAACTAACTTGATCTTAGTAATAATAGGTCTGTATGTGTGTGTGTGTGTGTGTGTGTGTGTGTGTGCAGTTATATCCTTACACTTTAATACAGACTATGCTTCCATTTTCACTGAGAAGTGTTATTAATACTAATTCAGGTGCATATATCACATGAATAAATATACTATCTACTGTTCCATAAGAATATATAGATTATTGTATATATAACTGAAATGCTGACAAATAAATCCTTTCCAAACAATGAGTAGCTGTTAATTTGTTTCAGATTTGAGAGTAGAAGAGGAAGAAAAAGAAAAGAACAGTTATTATTTACTGGAAGGATTCATACCCCACTCCCACCATTTTTTTTTTTCAACGTTTTTTTTTTTTATTTATTTTTGGGACAGAGAGAGACAGAGCATGAACGGGGGAGGGGCAGAGAGAGAGGGAGACACAGAATCGGAAACAGGCTCCAGGCTCCGAGCCATCAGCCCAGAGCCTGATGCGGGGCTCGAACTCACGGACCGCGAGATCGTGACCTGGCTGAAGTCGGACGCTTAACCGACTGCGCCACCCAGGCGCCCCTCACTCCCACCATTTAAAATATGAACAAATGAATCAGCTTTTTAAAAAATCTACAGACTTTAGGGGTGCCTGGGTGGCTCAGTCAGTTAAGCATCCAATTCTCAATTTTAGCTTAGGTCATGATCTTACGGCTCGTGAGTTCAAACCCCAGGTCAAGCTCTGTCTTGAAAGTTCGGAGCCTGCTTGATGTTCTCTCTACCCCTCCCTCTCTGTGCCTCCCCCACTCTCTCCCTCTCTCTCAAAAATATAAATAAATAAACTTTAAAAATATCTACAGATTTTAAAAAGTAGAATTAGCGATTTAATTATCACTCCAGTTTTTTCTGATGCTTAATCCTTAAAGAACTTACGGATCAAGATAAAGTGCTAAAAATTAGTTTGATGTCTTTATGTTACATAGAATATTATGAAAAACTTCCTCCAAAAAACATTCGACAAGCATGTGCTACTGGAAAGGTCTGGGGTAGGTTTTCAGTAAGAATTATAGAATTCGGTTCACTTGAATTTTGCAAACAACAATTGAATCCCTAGTGCTCATCTGCCAAATGAGTTTTAGGGGAATAGCTTCAACATAGAGGCCTAAATCCCCTTTCAGATACACAAAGATGAAGCCAATGGAGTAGAAAAATCGAGAAGGCATGTTTCAGATGCTAAGCTAGGAGAGAGGACCACACCCACAGTGGCCACCTCAAGGGATTTCTGCAATAGGTAACTCTTCACCTGCAAAGAAACAACCTGGAAAAGATCCCACCAAAACTCCACTCCATTCTCTGCTTGCCCACATCTCATTCTTGGCCCCAACACAGAACAGAAGCTAGAAGTAAAAACAAGGTACATTGCTGTCAGTTACAGCCCATTGGGAACAACGTCCTTCCAGAGAAGTCCAGGGAGAAAAAGAATCAGCAAGGATTTTTGCCTAACAAATACCTTTGCTGAGCAAAGATATATGCTTTCCACCGTAGTACGTTATAGTACATTTCACTCAGAAAATAGGTTCTGAGTCCTCCCATGAGTCCAAGTTTATTCTGCGGGGCTACGTTAGTGAAAAACTACAAGCAACGTTGTCGTATTCATGGGGCTAAAGTTCTCATGAGGAAAGACCAAAAGTAAACAAGTCATAAATGATCAGGAGTCTTTCTTAATCTCATAATTAAAATGAAGAAAATGAGGGCGCCTGGGCGGCTCAGTCAGTTGAGCATCGGACTCTTGATTTCAGCTCAGGTCATGATCTCATGGTTCGTGAAATCGAGCCCCGCATCAGGCTCTGCGTTGAGTGTGGAGCTTCTGTGGGATTCTCTCTCTCCCTCTGCCCCTCCCATGCCCCCACTCACGTGCACATGCTCCCTCTCTCTTTCTAAAATAAAAAATATATATAAAATTTTTTAAAAAGTAATAACCATGACTCATTTAGATATATATTTGACTACCTCCAGGGTTTTAAGGAAATTTTTGGCATTTTAGACTCTTGAAAACAGGACTTGTTATACTTAAAGAAGAATACACACAAAGAAAAGGATAATCATTTCAAAATGAAATGAAAGAGATGTCATTGGATGATAAAACCCCATCACATTTCAATGGCCAAGTTTGAAGATTTGTGGCTGACATTAACCAAGTTGGTGATTAGGAAAATGAATGGATAAATAAAAGCAGTTACAGCCTCTATTTTCTTATGTGTCTTAACAATGAGATGAACTTGTACTAACAGGTGCTCTCTGAGTAAGATCCAGAACTAGGTCACATTTCCTCCTTTTTTTCTTGATGGTTATTTGTTGATCCTGGAGTGAAGCAAAGCATCCTTTAGCTCATGAGTAGGCAAGCCTTCTATGCTAGGCTGTTTGGGCTGCTATCATAAACTGTGTGTCTTATAAACATCAGAAGTCTATTTCCCACCATTCTGGAGACTGGAAGTTCCCAAATCAAGGTGCTAATGGATTCTGTGTCTGGCAAGGGCCTGCTTCCTGGTTCACAATCTTGATTTCCTTGTGTCCTCATATGGTGGAAGTGATTTCTCTGGAATCCCTTTCATAACGGCACCCATCTCAGTCATGAGATTTGTGACCTAACCAACTTCCAAAGGCCCCACCCCCAAATACCATCACACTGGGGATTAGTTTCAACATATGAATTTCATGGGGACACAAGCATTCAGTTTGTGGCAACTTCACCTTAACATTCATGTTCAGGACATCACGTCCTTGCTTTTATCTGCTTGTGGCTAGTAGTACCATGCCAGGCAAGACATGATGCCACAGGACAGACAGCATGTCCTTAAATAGAAATTAATCACCTGCTGTAATTGCACGCAGCTCAAAATTAAATTCCAACCATACCTTTACACTGAATTCAACAACCAAATACGCTGAGAAGTAAATAGCCTTAAAACAGCCCAAATCAGCCACGTTGTTTTTTTCTCCTGATGTATTGTCTGTCTTTATTTACTGAAAGTGTATTCATTTTAAAATTATATCTCAGGCGGGGTACACACAATATTACTAAACAAAGAGGAGTATTCACACCTAAGAAGCCACTGAACAGTCATTAGAGAATGTGGCATTTGTGAAACGGTTGTCTTTCAGCTCAGATCTGCTCTTCTCTGATTGATGCATGACGTGGGGCCAGGACTCTGCCATCCGCGTCCCTGCTTTGGCAGCACCCTGTTGGCAACGACAGTCAAGGTGAACTGGGAGACCGGAGGGTGACAGAGCACCTTGCTCGGTCCTAGGAGCTTCCTGCCATCTTCCTGGCTTTGCTGCTTTACCCTGCTTGAAAGTGGCACTTTATCCCGTTTGCAGCTGCTGAATCCAGTCCTGCTTCCCGGCGCTTACAGACCGGCCTCTGTGCTTCCTTGTCATTAGCCATCCAGCGCCTCCTCCCCAGGGGTCTAGTTCCCAGGGCTGCCAGCTCAGGGATCTGAGGTCAGAGGCATTGGGACCAGTGGAGCAGCCACCCCCGGGGAGCTCATTCCCCGGGCACTGGAGTGTGAGTACTTCCAGCGTCCATTTTCAGCACTCTGTTTCCTTGGTTTAAGTAACTTGTGTGATCTCTGCCTCCTGTCTAGGTGCTAAGTGATCCCAGCAAGCCGATGAAAGATAGTGTCTGGGGATTGATTAGGTAAGTAGACTGCAGGAGCACACTTCAGTATTGTGCACCCGCCCTCCCCACAAAATGACCCACTATGTATTATACCTCTTTTTGGGTGGGAGGGGATCGCATCTTAGCCCGTTTTCTTTTGTTTTCAATGGGACATCCTGACATACTCAGACATTTGGACTCCCCAATGTCAGTGAAGATGTGGGTGTTTAAAATTGTGTACTGTTTATTTTCCACTCTCTGATTGTCATATTTTAAGGCATCTGAGCTATTCGGTTCTATAGGTGAAATAAAATAATCAAAGTAAAATATTCACTGTGTGGGTTCAATGGCACAATGAAGATGACAAAGTACAGAGACCATGAACCTAAAGATAAACCAGTAGATATGATCTAATATGAAAAAACAAAAGAGAGAGAGAGAGAGAGAGAAAGAGAAATTAAAAAGCATTAACAGGGGTGCCTAGGTGGCTCAGTTGGTTAAGTGTCCGAATTTTGATTTCAGTTCAGGTCATGATCTCACAGTTCATGAGTTTGAGCCCCACATCGGACTCTGCACTGACAGTGTGGAGCCTGCTTGGGATTCTTGCTCTCTTTCTCTCTCTGTCTCTGTCTCTGTCTCTCTCTCTCTCTCTCTCTCTCTCTCAAAAATAAATAAATAAATAAATAACATTAACAAAGTCTTAGGGACCTAGGACAATCCCAGAAAAGAGACTTCCCCCTGGTTTGGACATGCATAGAAAATATCAGGAAAGAACTATATAGATTTTTCAAACTGAATGGATATTGAAAGATAGGTTATTACTTGTGTTAAAGCCTAACAGAGATGATTGCCAAATCCATAGGATTTTTAAAAAATCCAGAATCTCATGCAGTAATATTAATTCTTTTAAGGATACAACCCACAATTACTTGAGTATGATTATGAAGAATCAAGAAAACCTCAACAACTTGGAGGGGAATAAGTAGATAAAACTAATGTTGAAATTATCTGACAAATAATTTAATTAAAAAAATTTTTTAATGTTTATTTACTTTTGAGAGAGAGAAAGAGAGAGACACAGCATGAGCAGGGGAGGGGCACAGAGAAAGGGAGACACCAAATCTGAACCAGGCTCCGGGCTCTGAGCTGTCAGCCCAGAGACTGACGCAAGGCTCTAGCTCACGAGTTGTAAGATCATGACCTGAGCCAAAGTCAGACACTTGACCGAATGAGTCACCCAGCCTCCCCTATCAGACAAATAATTTAAAGTCACTATGATAATTAGGCTCCAGAAAGTAAGATAAAATGCTCTGGAAATGAATGGAAGATAGCCTCAGTAGAGAAACAGGAGATATGAAAAAGAAGCAAATGAAACATTTAGAACCTAAAACTAAAATTCTTACTTTTTAAAAGAATAACGAAATTTGTTTGAAAAATTGATAGCAAAATGGGGATGATGGTGGAGTCAGTGAAAATAGATCAATTGAAATTACTCATTCTGAAAAACAATATTGAAAAAACAAATGAACAGAGAGTTTTGGGTACCTACAAGACAATTCCCAAAGTCTAATATCCATGCCATCAGAGTTCCAGAAAGAAAGACAAAAGAGGGTGGTACAGAAAAACAGCTGAGGAAATAATAGCTGAAAACTTTGCAAATTTGGTAAAATATATAAATTTTCAGAATCAAGGCTCAGTGAATACCAAGTAAGATGAACAAAAAAAGAAAGAAAGAAAGAAAGAGAAAAAGAAAAAAAGAGAAAAGAAAAAAAAGAAAAGAAAAAAATCCACTCTCAGACACATCTACAACTAAAAACCCCTAAAACTACAAACAAGAAAAAATTGTGACAGCAGCCAGATCAGGAAAAAATGAAAGGAAGAATTACATGTAAGAGAGCCACCATTTGAAAAACTCCATATTTCTCATCAGAAAACAAAAATAAACATACAAAAGACTAGAGGAAATTTATTCTATTAATATTTCTTAAAACAACAGATCAATATATATTCTAGTCATAAAAGTTAGGTTTTTTTGAGATGTAAAGCAACCAAAAAAAAAAAAAAAAGAAATCCCCTCTGTCATAGGAAACTTAAAGTTTTCACTATTGTTTGAGATTTGCAGTTAGATGGAAAGAAGTTCCATCTAATAAGAGTGAAACTTTATTTTTTTTCAATTTAATATAAAATCTCTGAATTACATCTGTACACTTCTATTTTTCCTATCTAAAACTGCATGAATGGGTGTTGTATATAATAGTGATATTCTCAATGACCTCCGAACTTTAATAGGATTTTTATCTCAAATGTGGTGACATTCTTGAGGAGAGACACTTTGCTATATAACTATATTCTATAATAGTTTTTAATCAAGAAATACATATTTGTAGAGGTTTGCTAAATCACAGAAAGAGTGAGAGATCCTGATAAATAAACATATGATGCAAATTACACTACTTTTGAATATTTTCAGAATTGACTGTGTTACCAGTCAACAAAAGTTAACAGTTAATAGAAGAGAGGGGGAAAAAAAACAAAAACAAAACAAACAAACAAACAAAAACTAATCATAGATAAGAAACTTAAAGTATGAAATTCACTTTTTAATTTTTTAATTTTTCTTTAAATAGCTCCAGACCGGTCTAGGAAAGAGTAGTTTGGCTTGGAGTGATCTTGAACCTCATAACCACAGGATATAAAAATCTTCGAATAATGCATTAAGGTGGCAAAAGCGTTCTTCAATATCTCCGTCCATGAGGGTGTGAACCAATCTCCTCTTTTTATTGTCCAGACTGATATTTTTTTTGCCTCATGAAAGGTACAGAGAATTGACATAATTTCATCAGAAGAGAGTTTTAAAATACGTTTTAAAAAGTGACAGGTCAATATATTTTTTTAATCTGCGTCTTTAATTATTTCCTTACAAAAACAAATGGAGAAATGGGCATTAATATTATAAGGAAACAACAGAGGAAGTAGCATGTTTTTAAAAGCCTCCTAGACATGTGGCTGCTGCTGTATGCCTTTTGTCTCAATGGTTTCCTGAACATAGGTGGAAAACACTACTTTCATAATATTACTTGAGCCTTCTCTCTTCTTGGTCCTTTCAGGTTGGTCATTGGGGGAATCACCAGATGGGAAGAAAGCTTTCAAATCCATTACTTCTTTCCTATCCCTTCAACACCTTCTGATGTCCAGTGGGGCTTTCACAGGTTCTAATATTACTTTGGTGATTCAGCAAGCCCTTTGAATTGTGTTCAGGAAGGGAATACTATTCTCTTTCTAATTCTCCTAGGCATTCACCTTTCCTTCCTAAGAATACAGACAAAGGGCTAAAATATTACTCCCAGTGAATTAAATAAAAATAATCATTATGGAGTTAAATCCTACATTTACAAAGTCTGGTTAGCAACAATGAAACAAAAGTGGAGAAGCAGATCATCAACCAATATTGACTTACTAAGGGAATACTTTCCTAAAAGTCTTTGGTGCACAACCATATAAATGTGGAGAAAACAGAAATTAATAGCAGGTAAAAACAATCCCAATTCTGACAGTAATCTGAAGTGGGTAGTTGGGCAGTCCTGTAGGACTGAGCCCTTAATTTGTGAGATCTAACACTAACTCCAAGGAGATAAGAGTCAGAATTAAATTGAATTGTAGCACACCGGATTGGTGTTAAAGAATTGCTTGATGTGTGAAAAACCCAGGCATGTGGTGTCCGAAATGAGTAGTAGTATGAGAGTCAAGGAAGCACACTGAGTTTTCTTTCCATAGACATAGGAGCACCAACATTATTTGAGAAACTTAGTGGTGACCATCCTTTGTAGAGAGGAGGCTATCCTCTGAAAAAAGGAGATACTGTTACAGAATCTGGCTGTTGTTGGCCATGGGACTGGTCAAATGTTAAAATAATATAGGTGGAGGTTTGTTAAATCACCAAAGGCAAGATGGGTGCAATTATTATGAGTGAAACGTGAAAGTGATATGTAGGGGGCCTTGTTCTACAGAGGGTTGTGCAGATGGAAATCACTATCTCCAATAAGAATATGAAGATGGCAAACCAAAAAAGGTACTGTTCACACTTGGCAATAAAAAATAAAGGATGGATGGATGGATGGATGGATGATCAGGCAACTGAACTCATCCATAGTAATGAAATATTTTACCCAATTTTTGCACTTGAGTCATTTTTCGGGTCCAAGAGCCACAGACAGAAGAAGAACCTGGGCCCTCACGAGGGACACTACCATACCATGCCAATTATATTATCAGACATTCCAAGGATTTCAAAAATTTTGGGACAAGAGATCTAAGATGACATTGATACCCAGTAACCTGAAGCTTCATCATGGCCCCTCATGGAATTTTCCCAGACGTCTCACCTCACAGTGAGTCCAAAATATCCATGGTCCTACCCAGCACCAAGCCACAGCTCCCACAGGTATAATTAAATGGGCACACTTGGTATTTGACAAATTATCTACATTGGTATTTTGGCATGTGTAATAAGATTTATTACTGTGGGGGAAGCCAAGTGGGAAGCTTGGCCAAGATGGTAAGTCCAAAACAATTCTGCATCTCAAGGAGGAACAAGAAAGATATTGGCACTATCCTTAATGACCCAAAGAGAGCTAAAAACAGGCAGTCTTTTAGGATGGCAGTGAAATACCATCACTCAACCAAATAACAACTCCAGTTGTAAGAGCTGTTCCTTTATAATATCTATGCCTGAGCAGATTAAAATGGACTCAGGTACATGCTTCAGCCTTTCACTTGGTAAATGTGTTCTCTTTCTTCCTTATTAGACAGAAAGGTCTGAAATAGTTCAAATTCACATGGAATGGGCAATAGTAAATACCTCCGGTCTTGCTTCACAGCTATGTTAACTCTCTTAACCTGTTTTATAGCACAGTTTGAAGAGAACTGCATTCTCTGGACTTCCTTTAGAATATTGGATTGATCCACACAACGGCATCATATTGATTGCGGCAGATGTGCAAGGAATGGAAAGTTCATTGGACCAGATGGGCAAAGGCTGCACCTAGTTCACCAATATGTCAGCCCAGGATGAGGGCATAAGACAAAAATAGATAGTGGCTGCACCACAGATCTACTAAAGAATGGCCCTGAAAGGCAGTGATGAGAGGAAACACAGGGGTAGGACTTCAAGCAATGAACTTGGTCATCTACTTTGCAAGGGAAAAAAAGTTACCTAACACATAGCCAGTGGCGAATGGCATAGCCAGTTAATCACAAGTCTGGAAAGAGAAGTAAATAATTCATGTACTCGATCCCCTCTAAATTCGTGTCTGCCCAGACCCTCAGATGTGACTTTATTTGGAAATAGGGTCTTTGCAGATATAATTAGTTAAGATGAAGTCATACTGGATTAGGGTGGGTCCTTTTCCAATGACCAAGAATCCTCATAACGAAGAGGAGAGGACACAGGGAGAATAAGCTTATGAGATGACACAGAGACATAGAGAGAAGAACCCACCAGACAACAGAGGCAGAGATTGGGATGATGCACCTACAAGCCAAGGAACACCAAGCACTGACAGCAGCCACCAGAAGCCAGGAGATAGTCCTGGAACAGTTCCTCCTGCACAAGCCTTCCAAAGAAGCCAATTCTACCAACACCTTGTTTTCAGACTTTCGGCCTCTAGAACTTTGTGAGAATAAATTTCTGTAGTTTTAATCCACCCGGTTTGTGGTAACTTGTTACAGTAGCCCTAGGAAATGAATACACTTGGGGACAAGAAAATCTGGGGGAAAGGCATATGGGAAGACCAATTGGAGAGCAAAAGTTTAAACATTTTATAGATCATGTTAACACCCACGAGAGAGCATCTGCTATACAAGAGGCTTTACACATCCAAGTATGTGGTGATTTGATGTCAGCCAGCCCCCGATGACAGTATACTTCCATGGCATCTCTGTAACTGACTACCTTGTGTATTACATTAATATTTTTATTGTTTTCGGGGCGCCTGGGTGGCTCAGTCAGTTAAGCTCTGTGCTGACAGCTCAGAGCCTGGAGCCTGTTTCGGATTCTGTGTCTCCCTCTCTCTCTGACCCTCCCCTGTTCATCCTCTGTCTCTCTCTGTCTCAAAAATAAATAAACGTTAAAAAAAATTAAAAAAAATATTTTATTGTTTTCAAATTAGAGAACATAAATGTTCACTTTAAGGAGACAGTATTAAAAAATTCAAGTGCAAAACAAACGAGATTTAAATGTGAAATTAAAAAATCCTTTAGGAAGCCAAATATATATTGTGGATTTATTCATATCACACCCACGCGCACATCATTACACACAGACACACCCATCTGTGATCTAGACAATGAGGCAACGTCGTGCAGATTTGAATGGTTGGTTATTTTGCTTTGGGTTTGGCTACACAAGGGTGTGTAAAAAAAAAAAGTTCATATATATTTAGTGTCTATTATTCATGAAATCAGCCAAAGGTATGGAAGGCTTATGGCTGGAACTCAGTTGTATCACCATGTTTAGTCTACTAAATTTCAAGTTAAAATTAGCTTCCTTTTGGGGCACCTGGGTAGTTCAGTCAGTTCAGTGTGGGATTTTGGCTCAAGTCATGATCTAATGGTTACTGAGTTCGAGCCTCGCGTCAGGCTCTGTGCTGACAGCTCAGAGCCTGGATGGAGCCTGCTTTGGATTCTGTGTCTTCCTCTCTCTGTGTCTCTCACTTGCTCTCTCTCTCTCTCAAAAATTAATAAACCTTAAAAAAATAAAAAAAAATAGCTTCCTTTTCCTTCCCATATACAAGCATGCTATTATTGCCTACAAATATAGCATTACAGTTCCATAAGCATAAATAAATAAACAAACAAACAAACATCAAATAATCCAATCACCTGTCTTCAATCTATTACTCTACACTTCTCTGTCTTTGCAAATGCCATCATCTGGGCCTCTCCAGGAATGTTGAAGCTATTTATATCCATTATTAAATAATTTTTTATCACCCAAGTGGTCCAGTGACTCGCCACTTAAAGCAGAGACCTTTCTTTTTGTGTATCTTATCAAGATATCCTATCAGAACATCTTTTTAAAATTAAAGTATTAGTTTCAGATGTACATATAATGATTCAAAAATTCTACGCATTATGAGTGTTCACCATGATAGGTACAGTTACCATCTGTCACCATACAAAGTTATTATACTATCGATTATATTCTCTGTGTTGTACTTTTCATCCCTTATGACTTATTGATTTTATAACCAACTGGAAGCATGTACCTCTTAATCCCCTTCACCTATTTTGCCCGTACTCTTACCCCATCTGGCCACCACCAGTTTGTTCTCCTTATTTATGAGCCAATTTCTGGTTTTGTTTGTCTTGTTTTTTAGACTGTACCTATAAGTGAAATCATGTGCTATTTGTCTTCTTCTGCCCGACTTATTTCACTTTGCATTATATCTTCTAGCTCCCTCCATGTTGTTGCAACACACACACACACACACACACACACACATATACACACACCACACATTTATCCATTCTCCTATCCATGGACACCTAGGTTGCTTCTGTATCTTGGCTGTTGTAAAAAAAAAAAAAATGTTGCAATAAATACAAGGGTGCTTATGTCTTTTTGAATGTTTTTGTTTTCTTCAGCTAAATACTCAGAAGTGGAATTACTGGGTCATATGGCATTTCTATTTTTAATTTTTTGAGGAAACTCTATACTGTTTCCTCCATACAAAACACGTCGATTGTTCTCTAAACCCACACAGGCACCCAAACAACACTCAAACGGATGTCCTCACTCTACCTGTACTCCTTCTAACATTTTCCACTACACACTCTGGAATCTTCATTTGTATTGTTTTCTATAAAGCCCTTCACATTATTGGAAACAAGAACTGCACATGCTCTGCTAAGTCAAATAGTTGCTCGTTTCCTATTGTGTTTTATTTCATTTATTCCAGAACAAAATATTATGATAATGTTTTGATGCCAACGAATGATGTCAATGCCCCGGCCGAAAAATGAAACCAAGTGACGTCATGAATTTTATCAGTTGGAATAAAATAGGTTGATTGTGGTTTGCAGATTAAAATTGGTTAATCATAACAAGTGTAGTCCTTGGAAATGTGTGTAAAACTCCTTTCACACATGCCTAATAATTCTGGAGAGATTATTCCAAAGGGGGAAAAAATGACCTTCATCATTGGGCTTCCAAAAAAATAAGCAGAAGTGGATTAACATAATTGCTTAATCGACAACATTCACCAAAAGCCCCTGAATGTATAGAATTAATCATCTTATTGTAAGATTCATTAAAAAGTAATGGGCATAGTGAGAACATTGCACAGCTGGGAATAATTTTGTTCCATTAAAAATAAAAATAAATACACCTTGGAAAACACTATTTTGACAATGTTTTTGCTCCCTGCTTCGTCTTAACAACAAGGGCCCTGTTCACTTACGCAGAGTATGACACCATAACCATATTTCCAGGAATCTGAAGCATGGGAATGAGGAGAGTCGCAAGCATGACCCATTTTGGTGGCATCCTCCTTCCCTGGTTAACAGTCTGTAAAAGTGAAAATCTTTATTATTCCTCGCTCTATGAGGATCCTATATTTTCTTTTTTTTAAATTTTCCTTTGTATTGTTATTTTTTTTAACATTTACTCATTTTTGCAAGTGAAAGAGACAGAGCATGAGCGGGGGAGGGGCAGAGAGAGAGGGAGACACAGAATCCGAAGCAGGCTCCAGGCTCCGAGCTGTCAGCACAGGGTCTGACTCTGGGCTCGAACTCACGAACAGTGAGGTCATGACCTGAGCTGAAGCTGAATGCTTAACCGACTGAGCCACCCAGGTGCCCCAAGGATTATATATTTTCAATAAACTATAGTTCTTAGAACCTAAAATCTGGTTAGTAGTTCATGAATTGAAGGTTTAAAAACAGTGTATAGGACTTATTTTCCAAATATAATTAAATGGTTAAAAATAGGGCCACCTGGGTGGCTCAGTCGGTTAAGCCTCAGACTTTGGCTCAGGTCATAATCTCACAGGTTATGGGTTCGAGGCCCACTCTGGGCTCTGTGCTGACAGCTCAGAACCTGGAGCCGGCTTTGGATTCTGTGTCTCCCTCTCCCTCTGTTCCTTCCCCTCTTGCACTCTGTCTCTCAAAAATAAATAAAGAGTAAAAAAAATTAATGGTTAAAAATAAAGTACCTTCCACTCAAGGGTGGGGGGAAGGGGAGAAAGGAAATTAGCAATATTAAAGAGAGTCCGTTGGTCTGTCCTTTGACATTCAAATAATCATTATTAAACTACCATTAACTCTAGTTTCCCGAAGACGCTCAAGTATGAAATCATTCCTTGCGAAACATTTTCTGTCATTTCCAAAGATTCATTATTGTTTGGGGGTACGTTGGGTAGTTGTGATTCAGCTTTAAATTGAGAGAGACGGTCCACTGTGCTGACAAATTACCTAGAGGAAATGCTTCCCTTTAATTCTCTTTGCCTCACATGTGTATGGTCAATGGTCACCGGGTTTTGCTAGTCATTACATTTGATCCTCTTGAAGAGTATAGTTTTAATTAATGTAAATGCCGATGACGACTTCCAAACCAGATCTTTAGACCCTAATATATTGCAGACTTAGGTTATCCACATACTGTATTAGAGGTAATAATAGTAATAACAACAGATACAGTAATAGTAATAACAACAGTTATAGTAATAGTAATAACAACAATATTTACTAAGTTTAGTAAATATTTAGGCACCAGGTGCTCAACTAAGAACGCTTTGCTTTTACCTTTATTTTCTTCTCTTTTTAAAAGCTCTCCTTTCTGGGGCACCTGGGTGGCTCAGTCTAAGCATCCAGTTTCGGCTGACGTCATGATCTCATGGTGCATGAGTTCGAGCCCCGCATTAGCCTCTGTGCTGATAACTCAGAGCCTGGAGCCTGCTTCGGATTCTGTATTCCCCTCTTTCTCTGTCCCTAGCCCGCTCGCTCTCTCTCTCTCTCTCTCTCTCTCAAAACCAAATAAATGTTGAAAAACAAATTTTTTTAATTCTTTTTTCTCCAAAATAATTCATCTCATACCCTTACTTTATGTACCACATTTGGCAGACAAAAGTTTGGAATGTAGCCAAGGACCATCTTTTGTTCCTTAAACACTTCCCCTGAGCATTTACTCCACCCTTGCCAAGCAGTTTATCAAATATTCTTGCAACATAAAAGAGTAAAAAAAAAAAAAAATCTCCTGCTAAAGAAATAACATTTTTCCATATTGTTACATTATTAATGAGTCCGGAAAGTTCATTTGAATTGTATGGCGGCAGTCTCCAGCTCTAATTAGAATCACCTGAGAAACTTTAAAAACACATTTTCCTGGGACCCTCCCAGACCCACTACTCAGAATCTCCCAAAGTAGACCAGAAACTCTGGATGTATTTCATCTGTCTCAGGTGATTCTGGGGAGGGGCCAAGTTTGGAAACCACTGATCTATGGAAATAGTTTTCTTATATACCCATGGCCTCCCATTTACCAGTGTTTTACCAAAATATTTTGGCAAGAGATCAGAATTTGGTCACACAGAAAAGATATTGATGATCTGTTTCTTCATCTTCCACTTCCAATAATTTCCTTATATCCCATAAAATGACAGAGACAAAGTTTAAGATAAAACAAGCATTTTTTTAAAGTATGCTTCGTGCCTTGGAGAGATAGTTAAGGAAATACTTATCTAGGGTTTCCTCCTCCAAACCCATGCTGTCTACTTGCTAGAGTGTGTTAAATATTACAGAAAGCCTGTGCTGATTCTCAAACTACTGATAAGAAAGCCTTTTTATTTTTAAAGCTATGAAGTAGCAGTTAAAACAAACAGTTGTCCAATGTAAATGTCATTTTTCGATTCCTGGAAAAATGGCTAACAATATAAAAACTTTGACAACGCCTTATAAAGTTTGTTAAAGAATTTACACCATTTGTGTGAATCCTAATTCATACAAATTTGGAGAGACAATTTGCTTAATCTACAGTTAAAAATAAAAACCATACAATTCTGTCAAGATAATAACCAGTATCGCTGTCAATCATACATCATCGGATTATCTTCTTTTTGATACTGAGTATTTGAAAACAAATACTGCACTCGTAAATGGAAACTATGTGCTTGCCAAAAGCAAGGAATGAATACGATAGCTTAAGTTCTGTAATTTGTTCATAAAATGTGTGTGTGTTGGTGAAAATGAGATGAGATTGAAATTTTTAGGAGATATTTGTTACACTGATGCTTTCTTATGTTCAGATGAAATCAAACTTGTCAGGGGTTTATTTTCCATTATTTTCTTTTTTAGTAATTGTGAATTCAAGTTCAATTTGAATATGTGAAGAGTTTATGTTATTCAACGTTACTGCCTTTATAACAACCAGGGTATTAATAATTCCATATTATTAACGTGTTTTCATTATGACCTAATTGTTAGTAATACCATCCATGTTTCTAGCGTTTTGCGGCTCATAAAATGTTTTCAAATATATCCTATTTCCTTGATTGCAGTGTGTACCTCCTATTTACATTTTAATATTTCTCAGCTAATTGGATGCATCTTAAAATCGATGTGCTTACTTTTAATACGCTAAAAGGTGTTGTTTATTCAAAAGCTTTGTACAAGCCTTATTATAATCCATGGCATGTTAAAATCAAGCGAATATGGTTTTATTGCAGCTGGTTCTAAAGACAATACTGTAGAGTTGATGGGGTTTCTATTTTCCTCATTCAAGTAACAAGGAAATGATGCCATAATTAGAACATTAAGTCTTTGGATGGATTCAAGTGTGCCTCCTGATGGACGGTATACTGCTAAAGTTATTGTGCGTCAAAACGTGCATTTAACACAAGAAAGTAGTCGGTTCGAATATGCACATACAGACAAAAGGAGAATACGGCGGTGTGCAGTATGTTTTTCTCCAACAAGTTTCCAAGAGGAAATAGACTAGTTTCAAGTATCCCTTATATAAGGAGAGTCATGTGGTAAACAGCTCGGTTGGGCGAGTGGCTCGAGCAAAGCAAACTCCATCCTTTCAATTTCTTTGTTTGCTGAAGAATGCTGCCTACCTAATACCCCAAGATAATCTTTGGCCCGTGAAACACGCCAAGCTCTGCCTGTTTCTCTCAACTTGGTGGTGACAGCTTCCAGCTGGACACCTGATCAATCATACCTGTCATTGGCCTCCGCGTCTAGGGCGTGATTGCTTTTGTTTGTTTGTTTTCTTAGCTTGTTCGCCTGCTTTCCTGGCAGGCTTCCTCGCTTGTCCATTAAAAGCCAAATGTGAAAGTAGCAAACTCCACCATCTGGGAAAAAGGGAAAGGGTCTGGCACATCTCACTGGCCTTGATTATATCAAAGCTCCTGGAGGCTGCAGATATTTTCCTCACTGCAGACATGTTTTGGCTGCAGTTGGTCGTGATGAAGGAAGAGAAGTGAGTTTTGGTGGTGTTTGGTTTGGGTTCTGGGTTTTCTTTTCTTTTCTTTTTTTCAGATCTCTTTGGATGTTCAGCACGGATTAGATAATAAGATAGAACATAAACTTTGTTGAGAAGATTCCTCCTATACTGAAATGTTTACCTACTTTGACCATTCAGAGAACGACTTCAATCTCCACAGACACGTGACTGTTACCAAGGCTTTTCCAAAACATAAGGGCCTTTCTTTGGCTCCTGGAAGGAAAGTATTACAGTGTATATTTATTTATTCAATGATCAAGGGGGAGGTGTAACATAAAACACTCCTCTATTTAGCCTTTTCTTTCTTATGCCTCAAAACGTGAAGTTCCACAGAAAGCAGGATCTACAACAGCTTATCGGTTAGTACTTGGTGGGGGGAAATGGCATGTAAACATGTCTACCTTCCCTCAAACCTAGAACTGTATATCTTTAGAGCAGCTCTTGGGAGGAATCCTGAAGAAGTCATTCACAGAAACATTCCTTTAGTGTGTTTGTCTCTCTTTTCTCACCTGTTTGTATGTCAAAACATGTTATCAACTAAAGAATACGTTTCATTTCTCCTGTGCAAGTACAACGTTCTGCGTGATTAGCCTTCTATCGAAACAAGGAAGAAAGATCTGTGTCTATGCAGTACCCCCTACGTTTTGAAGACTGAAAGGGGCATGTCACGTGAGTGGAAAATAAGGAAATAATCAGTTGCGTGAGTTTTTTTTTTTTAAATTTTTTTTTTTTTCAACGTTTTTATTTATTTTTGGGACAGACAGAGACAGAGCATGAACGGGGGAGGGGCAGAGTGAGAGGGAGACACAGAATCGGAAACAGGCTCCAGGCTCCGAGCCGTCAGCCCGGAGCCCGACGCGGGGCTCGAACTCACGGACCGCGAGATCGGGACCTGGCTGAAGTCGGATGCTTAACCGACTGCGCCACCCAGGCGCCCCAAGAACAACATTCTTATATCCACCTAAATTCAATCCAAAGTGTTTTAAAGGTTTGGGAAGGACATGTACGAGTACATAAGACCTCTATACTCCAAAGAGACAAACAGAATATCCCAGGGGGGAAAAAATATCTTGGTATAGTTTCTAGTGATAACTCCAATAGCTGTGGTATTGAGAGAGACAGAGCTGAGAGATTAGACAAGCCCCCACGGCGTCCTTTCAGCCGTAAAAGAAAAAGAAAAAAGAAAAAAGGGGGAAAAAAAGAAAATTCATTCATAAGCATCTGCTCAATTCCCCCTCAGAGCTATGGCAGCCTCTGGAAGAAGAGCTCCTAAAGAAGCTTCTAGAATTCCTACATTCCCCTGCCCCAGTCACCACTACCATTTAACAATTTCGCTTCTTTTTCAGACTTAGGTCATGTGGAACTTAGGTTAATTCAATGTAATGCTGTTATTGCTTACGTCATCGGGCATGGGGGTGGGGAGCAGGTGCTTGGGTGAGGAACTACAAAATTGATTAAACTGGCCGTTTCTTTGACAAAGGAAGGTTTCCAGCATATTATGGTTGGAGTACATTATAGTTATACGAGGTGCTGTGTCATGTTGCAGTAAAAATTGGACATTGTTGATTATCATCTATGAGTGTATACAATACATTTTCAACATTTCTATAAGAAATTGTGTTCTTACTTTCAGGGATTCCTATAACCACCAGCATTTCTACCCAACAGGACCTAGAAATGAAATTTTAAAAAAAGAACATCAAGAGAGAAGAGAGTCAAGAGACTCAAAATTTTGCAGTGTGATGGTTAAGCTATACTAGCTGCAAATAAATGAATGAATATAAAGTAAACAGAATCATGAGAATTTAACACCTTCTTAAAGACCAGGTGATTTATCCCTAAGATCAGTTTTGAGGGAAATTGGAAGAAATAGCCCACACAGAAAGAGTCAAAGATCTTATTTTCTTAACGTAAAATTTATCCTCAGATAAGCGGGTGGTAATAAGGGTCTTAATTATTTTCAGTAAGATAGGAACATAATCAGAGACTGGAACAACACTGAGACGGCAGGAAGTGTATCTGATGGCAGCTCAGATCGATAGAAGTTTGGCATAGTGCTGTTTTTGTTTTTTTTTTTTTTTTTACATTCATTTATTTTTGAGAGACAGAGAGAGACAGAGCGTGAGTGGCAGAGGGGCAGAGAGAGAACGAGACACAGAATCCGAAGCAGGCTCCAGGCTCAGAGCAAGCTATCAGCAGAGTCCGATGCAGGGCTCAAACCCACAAACCATGAGATCATGACCTGGGCCAAAGTCAGACACTCAACCGACTGAGCCACCCAGGTGCCCCTAGCACTGATTTTTTTAGGAACAAAGTTGCAATGATCCATGCAAGAGACGTGCTCTGTGGCAGTGATAATATAATAGGATATATCTTCCAAAACTATCTAATGCTTATCCTAAATAAAGCACATTTTTACTGAAATTCCTTCCAGATTCTTAGAGAAAGAATATATGAGTTTGTGGTCTCTTATAAAGCTTACTCCGAACACATTTAGGTTTTGTTTTGTTCTGAACATGATTTTATTCTCCAAGTCCTCAGCCAGCCAAATCTGTGCTTTATCTTCTTGCTTTGGTATAATGCCTGAACAAGGCCTTTCAAAATAGCTTCCTGTCTGGCTTGTTTAAAACATACCTCTTCACTGTCTCTGAGCTGAGCTTAAGGGAGGATATGAAGTCAACAAGTATAAGGTGAAAATAAATAACCATCCAGTTCAAACAAACCACTTGCCTCAGTCAATAGTTTCTGGCCCCAGTTCAGTTGTACCCAACAAAGTTCCTTAGATATCTTATTATCATGCTTCTTTAAGGTTAACCCTTCAAAGATTATCTTGTTTTGAAGTTCTAAACATCACGAATGCTAAAATGACTCAGGTATTATCATGTATTGATGATTCATGATGTCCTTCTGGAAAATGGAAACTCAGGCGTCTAATCAATAAAATAATTTTGAGTCTTTGAACTGGTTCCAGGTCAATTTTTCTTGGCAGTTTTTTGGCTTCCTGAATTATACTGACCCAAACCATGAATAATGATCTAAAATTGCACAATATACAGAAACCATCTGTTCGATAGGAACAAGAGGATGATGTCATGGGGCCATTTCTAATCTCGATTTAATGTCCTGCCAGTGCTGATGTCACTGGCTTGGCAACCCATTGGCAGACTCCAATTTGTTAAGGATGAGTAGGTTCAAGAAGGAAATTGTATCACTGAGTAGAGAGGGACTTCTCATTTTTTTCTGGATTGAAGGTGGACTAACAAGAAATGGCAAGGGCTGACAGTTGAACAACCAGTAATACACTCCAACCCCAATGACGTAAGTATTATAGTTCACTAAAGTGTCCCCGTGTCATTTCCAGTTGTCAAAACGCACAGGCCCCGGTCTTCTAAAAAGGAAGATGGTTGCAGAAGTGTTATAGGAGTAAAACATAATTGCACCAAAAGAAGATGGTAAGGAGTAGTCTTTGTTTAGCTGTCCAGAGGAAAATCTGGGCCAGACACTGAATGACACTGTAAGATAGATGAACAATCTATGAACTACAAGGTTTAATTTATATGGAAGTGTTGGATGCACGAACCAGAACATAATGGTCCATCTACACTCCGATCTGACAGATTTATCCTTTTTGGGTCCCGCAACAATAGAAATGACAAATCAATGATATGGACAAGTTTGAGAGTAGTCAAAGGAGTACAACACAAATGATTCAAGGGTTAGATTATCGTTTCTGGGTTAAAATGTTAAAATACTTGGGACACTGTTGGAGGGATGAGCAATACAGAAACGTGAGGAGCTCAGACATACAGGGTTCTTTGCTGCAGAAACTATTGCCTACATAAAAATAAAAAAAGCTGCAGCTGTAAGGAGTTAGCAAAGAAAGGAAATATTAATGCCTTTTTTTAAAGGTGTCATTTTTGTCTGAATTACTGGTGTATAAAAAATTTTACCAATCATCTACTTAAAACAGAGTTTGCAATTGTCAGATCGAATTATTTGAGTGAATGAAGTTCACCTTATTTATGATTGAGTAGCTTCTGTAATGAATATTTGAAGTATATTTAAAAATATAGGCTATTTTTAATGTTTTTTAAATTATTTATTTATCTGGAGAGCGCAAGGGGGGGGGGGGGGGGGAGGAGCAGAGAGAGAGAGGGAGAGAGAGAGAACCCCAAATAGGCTCTGCACCGTAAGCGTGGAGCCCAACATGGGGCATGAACCCACAAACCATGGGATCATGACCTGAGTCAAAACCAAGAGTCAGATGCTTAACTGACTGAGCCACCCAGGCGTCCTAGACTAGATATTTTAAAGTGTATGTTAGCTATCTGATTAAAGTAAGGGTAACTTGTAGAAACTGATGCCAAGAATCACTGAAGTAATATAATGACACAGTAAACAATTGTGAGTTTTTAGGTGCATCTCAGAAGTGTACAAAAGCATTACTAATTTCAAATTAGCCACAAACATTGTATATGAACACTGTATATGTATAAAGAGAAAACCCTTTAAATGATCATATAAAGGGTTTTAAGTTTTAATTTTTTCTTTAATTTTTTTTTTTTCAACGTTTATTTATTTTTGGGACAGAGAGAGACAGAGCATGAATGGGGGAGGGGCAGAGAGAGAGGGAGACACAGAATCGGAAACAGGCTCCAGGCTCTGAGCCATCAGCCCAGAGCCCGACGCGGGGCTCGAACTCCCGGACCGCGAGATCGTGACCTGGCTGAAGTCGGACGCTTAACCGACTGCGCCACCCAGGCGCCCCAATTTTTTCTTTAATTTTTAAGTGCAAAAATTTTACACCTGTACAATGGCATGCATCCCTTTTAATGTTATTTTAAGATAATGCAGTTTTCCATGAGGTTCTATGAAGAGAAAGAGTTTGCAGTTCCGAGGAAACAGACAAGGAAACAGATTCTATTTACATATGTCTAACTCTTTTTGAAAAATGTTAGATTTTCTTAGTAATTATAGAATTTCCCCCAAATAAATCATGTTCGTATGGACCTTGGGAGAGTAAAAATTGAAGAGTTTACAGACGTTTTATCATGAAAACATGGAACACAAAAACACATCTAGAGTGCGTACTTTATGAGATTAAGGAGAATGGCTAAACAATTGTAAATTAATCCCAAGACCCGGAGGGGATAGTCAAGGAAGAAAAGGTTTCTTGATTGCGGCCTAGTTAAGCAATTTAATTAGAATGGCTGCCTTTAAAATATGTGCAATTTTGCCAATGGGAAGTGTGTTTTCTGGTGATAGATAGGAACACTGATGAGTCCCAGCCAGGATACCATTACAAAGACAAAAGGTCACTGGGCCCTCCTGACAACAAGCACATGTTTTCCATTGGATGCCTCCCCTATGGTGAATTTTCTTGCCACTCATTAGAATTTATCCACACATAATTCCCCTGCGAAAGAGATTGTGGAAAATGTAGTCTTACATAATCTTTCTCTTTCTTTCTCTGAAGAACTGAGTGAATGGTGTATCACAGTGGCTGTTTAGGTGGTGATAATGAAGTTGAGAGAGGGGAGGAGAGAAGGTGAGGGATGCGTGAAAAATGTCCATTTGCCATGTTGAAGCATACACAGACCTTTAAATGGTTCACTTATCCCATATTGTAAACTCCAACTTGAGGAGAAATAGTCACCAGACAGGTCATAAATCATGCCCAAAGACAGGTGCAATAAATACCAATGTCAAAAAGTTACAAAGTAAAATTATATTGTTTTGACAAGGCTTCCAGATGCGCTGACAACAGGGCAAGTAAATGGTCTCTTTTCTGAGAGCCCACAGTACCCGCACATGGGTGGAGAAGGACTCCAAGTCATCCTAAGAACGGCATCCCAGGATGTTAACGCTTGTCCTCCTTACCGTCATCAGGGAGATGACGAGCAAAGAGGTCTCTGTCTATATAAGGAAGTCATCACATGTAACAATGCTCCTGTGAAAAAAGCTTTGAAGGCTGAGTCAAGTACCATAAGGAAGACATTTAACATGTACACGATGCCCCTGGTGGAAAATTTATTTCTAAATCAAATTGTGGTGAGTTGTATATAAGAATATACACACACATACGTATGTGCGTGTGTGTGTGTATGTATATATATATATATATATATATATATATATATATTTAAATTCTTTATTTGAATATAGTTGACACACACAATGTTACCTTAGTTTCAGGTGTACAACCAAGAAATTCAACTTCTCTGTATCTTATGCTGTGCTCACAATTATAGCCACCACATGTCCCCAAACAATGTCATTGTTAAAAGCGTTGAGTATATTCCCTGTGTTGTGCCCTTGGTTCCTGTGACTTATTCATTCCATAGGTGGAAGCCTGTACCTCCCACTCCCTTCACCCATTTTGCCCATAATCCCACCCTTTCCCCTCTGGCAACCATGAGTTTGTTCTCTGTGTTAATAGGTCTGATTCTGCTTTTTGTTTGTCTATTCATTTGTTTTGCTTTTTGTTTTAGATTCCACATATGAGTGAAATCGTACAGCATTTGTCTTTTCAGGCTGACTTATTCCAATTAACCTAACACACTCTAGGTCTATCCATGTTGTCACAAATGGCTCAATCTCATCCTTTTTTAAGGCTGTGTAATATTCCATTGTTATATATACTTAAATACTTACACAAATATATTATTTAAACGTATATTAGACATTTACTATTTAATGAAATTACCCAGAGATCCTATTACCTGGTAATGATATTATTAAACAGAATAAGAATATACTAATAATAATACCTGATAATATTAATCATAGTACCAGGTAATAAATGAATTATTACCTAGTACTTATTTATAATTTGTGTAAATCTGGATTTTAACATACTTAAATGAAAATACTTTTATATGAATTGTATTATTTCTTGTACAAAACAGCTTCATTAATTAAATTTAAGTTTAAATTCTCACATCCTTGTTTTCTTAGTGGAGGTATTAGCTGTAATAGAGACATTACTACAATGATGAACAATATGTGGTTTTATATATTTGCATATATCAACACAACAGGATGCCAAACACTCTCCAGCTTGGTTGTATGTTTCTTTCTCAGTCATAATTGCATGAAAAGTACCAACGTTATTCATTGAGCAATTGACTACATTATCATGTATGCTTATGTTATAGACACAGGCAGTTTCTGAAAATGTATTAAGGGCTTCAAGCGATTATCTGAATAGTTCAACTTCCTTAAACAGCTTAATCTGAAATAAACAAATAACTCAGATAAATTTTTCAGAATTTGAGTGATAGAAATACTGGTTTAAATTAGATGCCCCTCTGCACAGACATGTTGAGTTTTTCCCAAATAATTCAAGTATGAAATTCTGTTTTAATACTAATCTCTCTTTGTTAGGTCTATTTGTCTCAATTGATCTTACTCTAAACTGAGGGGTGCTAAATTCAATACTTGGCCAAATGCATAACAACTAGAAGAGTTCCAAACTTGCATTAGACATGAAAATGAAAGATAAGCACAGCCTCATCTGAAAAACATTTTATTTGGATGCCTTTAGATACACACGGGGTCTAACTCACATCTTCTCACCTCGTTGCCAGTTTCACATCATACTTGACTGACAATTCAAAGCGGTTTCTAAACTTCCAACCTGCAGTCTGCTAAGGAAGTCAATTCAAGCATTGTTTACATAATCCCTCTAGAAATGGCTCCACATTGGTAAATCAGCTACACAGTCCTAGGTTACAATGTTGTTTTTCTCTCTTTTTTGGGGGTGAAACAAATCACAAAAATGTTTCTGAATTGACATGCTTGATATTCCAAAGGGTGATCTTGCTATCACTTCTGCATTCATTCCTTGGGAGTCAGCTGAGTTACGTACTTCTCATGAAGAAATGAAATTTTTCGCTGAGTTGTATGTGGTGAGTTAGACTTATGACCTAGGGAAACAGGAGTCAGGGGTGGAAGGCCTGGTAGCCGCATCCTATAAACCTGGCCAATGTGTTGCCCTGGAAAGGAATGTGCTGCCATAAATGAAGGCACTTGGAGGGCAGGGGTCATGGTATGTAATTAGCACAGGCTATTTAAGGAAGAATAAGAAAATAATGTTTTACAAGCTGGTAGAAAGAGAAGCAAATAATCATTTAAATGTTCCAATTGTGAGTTCCGACAGTGTGTGTGGTTTATTTTACAAGCAACTTTCTTACTAGTAAAAGGCAAAGCAATGCTAAAAAATTAAGTATTCACAGGTACTTTGCAGTATATACACTGCATGGCCTTCTCTCTGAGCTCATCTGCATATGGTTTATCCCTAGCACTCCATTTTTTCCCTTACTCTACAGTTCATTCTGCCATTGGTCAGATGATAAGTGGAGTAAAACAAAATATGGAAATCTTTTTATTAGACTATGGCAGATGTTTTGGCCGGTTGCTGTAAGGAAAGAAGCACTGGGTTCTGGTTTATAAAAAAAGCGAGGCATTCACCAAGGAAGCTGGAAGCTTTTCTCTGGACAGCACAGCCACCTAATGCTTGTGACCCGTTAATGTCACTCTGAGGAATATCCAGTTGGCCATTCCATTTAAAACAAATGAAACGAATTTTCAGCTGTACATTTCTGACTTACTGCTTCGTATCGGAAGGGACTTCTGTTTAAGCAGAGGTAAATTCAAGGTCAAGTGAAAAAAGTGTTATTGCTTTCAGTGCATGTTTGTAATTATACTTATTCCTTTTCACGTAGAAAAATAAAAATATGAAACTATTAAGTTATTGGGACAGTAAGATTTTCCCACATTTATGTAAACTGAAAGTAAAATGTGACAACTAAGCAAATGAAGGTGCTCATCTACTTATGACAGGTTGCTGAATAGATGTACTATGATTCCCTTTGAAATCCTATTCAGGGTAACATGTGGGATATCTTATTCTGAAATGGTCACTGGGCCATCATTTTGTGTTTTACACAGCCATACAACTGGTCAACCCACAGTTGTTTCTATTCCAGGTACAAGTTAAATTTTACTGTGGTTTTATTTTGAAACATTTCTTCTTGACATCATTACCAGAGAGGTTGCAATCTTCGATCAAAAAGTTGGTAACAGAAGACGATCTTACTAGTAAGGATGCTCTGAGTTTAAGATGGAAATCTGGGGACTGATTTCCATTCTTTGTTTCCTATGGTGGGCAGTAAAAAGAACAAATTAATGGAGTGAAACATGATCTTGCCTGCTCAATTCCAAGGAACCAATGTGATATTTAATTACTTACAGATACTGAGCTTTTTTTCCCACCAATTTTTATTTTGTCTCCATTTTTTTTCATCATGCATTTGTGTGTGTGTGTGTGTGTGTGTGTGTGTGTGTGTGTTGTTTTGTTTTTAAATTAGAACTTGTGTGAAGTTATAACCAATGGGACCAAAGGCATGATTCAGAAGAGTTACTTATAAAAGACATTCTTTTCACCAGGGCTTAACATTCCTGTGATGGCTACAAATAAATCACCAAACATTTGACAGCGGGTTATGCTTAAATTGTGTCTACTTTGAGATTGAATCCTTTTTTGATCTAATATTTCGTCTTCACTGGAATACCTAAGCTTGTGCTAAGTGATACAATCTGGTATTTTAATTTTAATTCCCTAACAACTAAAATCAAATAGAAGATGCACGTTTCACTTCCATGTTTTAAATGATTTAGTATGAGCTGCACTGAATACAATGTAAACAATTCAACTGGGGCTTTACTGTATTTGTTCTTGCTAATTAATTCACAAGATCCCTGCCACTCTCTTAAGCTTTAACATCACATGAGAAGAGGAGTAAACTCAGGAAACTGGCCGCACAATTGGTAAGGACCACACAAATTGTCCATTAATTATTCTGTAAATACTTCAGTAGTCTGTTTTCCTGAGATTGTAAACTCCTTGAGGACAAGAATTATAGACTACTGAAATTCTTAGCAATGTGTAGAGCTAGGACTGAATTTGTCACAGGTGTTTATTAATAGTTTGGACTGAAGAGTTGAGATTTACTCTCTTGGTAGTGGGAACCCCCCAAAAGGAACAAGAAACAAGTGAGTTTAGAATTCATTGCCATATGCTTCTTTAGGCTCTACGAAACGTACAGGGTCTTGATAAACTCAATAGGTTTTCTTTTTGTGTCTAGATAGTACTTTAAACAGCATAACATTCATTTTCACAACTACTGCTTAGTTATAAAAGCAATATATATTCTTTGGAAAAAACTTAAAAATAAAAACACATAATAAGGAAAATGAAAATTATCTGTAGATCCAATACCAGAGAAATAGGCCAATTAATTTGTATACATTAATGTCTATATAATTGGTAGATTTTACAAATGGTGAATCACACTGTATGGGTAGTATTAGTATCTTGCTTTTTTATATACACGAAGACATTAGTTTTCTCATTGAATTAGTCTATATAGTATAACAAGTAGATTTATTTTTTTATAATAAATGAATAGAACCACTTCTTTGTCACCTGGTTATTAATTTTTTACTCTTAATTTTGTTATTTCTATAAAGAATAAAGTGCCGTAATCAGCAAAGACAATATTGGTGTGCTTCTTTGATCGCTTCATTTTGGTAAATTTCAAGAAGGAGAAAAGCTAATTCAAAAGGACAACTTTTATTATTTTTGGTATATTATACCAATTGTTTTGAAGGATATGTATTTCAGAAGACCTTCATAAGTAAAGGAGTGTGTCTTTTGTGATCTTCTCTTTCTTTTTCTGGCCCACATGCCAACATGGCATAGTCATTATCTTCTGCTATATAATACCAAAGGAATTCCTGCGAGGGATCTGCCTTTTTCAGTTAATTCTTGCCCTTTACAGGTTTATTTTTTTTTTTTAAGATATAATCATCTAGAACAGCAGGTCCCTACAGAGAACTTGAACATTTGCTTTTAATCAAAAGACAAAGTTTATATTAAGCTCAGTAAACAAAATCAGGGGACTTGTATAAATAACAATTTGTGCATATCATTTTCATTTTTGCTGACACTTTTGACTCTGGTATTGATCTTTCGCCAGGTTGTGAAACTCAGGGGCCAAAGTGCAAGGTTCAAAAGTGGCTATTTGCCTCAAGGTTTATTGAAAATAAAACATCAACGGAAGTCCGCTCAAGTAATTTGAGGAAACTTTTTTTTCTTCTAGGAAGGATGTCATTATTTGGTTTCTAAGGTTAAGTCTGCTTAGAGAAAAGTAATAGAGTGAAAACAGGCTTGAAACATTAGAAAGCTGGCAGAGAAATTCTATAGAATTCTGTGACTTAATTGCAGGTACGTAGAATTTCCAAGGAAGACCGTCTCATTCTATGTTGGACATCCCTTTGTTCATCATCCAAATACTGAAGCTTTAGTTCTGTGTGGCCAATCTCACAGCATGCAAAGAGAAGACAGTTGTCACATGAATGAATAAAGAAAGAGAGCATTTAAAGATGTGTTACTTTAGATTTATTTTAATCATAAAATCATCAATTTTTGAAAATCAGTGCAACCAGTGGATTGTCATTATGCAGAAAAAGACAAGGATGGTTTTCCCTCGTCACTTTCTGAGCTTTGTTTTGCCCTCACACAAGCACTTGCTGGGAGTGTTTCCGTTCTCCAGCCAGACCAGTGTGCTAGGGGCAGAGCTGTTATTCATTTTTAAAGATAACCGGAAGCACACAGAAAAGTTCTCCCACTTTGACTTGAAATTGTTGTACCTTAAGATTCTCAAGGCACTTATTTGAATGGGTCCATCCAACTCACGAGGATTTTAACAATCTTCCTTAGGTTGGATTGCAAATTAAGCCAGAAGCCAAGCACTTCCGCAATCTTTCCCGGCGTCATGCCGTAGATCCTGGTTATTTTCAACCAAATTAGACATCATTTTGGATGTTTATTCTGCCAATTAGCTGCTTTTTGCCTAATCCTTCTAAGTTTCTTTATGATTTTATTTAAGAATTCTCTTAGTATCTGATTACTAGAGGCACTTAAGTGTGGGGTCTACTGGAAATGTTCATCACATGGAGAGGAGGAACACAAAATTATTTACGGAATAAGGCTCCAGCTAACAGGTACCCTCAAGCAATCTGAATGCTTATGGAGTGGCATGAAAATGGATCCAGAAAACTAAGTGAAAAGTGGTTGATACAAATTACATAGTGCTGTGCTTTTACAGAACTGATATGTCTAGGTATATGAGGTCTTAGTTTTCCAAGAGCTTACATTTTAATGGTAGAAGGCATAGCACACCAGTAAGTAACCAAATGATTAGAACAGAAAATTTGAGATGCTGTTAAGAACTATGAGCAAATAAAGCAGTGTTACTGAGTGGTGATGAAGTGTCATTTAGAAAGGATGCTCAAGAAATATCTCGTTCAGGAGATGGTAGCTGAGGTTGGTCCTTGGGAAGAAAGGAAAGAGAAAAAGAATAGGAAGCATAAGGGCTAGAGTGAGGTTGACATTTCTGTTGGTGGTACTTTGTTTTGTTTTTCCACTTGGGAACAAAAAGAAGGTCAGGATTTCTGGAATACAATTTGTATAGAGCAGAGGGGTATCATATAGATCAGAAGTAAGAGGGGACTATGTAATGCCTCAGTGCAGTGAAAACAATGGCAGCCATTGGACAGTGAAATTGATTTAAACTTAAACCATCATTCCAGCTGCAGTGTTGAGTGTAGGTTATTGGGGAACGTAGCAGGGATACTATCATTAGGATATTGATTGGAACACAAGCAGAAGAGAATCAAAGTAGCAGTTGCTTAAGTCGGAGAACAGTGTCGTTTTCTTTTATGTAATACTAGACAATTTGGTGTGGATACAGTAGATCCTTTGATGTTGAATCCAGGCTATTTCCAGATTTCCATTCTGTCATCCCTAATGGGTGTAAAAAGAATGGAGAAAGGTAAAAATAAAGGCTGCTTTGGAAAGTGGCATATGTCACTTTTATATACCAGTGGTCAGAAATGGGTCACGTGTCTAAGCTGGCTTAGGTCATGGGCCCAGTTACAAATCAGGCTGAAGCTACAGCCATCACACCATCATGTGAGGACAAGACTGGGAATAAAAGGGAATATGCTAACGGCGGTTAAGTGGCAGAATGGAAATCCTTGAAATACTGAATTAACATCCTTGAGTTACCGAACACCCTAACCTGGAAACACCCTCTCCTGGGGATTCTTGTCATTGTCACATAGTAAGTACTTTATACTTTATTCATTATGAATGAATTGTCCTTCATTCATAGTATCTTCTGTCACTTGAAGTCAATAGATTCCCAGGTGATAAATATCAGGCGAAACAGGATGAAGATATATATCTACCTTCTCTAATTAGTTCGTCCACAGGATGAGCTAAAGTTTTTTGTTGTTGTCGTGTTTTGTTTTTGTTTTTGTTTTTTTTTCATTCTTAGGGTAGAGATCAGTCCCTTGGAAAAACTTACGTCTTTTCTATCTCTTGGATCCTAGAATGATAATACCAATTGTACCTTCATGAAGCAAGTAGAAGCTGAAGAAATCTGCAGAATTCACATCCAAATCTGTGAGACTGGAGCCTGAATTCTATTTGTTTCCCACACATGTGTAAAAATCACTGTGATGTTCCTAGGTTGGTGGGGGGTGGTTTTGCCTTGAAGGTTGTACTGTGTGGCATTCGGATTCACTACTTTGGGTGTAGAGTCCAACAGGCAAGGGCTTTGATCTCCATTCTGCATATTTCACATGTGGCTTAATCTCACTGAGGATTGATACGACTACTTATTTCATTGCATTATAATAAGATTAATAGTTTACACGTATTGAGGTTTTACGGTGTGCCAAACACTGTTCTATGCACTGTGCAAGTGTTAACTCTTAAAGAGGGAGATACATGTATTGTTATTCCCCTTACACTGGTGACAAAATTGAGACAACAAACCGTTGAATAACTTGCTCCAGGCCACTCAGCTATTAAGAACTACAACAGGAATTGACTCTGGGTCGTCGGGCTCCAGGGTATGAGCTCTCTGCCCCCTCTGTGTTTAAACGAAATATTGCCTGTAGAGTGTCTGGCACAGACACATGCAATAAATGTCACGTATTATTTTTATTTTGCATTTTCCCGTTACTTTATTTTGACTTCGATGTGGGAGAGGTGAGTATCCAAAGATGTGAATTATCCAAGGATTGTGATAGTCAGAGGCAGAGGAAATATTAGATTTTTCTGAGTAGGAGTAGGGTTAAAGAGTCTTAGTATGTGAACCAGTCCAAAGCAAGAAACAAATGTCCAGAAGCTTTCTCTGCTCCACATCTGTTTTTGTTTTTCAGTTTATCAGCCTGCTGTTCCATGACAGGATTTTGCAATATTCAGCTCCCCCGGTGACTTATAGGATATCAAGGGAAGAGAGAATAAAGAAAAGCTTTTAGCCAACTTCAGCTTTTCCTTCCTTAAAACTGAAGATAAACTCTGGCTGGACACCATGAGGTTGGTTGAAAAGGCCAATTCATGCGTCTCCTCGTTATCAGCTGGAGAGGGGATGCTGGCTTTACCAGTGCCCAGCACTGTTGATAGTCCTTGCCCCACAAGGTCAGGATGGTGGTGTGTGAAGATTAGACAAGCTGGTGGCTGAGGATGCCCAGATAGAGTGCGGTTCTTCTCTCCTGGGGAGCACGAGATGATTTCTGGTAGATCTTTGGTAGATGATATCTATATCATCATATCAAAGGTGAGTTTTGATGAGAACACGAACAGCAGTGAGTAGAGGTATATAGCTGTTGGGTTTTCTCTTGCAAAACCAGCTGCTCTTTCATGTACTGCAAGCAGGGAATGACCTCCAGCTTTTGATTCGTGAGGCAGAAACCACAGAAACTGCATCAAAAGCCAGGCCAGTGCATCAAGCAATCGACAAGTTCTCATTAGGGAGGAACAGCCCACTGTCAGGTTGGTATGAGGAGTTTTTAGTCCTGGCTGTCCAGGCAGTGCTCATCTTCCATAAAACGTTTACGAGTGGTTGTGAATTGCTGACAATTCTTTCCTAAATACTGAGAAAGATCAACTCCAGATGTTCACCTTCTACTGGAGGAGACCAAACCAGTGTCTCTTCCACCAGAAAAGCCACCGGAATAAGATAAGAAGTGATTCCAGCAGCTGGTCCCCTGAATTAACTCTGGAGTCCAAAAGTACAGCTGTCTTACTTCCTCCCTTCTTCCAGGTCTCTCCTTGGACTGCCATTACATGGCTTCTGCTGGGTGCGGTGAGTAGCGATTCTAAAGAATGGAGAACATTTAAATGTCTTAAGACAGTCCAGGTAGTGAGTGATAGGCTGGAAAGAAACCACCAGGAAAGGCTACGCAAAGACTGAGGCCAGATTTAGAGTTGACATGTGTTGTGATCAGGAGGCAATTACCTGGTTAATTCTACCCATGGAAAACAAGTTCAAGTTCTCCCAAATAACCCAGGTGTTTTAGATGCACAAGGTCAAAACACTTGTTTGGTTCTTTACACTCAGTATGTAAATAGGAAGGCAGGAGTTACACAGTGGGATTCACAACCACATGAGATACTATAAACCTGATTTAGCATAATGGGTAAAATATGCAGTTTTTGACAAGAATTAAGTGTCCAGCTTCATAAAAGTGGCTACTTCTAAACCTTTGGTACTACTCCATTTTTTTCAGACTTTCACATTTTATTACATTACATCAGATTTACCTTTCCTAACAAGTTTCTCCTTTATTTAAAATGACCTTTTAGAACAAATATTTAAGATTTTATTTTAAAGTAATCTCCACACCCAACGTGGGGCTTGAACTCACAACCCTGAGACCAAGAGTCGCGTGCTCCACCAACTGAGCCACCCAGGTGCCCCTAAAGATTGTATTTTTAAAGTAATCTCTACACCCAACATGGGGCTCAAACTCCCAATGCTGAGATCAAGATTGGCACGCTCCATTGACTCAGCCAGCCAGGCATCCCTACTGTTCTTTCTTCTAAGACATTTTTTCAATCCATTTTATAGTAATGTACCTAGGTACTTTTATTTTGTTTCGTATTCTAGAAGTTCACCAAGTTTCTTGGGTATTTGGTTTGAAAACTTTTGTGAGTTTTGGAAAATTCTTTGCCAAAGTCAACCTATTTTATTTGATTATTTATTATTCTTATTTTAGCTTTTAAAAATTTGAATACAGTTGACACACATTGTTACATTAGTTTCAGCTCTACAACACGGTTCGACAACTCTATGCTCTATGCTGTGTTCACCACAAGTGTATCCACCATCTGTCACCATACAACACTATTACAACATCTTTGACTATATTCCCTATTCCGTGACTCTTACTCCCATGATTTATTCAGTCCATAACTGGAAACCTGTATCTCCAACTCCCCTTCACCCATTTTGCCCATCCCCCCATCCTCTCCCCTGTGGCAACCATGAGTTTGTTCTATGTCTGTCTGTCTGTATTTTAAAGTTTTATTTTATTTATTTTGAGAGAGAGAGCGAGCAGGACAGGTGCAGAGAGAGAGAGAGAGAGAGCAAGAGAGAGAATCTTAAGCAGGCTCCGCACTGTCAGTGTAGAGCCCAATGGAGGGCTCGAACTCACGAACCATGAGACCACTGTGAGTGCAGAGCCTACTTGGGATATTCTCTCTGTCTCAAAATAAATAAATAAACTCTAAAAAAAATAAAAAAGAAGAAAGCTGGGAACCTATACATTTACAATGTAAACTTGTAATGAACGTCTGTTTTCCACACGAAATCTTCATCAACTGACGTCTCCCAGGCCAGATCCCAGCTGGTTTATGAGAATGCACCTGCTATATTCAACCACAGGGATGACCTCCACGCTGTCAGAATGACAAGAGGATCCGGTTGTCCCTATCTTCTTTTTCAAACCATTGACCAATTCTTCTTCCTTTACCCTCATCTCAAGAATGCCTTTTCCTGCTGATTCCAGACCGGGAGGAAGTTCTGCCACGTACACAAGGTAACTTTAGGGCTTGTCCCAGTATCAAATTAGAATTCAGCTTTTTTTGACATTGTGAAGTTAGTTATCAGGACTCTATCTTACTTTTTGATGCCCTATAATTCTAACTTGTTCTGTCTCAATACTTTCTCTTTATTCTTGTGAGATTTGCGTTTCTCTCCTTTATTCCCTGAAATTATTATACTGAGGCATCTGGAGGGCAGTACAATATATGCATGTGATCTTTTTTCCATCTTTAACCAGATTTAGCCTCCACTCCTAACCATGTTCATGCAGAGGAAACTTACATAGGCAGATGCATTTGAAATCTGAACCAGAGGGCAGACATAGGCCGTGCCAGAGTAGCAAAAGCTGTGTTTCCTGAGCAGATATTCACATAGGGAGTGACCAAGTGAACTAAGAAAGCTGTAAACAAAACACACCCTGGCAAAACAAACAATAATACAAACCACATTTTTATTAAAATCAAATGACATCTGGTAATGATGCATTCTTTTGCTAGGTCAATTTTATCCCCAGTTGTCGATGATAGCTAAAATGAAGTCAAATTAAACGTTAGCATGCATTCAGAAGTGTTGTTCATACAGTAAAAAGAGAAATCGATCTTATATTTCTGTCTTAACTGCCTCTCCACGACAGCGGGCAAGACACCTAACTTTCCTGCTTTCTTGCTTGTTTTCTTTCTTTTTCTTTCTTTCTTTCTTTCTTTCTTTCTTTCTTTCTTTCTTTCTTTCTTTTTAATGTTTTACTTATTTTTGAGAAAGAGAGAGAGAGAGAGAGAGAGAGAGAACGTGAGTGGGGGAGGGGCAGAGAGAGAGGGGTACAGAGGTTCTGAAATGGGCTCTGCAACAACGGCAGTGAGCCCTCATGTGTGGCTCAAACTCACAAACTGTGAGATCATGACCTGAGCTGAAGTCGGATGCTCGACTGACTGAGCCACCCAGGTGCCCTGACACTTAACTTTCTAAAGCTCACTGAATGAAAAGAAAATTAGTTTTTTATTTCATTATCTTCCAGGTCAATCCCAGCTTTACAAATTTATCATTTGTTTAAAAAAAATGTACTTATTTACTGTGTCAGTATAAAGAAATCACCGTTTTGCTTTGATAACAGAGGCATTACTAATTTTTTTTTTTATCTATGTAAGTATTAAAGATGCCTCTTGGAGATATATAAATCCTCTTTGTACAGTTAGGTAGAAAAATGTTAGTCTGTCAATTATATAAATTCAGGCAATTTACCAAATGAAATTGATGAGGGGCCATAAGGTAAGCTAAGGGCCAAGTATAAGCTAGCATAACTACCCCCCCCCCCCCCCCCCCCCCCCCCGCCCCACTATCAAGGTGGGATATGTGTGATATTCCTCAGGCACTCCTGGCTGCCCAAGAACAAAGGAAAGGACAGTAAACAATGGTTCAACTGATAATCTCCATCAGTTTACAAATATCTTATCAATAGCTTAATCAGGAACTCCCTGCTATCTTAATGCTTTGTGGGGTGAGGGGGGGGGGCGCAGGGAAACAACCTTAGCTTGACAATAGTTAGGCCTCCAGTAATCTGTAAATCCTCTTTAGCACATGGAAATCCCTTTAAGAAACTTTCTCTTGACTTTACTTCCCCCCAAACCCCACAGTATATAAGCAGTCACTCTGCACAACCCCAGTGCAGCTCTTCCTGCCCATGGATCCTGTCCCCATGCTTTAATAAAATCACCTTTTTGAACCAAAGATGTCTTCAAGAATTCTTTCTTGACCATTGGCTCTGGACCCCATGAACCCCACCATCACCCCAAAACCCCATCAAAATCAACAAGAATCACAAAGATTCAAAGTATCAGTGACTCTAATCCTATAATAATTCTCAATGGTAGGATAATCAAGTTCTTTTTTTTCTCTAAATAATTGTTACAGTGGAGTCATTGGATAATCTTAACAAACAAAACTACAAATCCTACTAAAGAGTTTTTGTACACAATTCTGTATAAGAAATGCCTGATTAAATTTTGTCTGACAGAGCTAAGTTGATTGGTAGTAGATGTGCAACTTTTTGAAATGAGAGAATAGAGGGAGGAAGGAAGTAATTTAAGGTCATGATTTCTAATTTGTAAAGTCCATTTATAATATTCTTTAGGGCAATTTGCTGATGACAGTAAAGCTTAAGGAGACAGATCAAGCTAATTCATTAACTTCTCTATCTTCTTGGAGAGGATTAGAGATGGAGGAGAAATTGGTCTGCAGAATTTCAAGTACCAGGGGAGTGCTGCAGACTCAGTCTGTGGACAGAACTAGCAAACCAAAATGATAGATCATTTGGCTAAATTATATCTTTCAGTCTCAGTACCATAATCCCAGCCATTATCTCAGGAGGAAATTTTTTAAAATCCATAATAATAATAGTAATAATAACAGTAATAATAATATGTGTAGTAACTACTGAGATGCATTAATCACTTGCCAGGTGCTAGTTTATTTCATAAGAGGTCTTATTTCAATTTTGTCTTTGTCACAACCTATAATGAAAATTTTATTATTTTCCTGCCTTTTCAAGAAAATTGAGGCACAGAGAAGTTACATAATTTGGTCACAAATTAGGAGGCAAAGCCATGTTTTAAACCTAATCAATCTGACCTTACAACCAAACTTATTGTTATTTATGAGAGCATTGCCAAGTTAAGTGCTTCATTCCCTGTGTTCTCATTCTGTGGAGACATGGAAAGTTTTTTTTTTTTTTCTCTAAAAACAAAAGTTACTTTCTAACACCCAGTCTTGTTACCGAAGAGAGATAAAATAGGGGAGAAAAAGAAAGTAAGGTGGTAAATATAAGGGAAACTGGGGTATACATTCAAAATATTTTAGGATATTAATAAATATTTAGAATATTAATTATTTCCGCCAATGATGATTCTAACCATTTTTTTCTTTTTTTGTCAACTTGGCCCACAAATAAGTCATTTAACCTCTTCAAACTCCAGTTTTCCTAGTATATATTCTGAGTATTATAAAGACCAATGACATAACGTAGGTAAATAAACCTAATTTAGCACCTAGATCAATGAAACAATGGTGATGACATTGTCAGAGTTAGGATTAGAATGTTCTCTCCAAGCAATTGGATAAAAGCTATGGAAAATAATCATGTATATTCTTTTGAAATTTGCTCTTGAAATCTCACCAAGTATTTTGAAAGCATCTTTAGTCTTCCACACCATGGGGGTCTGGAGAGCATCAGTAGCAATGCCAGGAGCTTCTTAGAAATGCAGACACTCTGGCCATACCTCAGACCTGCACAATCAGAATCCACTTCCGAGCAGAATCCCCAGGAGCACTGTGAACTTTGAGAAGCACTGCTTTATAGAAATGGATAATGAGCTGATGGTATGCATAAGCAAGCAGAGGCAATGATGAGAATGCTTGATTTCTGGCTCAAATCATTGGAGACCAAAGAGTTAAAGAAGTTTGGGTTTTTGTTTTTTTTTTTTTATCCCCCATGTGTTTTATTGTTGTTGTTTTGGTTTGGTTTGCTTGTTTATTTGTTTAAGCTAACAGAAGCAAAGGGCCACAGAAGAGGAGAAATTGGGAATGAGCCACTCTAGTAATGGAACCTGATGTTCCTGAGGTCATCTTGAACTCAGAAGGAAATGGAATGGAAAGAAAAAGTGTATGCAAAAGTCTTGTTTGTCGAAGGGATTCCAGGCCTTCCAAGATAGAAAAGAAGGGGCACAGATGCAATTCGTTGTTTGGGTAGGGGGCAGGAAGTTGAAGAAGTTAATGAGCAAAGGGCAAGATATCAAGTTAGAATGTGGAGTAGAGCTGGCTTGAGAAAAAGAGTGAAGGTTTATGGGAATAGTTATGGAGGATGAAAGAGAGGGCTGATGGCAGAAATGATGACCTGAAGAAGTACTGAAGTGGGTAGTGAGGACTAAGACATTTGCCACAGTACTTCCCAGGCTGAAAGATGAAAAGCCTAAGGGAGAAGCCATCCTGCCAGGCTTTGGTTTACTTTGGTTACATAAAGGTGGAGAACTCTTTCCTCAAAAGCTTGAAAATGTAGGTCAATTGTGATTGATGGAATGGGGGCCCTGAAGTGTGCAGTTCAATGGTTAGAAGTTGAATTATGGTGGATTGGGTGGGTAAGGTAAAAAGGAGCCTGATGGAAGGCATTATACTTATCAGAATAAGGAAATGAATGAAGGAGGAATGAGATAAATGAAGGCAGAGCACATCGGGTCCACAACTTACAAGAGTCATGAAAGTCATTTGGCTGAATACCCAGACACTTTGGAGATTCTAATTGTCATGTGCATTTGGTACAACTGAGAGAGAAAGGGGGGTGGGGGGGAGAACTAATTGCTTTCTGGGATAGTACTTTAGGCTCTAAGGTTGGAAAAGTAAACCCTGAAAAGTATGGTTTTATACTAATTAAGCATCCATGTGCTAGGGGCCACTAGCTGAACTGACTCATGCTAGCCATTCAGTGAATGCAGCCATCATGAAATGACAGTATTATTTATGAAGGGTGGCCCCTTCCTTTTTGCAATTCTATCTGACCCCTTTGTATAATGAAGCAATATTGTAATGCTCACTGAATCAAAACACGAAACTAATAAAACAGAAGTAGATCAGTGGACACATCTCCCTTCTGAATAGAAAAAGAGCTGGAGGGAAGAAACTCATCAAAATCGACGACAAAAAATAAAAACAAAGAATCAAAGCGTCACTTATCTGCATACTTCAGGGTTTTCAGAGATGAGGCAGAATATATCAAGCACAGAAATTCTGCTCCCACCAAGGAAACAAGTCATCTTCTCTGGCTTAAATTTTTATCTATTTTATCTATCAGAGATAAAGTTTATCTATTAGAGGCTATTTTGTTTTTAATGAAAATTTCCAGCTGACTGGAAGTAAGGGAGTAGAAAATTAGCCAGTATTAGTCATCACCATCTTGTTGTACCTTTTTTTGGATCAGATTCTTTCCTTCCTAATCCCTAGATGGATATATACTATAGATAGTATATATTTTATTATATGTGATGTTAGGTATACTTATATATAATGAGCATATGTCATACAAAATATATCACATATAAATAAATATATAGATAATGTATTTTTTTTAAATTTTAAAAGACTAATTTATGCAAAAGTGAAAAACCTGAAGAGCACAAATAAGTATTCAGTGAAAATCACGTTTTCTGTGCCAATGACTTGAGTCTCCTATTTCCCTACCTCAGATACAATCACTACTACAAAGTTTTTACGTAAAAATCTACAATAATATGGATATCTGCCAACATGTGTATAACCTTCCTTTTTCACACAGCTGGAATTTTATACATATTCTCTTTCACTCCGAATTTTTACTATATCTTTGAAGTTGCTCTGTATCAATACAAACGGACCTTCCTCACTGTGTTTGTTTTTTTTTTTTTAACGTTTATTTATTTTTGAGAGAGAGAGACAGAGCATGAGCGGCAGAGGGGCAGAGAGACAGGGAGACACAGAAGCAGAAGCAGGCTCCAGGCTCTGAGCTGTTAGCACAGAGCCTGACGCGGGGCTTGAGCTCGTGGAATTTCGAGATCGTGACCTGAGCCAAAGTCGGAGGCTTAACTGACTGAGCCACCCAGGTGCCTTGATTAAGTTTTTTATATTAAGAAAATTAGCTTCTTTCCTGTCATACGTGTTACAAAATGCATTGACTGCCATTTTCATTTGACCTTGCTCATATATATATATATATATATATATATATATATATATATATATTTTCCCCTTTCAGGTTGAAACATTTAACAAGTCTTTCAAGAGTTTCGAAAGAGAAGCCAGTAACTAGGTGAGGACACCGGCTGAGGAGGGGGTGCAGGAGGAATCTGTTTCTGGGTGTCTCTAACATGCTTCCACTTTTCACCTGTTTCTAGCAGCAAGCTGCTGCCATGTTTTGAGAGTCAACAAACTTCTGTCAAGGGAAGGGCCATCAAGAGAGAGCCATCATCCCACTCACCTGTCACAGAGTTTACATTCATATGGTTTAAGTCCTCATCTGCCTTAATTGCACAAGGAAAGATTTCTCCCATGTTTTACTCCAACTAGGGTTTTGAAGCATGTTTAAATGAAGCTACTGTATATAGTGTTCATAACTTGCTGATTACGAAGACCAGGCCTGTAGTGAAAGCAGACAAAGTAGAAATAAAGGATGCATTTGAGGGGTAATAGTTATAAATAACTGGCAATGTTGAGGGAAAACAAGCAGGTGAACCCACCTGATAGAGAAGTGAAGCATCTAGAATGGCTCCAGGGGGGAGCGCTTCAGTAGTGCAATGTAGAGCTGATTCCATGGGAAAAGGAGGATCACAGATAGTGAGAAAGCACAGAAGCACACACAATTTTTATATGCTTCATTATATATTCAATTTTATAAATAGATAAGTCATATATTGAAAAATATTGTAAAACTGATGAAGAAAAATAAACATTTAGCAGACCACTTAGCCTGCACTATAGGGACATATGATTTTGCAGCAAAGCTGTAACAGCCATGGTTCAATAGCATAGAGATCCCTTATCTAATTGGATCGATTCATTAGGCCAAATGATGGCATTCTAATGATTGGAAAGCCAGATATTATTCTGTTGCCTCAGCCAAGTAGTTTAAACCAGATGTTGGGACCTTGTTACATAGACAAGGCAGATCCAATAGCTGAAGGGACCTATATTTTGCCAGTTTCATGTGAGTTCCTGTTGGCTTGGGCCCTTTATTCCTACAGAATTGTTTTGTGGCTAGGAAGAAATGCTGTCTTAGCAAGGCTCCGAGAAGCCAATGTTGCTGGGAGAGTTGCCAGAGAATGAATGGAGAGCTAAGGACAGCAGTCTGTAGATTTGATTTTAGGGCTTTGATCCAGTACATTTCTGGAGGCAGGATGCCATTAACTAGAACAGGCAGCAAAGCACCTGGTACTGAGCCATTTGTCAGTAAAACTGATGAATAATGAATGGGAATGCACGTAATGATGAGCCAAGAAGGAGATTTGTCTAGGGTTTAATCTGGCTAATGAGTTAGCATTAATGCCCTTTCAACAGCATGGATATCTACAGGTGTCAGGTGCTTCCGTGCTCTCCACCCTCCTCTTCACTTCTTTAATAGAAGATATCACATGCTCTAGTCTACCACACAGCCACTTTCAACCTATCAGATTCTCAATGGCCATTAATCTCCGTAGTTGGGGTGTCGAATTGCTCGTCTCCACGATTATTTGTCATGGTTAACAAATGCATTTACAAGAGCCAGTGCAAGAGTGGATAAGTGTCTCAGGATCTATTTGAAGACCTATCAGTCAGTCATCTACCTATGCTGATTTAATTAAAAATTACCTGAGTTATAACTCTAAAATGAGTCCACCTAAAAATAGTATCAGGAAAAAAAATAAACATACCAGGGGTGCCTAGGTGGCTCTGTCAATTGAGCATCAAACTCTTGATTTCTGCTCAGGTCATGATCTCATGGTTTGTGGGACAGAGCCCAATGTCGGGCTCCGTGCTGACAACATGGAGCCTGCTTGGGATTCTCTCTCTCTCTCTCTCTCTCTCTCTGCCTCTCCCCTCCATGCTTTCTCTCTTTTTCAAAATAAATTTTAAAAAAAGAAAAAAAATTCAAAAAAATAAATGAAATTTAAAAAATAAAAATAGTATCATTCTTTACAAGCTCAGAGATTTTATTGCTCTTCAACATTGATGTAGGCAATCTCTTAATCAGACAGAGGAAGTGAGCCTCATATTATTCTGATCAACTGGCTCCTCGGCCATGCCTCTCTCTTTAATTTTATCTAAAGGCATCTCTCAAAATTATCCCCTTATCCATTTCATCTGACATGGTGCCTGGATATGTCTACGATGAAATTATAAATGAGATCAGAGTTAGAGATGTAAAAACTATGGGCACTATTCTATGTTGAGCTCGGCTACCCCTAAGGGCCCCAGTCCCTAAGTACATACAGTAGAATTCCCATTTTGCTCTGAGTGTCATGCTCCATTTATCCCTAGATCTCAAAGTGTATCTGACATGGGTGATGTTGCACATTATAAAATAAGATTTCTCAAACTCTGCCCATGTGTTAGTGATACAGGCAATCTAAATGTCCTATATATAGAACATATATACGTTTCCTGCATTGCATATTCTTTCAAATATTTGCACTTGGCATTGCAAGGTGTCCCACTGTCATAACAGACAAGCCATTCATTAAGCTGTCAGCACCTTGCTACCCTGCTCCCATGGAGGGCCCATTGCTGTTTCTTGTTGGATGACCTAGTCACTCATCATGAGCTAAGCAGTTACTCTCATAACGGGTACAACTGAGTTGTTCATGTCAACATATGTAAACCAAAGTTCTGCTTCTTCATTTCTAGTGGTCCAACACTTGACCGGTGAAGGGCACTAATGGCTTGCAAAACCAGCTTGCATTCATGACAGTTAAGTTGTTGTCAACATGATGCTGCTCTTGGCTGAGACATCTAAGGAGGAGGCATTAAAAGCAAAGAGGTAGAACAAACAAGTGACAGCAAAAAAATATGTGATCAATCGTAAACACTGTTTGAAAATCTGAAAGGGAATCAAGAAAGGCAATCAGCTACCCAGACCTACACATTGTAACTATTTGGAATAGATTAAGTGGGAAATTACAAAAAAAAAAAATACATTTAACCTAAAATGAAAGTAACTGTATGAAAGATGAAAAATAATGAAAATTAATTTCTGGGAAATTAGAGCTAAACTCTACTGATTTGTATCTTTGATTTTGTTATTTCTTGTGTAAGAGGTCTTGTCTTTATGGGAAATTTGATATTCACGGCAAAATTAAGAAGATAATTTAGTTTTTGCTCATTCAACATCTTCGGTTATAATCTAGGAAATTTCCAAGCCCCCTTTCCTTATTTTTCTTCTTGACCTTTTGCCTAATCCATGATTATTTATCTTCTAGAGAGCACAAAACAGAAAGAAAAAAAGAAGGGGGATATTAAATTGGCCAATTTGCCTCCTAATTAACAACTTGATTCAAGCTTGACAGAAAGTATATTAAACTCATTAGCTTCAATGAGATCCATGGAAACTCTGTACTTTCCACTTAACTGTGCACCCTGCAGCATCAGCTCTAAGAAAGATGAAAAGACTGATCATAAAATGTAAGAGACAAATACTCTCTCACACCATCATTCTAAGTTACAAAGGTTTGGGTTTGTTATTATGGAATAGAACTGTTGATGCATTATGTTACATAAGATTTATTATTCCGAGCTTATTTTGGCAAAAGAATAGAAAAGACCACTTCACTAATCAATTAAGTCATTGCATATTTTATGGTGTATACTTTGCTCGACTCTCTTGAAATTTGGTGCTTAGAGAAGTGAAATGTCCTCCTCCCCAAGCCTATAAAAGAGGCATGAGGAGAAAAAGCTGATTTTCCCCCACCACAAAAGTATCAGATGGAGTCATCCCCATTCCACAAACACAAATGAAAACAGACTCAAATGAAATCATGATGCTAATTTATCTAACTAGTATTGTTTTTATGTAGAACAACACATCTAAAATATTATGGTCCACATCAGAATTAGATTTTTTTCTCCACTATCATCTAAGACAAACCATTTTATTTGTCGGACCAGAACGAGACAAAATCATCGTCCCATTGTCCTATTATGCATGACTTCTATTTTGTTATTCTGTACCTTAAAGAAGCATAGCTTCATACAGCCAGTGACCACCCTGACGACACCCCTCCCCCATGAGTTGAAGATTTAATTATATTGATATAAATGACAGATGCTGAGACCCTACGATAGGAGCCACAGCAGGTTTTTGCAGTATGTATGTATGTGTGGGCGTGTAAAAATGTTACCGTCTATAGGTTAACTTGCACGGAGTATTTTAGGTTGAAAAGTACATGTCTTTGATTAAATATGTTAACGTTCTAATCTCTTCATGTGTATGGTGGTCAGAAATCCTGTATGTAGGCAGCAGTTGGTGGAGCCAAGACCTTGGAATAACTTTTTCCAAAGGGATGGCGTTCAGCTCTTCCATTATGTAAACTCATGGTTTCTAGAGTTACGTGGAAAAAAAGAGCAGGGGTAATAAAAGTATGATATCATTTAAGAAATATTGGCTCGAATACCTCTATTTCAATAACAATGAATCAAAGGAAAGCATTAGTGGCAAACCACTTGTTTGGGGCCTAATGAGAAAATCTAAAGGAGAGAAAAAGAGAAAGAGCAGAGAACACTAGCTGTGTACTTCATCAGTTTATGTGGTTTCAACTCATCCTTACAAACTGCAACAGAATGGAGAGTAATTTCTATTGCTAGAGAAGATAGACGAAGGAACGACCAATGCTGACCTAGTCTCTTATCCCAGAAGAATTTGATAACAGCATTTTCCTGGGTTTTATATAATTCTCGAGAGGTTGTTTGGAGGTTCTAGCAGGGAGGCGCAGCTACTCGTATACCCTTGACCGAAGAACGAAGAACAGCCCTCCTCTGTCGGGGAAGGTCGTCCTCTTCGACCGAGTGCTCAGCGTCGGTGGAGTGGTGAGGGAGGAAGGGGACACCTGCCTAGCCAGCCAGATCAGCCGAATCAACCCTGGCGGTCAATGGGGTGACAGATGTCGCAGCCAGATCGCCCGCACATCCGTGGGTTTTATATAATCCTAAGCATGCTATTAGTATTATTTTGAAATTTCTGACACAATTTTACATGTCGGAACAATAGCTACTCTTTAACATATGTATCATTTCTGATGTACGTTGTTAGATCCCAATTATTGTCTTCTATAATTTAACTCTCTCACTTTCCCCAAATCATCTTTTAAAAATGCATTCTCAGACTTATAATTTCATGATAAATATGGAATTCAGAGATTATTTTGATTCATTTTTTCAGTAAGACACTCCAAGACACTTCTCATGACGCAGGATAAGTTAGTGCCTTCTTTTTTTTTTTTTTTTTTAATTTTTTTTTCAACATTTTTTATTTATTTTTGGGACAGAGAGAGACAGAGCATGAACGGGGGAGGGGCAGAGAGAGAGGGAGACACAGAATCGGAAACAGGCTCCAGGCTCTGAGCCATCAGCCCAGAGCCTGACGCGGGGCTCGAACTCACGGACCGTGAGATCATGACCTGGCTGAAGTTGGACGCTTTACCGACTGCGCCACCCAGGCGCCCCAAGTTAGTGCCTTCTTTAAGGGAAAGAATGATGTCTGTTTCATCCATCACCAAATCTCCTACTTGGCAAATTACATAGAACATGGCAGATGTGATAACTATTTGATTTGATGAATTGAAGAAAAAAAAAAGAGCAAGATTCGGAGGTCCTTCTGAAGCTTGAAAATTATTTATAAAAAATTAGTTTTTGCTCTAACACTGAGTCCACATTAAACATTATTTCTTCCAGGAACTATAGCCTCCATCAGCAGATTCCAAGCAGAAACTAATGCAAACAGCATGATGGGTTACAAGCCTGTTGGTCAGTCAACCAGTTTGTTCTCTTTAATCAAACCCTGTAATTATGGTGAGTACACAGTATAGATTTCCCAACACATTCCAATTTCAGATCTCCTCCTCTATTGTTCCGAGAAATACACTTATGGTTGCCTAAATATGCTTTATTTTTTAATGGTTTAGAAAATATGACCATCGTGTCAAAAAAAGTTTGCATACTGAAGTACTATCTAAAAACACTGTGAAAGCTGTGCTTGTCTCAGGGAAATTAGAAGAATTCCCAGAATAACATCAAAAAATAAAAATTAATGTAGCAGTACAGTCAAGGTAATAAATGAGGTAAAAGCTCATATAGAAGACAAATTTTAAATATGATTATTACCAAAGAGACAGATAAGTACAATTCCAAGTGAGAATAGAAGGTGTGAAGGTACAGAAGGATGCAATCAACAATTTTGTTTTTTTGTATAAGGGAGAAAGCAGATTAGTGTAATAACCTAACTAACAAGGATCTGATGAAGATGTTTTGTGTAGTGAGCATAGTACTTATACCATAACAAGTCACCATAACAAATGACTATTAATGAAATGGAGAATGCATTAATAGATTTTTTCAAAACTCCAAAACTGTTTCACTTTTTTTTAAAGTTTATTTATTTACTTGGAGAGAGACTGAAAAGGAGAGAGAGAGAGAAATAGAGAGAGAGAGAGCTCATATGGAAGGGACAGAGAGACAAGGAGAAAGAGAATCCCAAGTAGGCTCCGTACTGTCAGTGCAAAGCATCTATGCAGGGCTCGAACCCACGAACCATGAGATCATGACCTGAGCCAAAACCAAGAGCAGGACACTCAACCACTGAGCCACACAGGTGCCCCTCAATCACTTTTATTGCCAGTAAACGTTCACAATTATACCCATTCAGAAATAAATCTGGTAGATCCCATCTAATTCAGTTTCAGATATGGAGTTCTATAAACCTGCATATGTCACAATATGTATAATGAAGGAGTTCTTTAAAAATTTTTTTTTCAACGTTTATTTATTTTTGGGACAGAGAGAGACAGAGCATGAATGGGGGAGGGGCAGAGAGAGAGGGAGACACAGAATCGGAAACAGGCTCCAGGCTCTGAGCCATCAGCCCAGAGCCTGACGCGGGGCTCGAACTCACGGACCGCGAGATCGTGACCTGGCTGAAGTCGGACGCTTAACCAACTGCGCCACCCAGGCGCCCCTGAAGGAGTTCTTTATAGCACTGCACCAAGTCATTAAAAAGTTGGAGTTTGTTTTCCAATGAGTCAAATTATAATAGTGGTTGTTATGTTTTTGTTTTGATGACAGTGCTGTTTTAGTCAACTTTATATGTGGTTGAGTTTTCAAACATATCTAAAAAACTTACTGAATTTGGACTCATCAATTCATTATCATTTGTTTGCTTACCTGCAAATGGCCACATTTCTAAGAGTCCGATTTAACAAATACGTACCTCTCAATACATCTGTTTTCTCAAGCGTATTAGTTTGCAACTGGGGAAATACTGGGAACCAGGACCACCCAGTAGCCTGCTCAATAGGCAGGAATCCATACTCTATCACTTATTTGGAGGAACATGTTGGAATTATCTGGGGGTTAGCTTTCTTTTAAACAACTTATGAACATGTTTTACAATTTTTTTTTCAAATGCTTATTTAAATTTTTAAATGTTTATCCATTTTTTTGAGAGAGACAGACAGACAGACAGAGACAGCATGAGTGGAGGAGGGAGGAAGACAGAGGATCTGAAGTTGGCTCTGCACAGAGCCCGACGTGGGGCTCAAACCCACAAACCATGAGACCATGATCTAGGCCGAAGTCAGACGCTCAACCGACTGAGCCACCCAGCGGCCTTTCAAATGTTTATTTAAACTCTAGCTAGTTAACATACACTGCAATACTGGTTTCAGGAGAATTCAGTGATCCATCACTTACATACAACACCCAGCCCTCACCATAACAAGTGACCTCCTTAAAACCTATCACCTGCAATGATGTAGATGGAGCTAGAGTGTATTACGTTAAGTAAAATAAGTCAGAGAATAACAATGAGTTTTTTTCTATTGTCCCTTCATGGGTAGGTTGATAAATGCAGGGTCAGCATAAATAGCAGTCTGAAGAAACATGTCAAATGACATTCTGCAAAATTAAAATTTCATAAAATATAACTCCTTCATAAATAACAGCCAGCCACACACACACACACACACACACACACACACACGATTCCCTGATTAGTGACAGATTGAGGAAGTAAAAACTGCACAAGTTCAAAATACCTATTTTAGAATTTTAATTTTCAGCCAGGAAGAAATAATATCTTTCCATCTCTTATGGACTCAAACTCTACCTCCACAAAAAAAAAAAAAAAAAAAAAGAAAGAAAAAAGAAAAAAACATAATCCAGAGAAATGTAAACATTAAATAATATTCCTTGTGTTATAAGAGTCTTATATCTACAATATTCAAACTTTTTAAACAAAAATAATACCCAACTATCACCATTGACATCTTAGAGTTTGTTTCCATTTGGGGGTCACAAGTCACTTACTCCCCCCCAACTGCCAAAAAAAAAAAAAGTCTCCATGAGAGGGTAACCTGTTTTCTGGAAATCTTAGAATTCTTAGTTTAAAATTCGATGTGCTTCTTATTCAATAACATACCATATTTACTTAAGGAGGAGTTATTCTTGGATAATGTTCACATCGAAATTTTTAGGTTGAATGAAAACAAGAGCCAAATAAACTTGGCAATTAGGTGAACAAAGTTTCTGGTTTAAAAATGGCCTCTGTCTAGAAGTCCTGTACAAAGCTTTTCCCAAACTCCCACTGAAAGAACTATGTAAAGACAGAAAAGATGCAAATTTATGACCTTATAAACTAAGATTGACAGACAACCTAAGGCTTGAATCTGGAAGGAATTTTCAATAATTGGAAGCCAGACAGAGTTGAGTGTATTAACCAATTGATGCCCTGTGTGTGTGTCATCTCAAGAAACAGACCAATCTTGACAGAATAAGAGACGCTGGAGAGAAAGCAAACCTGATCCACACAACCCCAACCAGGCTCAGGCAAAGAAACAGGGTCTACACTGACCAAAATCATTGTAGCTGATGCTTTTCTCTCTTCCCTCCCTCTTTAGCGCACTTATCTTGTATGTTCTTCTAGAAACAGAAACTCCAAAATCACCTGCGTAGTAAGAGAGAGAGGAGCAAGGGAAGCATGGGCTGGCAGCGAAATTTTAAAACCCTTGGCAGTGTAGACCCACAAATCAAGCTTAGGAGAAGGCGCAGCCCAAGGTGAATTGTAATTGTTCACAGAGATGGGAGGAGTTCTGCACATCATCCAGTTTGCAGCTATAGATCTGAGATTAACTTATCTCAGCAAACAAATGACAAGCAAAGGGTCAATCCATTCAATTAAAATGCTGAGTTTGGACACATTCTTGTTCATTTAATGATTGAAAAAGTAATGATAGGGGCACCTGGGTGGCTCAGTCGGTTGAGCGTCCAACTTCGGCTCAGGTCATGATCTCTCTGCTCATGAGTTCGAGCCCCGCGTCAGGCTCTGTGCCGACAGCTCCGAGCGTGGAGCCTGCTTCAGATTCTGTCTTCCTCTCTCTCTGCCCCTCCCCAACTCGCACCCTGTCTCTCCTCTCTCAAAAATAAGTAAACATTAAAAAAATTTTTAACACTGCTAGGAATTTACCCAAGGGATACAGGAGTGCTGACTGCATAGGGACACTTGTACCTCAATGTTTATAGCAGCACTTTCAACAATAGCCAAATTATGGAAAGAGCCCAAATGTCCATCAACTGATGAGTGGATAAAGAAGTTGTGGTTTATATATACAATGGAGTACTACTTGGCAATGAGAAAGAATGAAATATGGCCTTTGGTAGCAACGTGGATGGAACTGGAGAGTGTTATGCTAAGTGAAATAAGTCATACAGAGAAAGACAGATACCATATGTTTTCACTCTTATGTGGATCCTCAGAAACTTAACAGAAGACTGTAGGGGAGGGGAAGGGGAAAAAAAAAGTTACAGAGAGGGAAGGAGGGAAGGGAAGAGAGGGAAGAGACTCTTAAAAACTGAGAATAAACTGAGGGTTGATGGGGTGGGAGGGAGGGGAAAGTGGGTGAAGGGCATTGAGGAGGGCACCTATTGGGATGAGCACTGGGTGTTGTATGGAAACCAATTTGACAATAAATTTCATATTAAAAAAATAAAAAATTTAAAAAAATTTTTAAAATTTTACGTGAAACTAAAAGTAATGCTAATAACACTTACCAGAAAGTTGCCATGTGACCAGTTACTATTCATCTCACTTAGAAATATTTAATCACTAACTCTAATAAAACTCTATGAGGTAGGTACCATTATCCCCATTTCTCTGATGAGGAGACTGAGGCAAAGGCAGTTTACATTGAAGCAATTTGCCAGTTATATGGTAGTAAGTAGTGAAGCTATGACTTAAACCCAGGCAGTCTAGCTATCAAGTCTCTGGTCTTAACCATGATTTTAAACAAATGTAAAAAATTTACTTAAAAAAAAATAAAGCCTAAGTATGAATACTATAGGATGAAGATTTTAGGAAGCCTATGTGTCTGAAAACAATCCATTAAAGGAACCATGATCATAGAAAGAGAACTAGAGAACTAGAAAATGTTTAACTTCCTAAAGAGGGTCCAAAAAGACATGGCCTTTCTGAAAAAGGAATAGAAAGGAAAAAAAGAGATAGTGGGTTGGGTTAAATGATAAGTGGATAAGATAAAAAAGGATGCAAATGTGACAGATGGCTGCATTGGTGACACCAATTCATGGCCTCCTCTAACCCCTGCCTTTGCAATGTAACTTTGAAGTTCTTCCAAGAGGTAGAGACCATTTCCTCAGCCCAGATATGGGGTTGGCCTCGAAACATGCTTTTGCCAATAAAATGCTCAGAAGCAGTATCATGCCAGTTCTGAGACTAGACCCCGAGAGATTTTGTGTGCTTTTTCTCTCCTTGTTAGACCCTTCAGTCTGCCCTGAGCATAAGCTCAGGTACTCTGCTGCAGGATGAGGGGCTACACGGGGAAGAGAGGGTTGAGGTCATCCTAGAAAGCTAGGAAGCTCCCAGTCAACTTGCCAGCTGATAGCAGTCACACGAATGAGCCCAGGTGAGATCAGCCAAGCTTGGTCCAGAATAGCCAAACTGCCCAGCTGATTCATGCACACGTGAGAAATATGTTATTTTTTCTGTTTGGGCTATTTGCTTTGGATTAGTTGATAGCTGTAGCTATACACGATGGACTCTAAACACATACCTGGGAAAACATAAAGGTCATGACGTACCAGAAATGCCAATTATGCTGTCGACCAATTATCTCCCTGCTATTTTATGCTTCCTTTAGAGGAAAATATGCCCCAAACTCTCCTTCTGACCATCTGCCTCCACATGCTCTTTTGAAGAGGCATCAGGCATCCATAAGTACTTTGGACCCAGAGTAGAAATCTGGCCCAAGTTAGACCCATGAGATTCTCTTTTATGAGAATTTAAAATTGACTTTCAAAGGCTCTAATCAGCATCTGAGAGGAGGCCATCCTGAGGACAAAAATAAGATCAATACACAAAATGAAGCAGGGAAAAAAAACACGGTAAGTCCTCAGAGAGAGAGAAACAGGGAAAACTATTTATGCTACATGTCCCCTCCTTGGGGCCCATGAGATGTTTATATCCTTGTTTCCTTTTTTTCCATTATGAAATATGTTTCCATTTTGCATGCCTGTGAAAGTAGCCTGCCCATTCTTCAAGACATGTCCTCATTTATAAATATTTCCAGGGTTTTCAAAAGGATGGAATGGCGATTTTCATAGGATAGAATACTTTTATTTATTGAAAGAGGACAAAACCAATCTTTAGCAACAATGATGTAGAAATACTGTAAGGTACAAAGGGCTTTAGCTTTTCTGGTTTTTCTTATCTGGTAGCTCTCCTTTATCTAGTTGTTTTTTATGAAAGGCAATAAAAATACAGGCTTTCCGGAGAAAATGTAAAATTAGTCTTTTCCTCTTCGATTTTTACGATGTTGAGTATGTTTACACATGAAGAGTAAAATGGAGGGATGGACAAACTTACTGAGAAAAATCAGCATCTAATATGCAAAGAAAACTGCAAAATAATGGGACTTTCATCTCTACCACCTTCCTGTGGTTCCTGGGGTGCAGACCCTACTGTGTTTCTCCAGGTGTTCTGGAGTGTTCTTCCCATGAAGTAGAGTTAAGACTCCACAGCAGGAGCTACTGGATGGAGACGGAATTCATGGTATTTCCTACTTTTCGCATGAGTATTTTCTACAGTAGTAAAAGGTGTTAAACAAAGGGATTTGGGGAAACATTCCTCTTCTTCTTTTTCATGTGCTTAAATTAACCGTTGGAAAAAATGCAGTTTTGAAGATGCTTCACATTCAAATCAGAATCCGCTGGAAAACTGCATACATCTCCACTTTGCTTCATCTTAAATTTTGAGTCCAAGGTGGGTTTCCTGCAAGGTTGTCATTTTACAATAGTTTCTCTTCTGTGCCTTTAAAAAATTTTTTTTTAATGTTTTTATTTATTATTGAGAGACAGAGAGACACAGAGCATGAGCAGGGGAGGGGTAGAGAGAGGGGGAGACACAGAATCCGAAGCAGGCTCCAGGCTCTGAGCTGTCAGCAGAGAGCCCGACACGGGGCTCAAACCCACCAACCTTGAATCATGACCTGAGCTGAAGTCGGTCGCTTAAGTGACTGAGCCACCCAGGCGCCCCTGTCTTCTGTGTCTTTTAGAAAAATGGTATGTGTGACTTTCCTGAACCCAAGTGAACATAATGGCAGACCCAAAGAGACTGAGATGCTGAGACCCAAAGAGACTGAGACCCAAAGAGACCAAAGATGCATAAATGATATTTTCATTTCTTTACTAAAAAGGGGAGGAGGGATAAAGGAAAAGAAAAATACCCCCTTGACAGTTTATCCCCCTTGTTTTGTCTTTTGCTACGCATGTGCACTAATTTGTCACTGGCCCTTTGCACGGATCATCTGTTCCTTTCCCCATCTCCACTCGTAGAGACAGATCTGCTGATGCTGGTCTGGGAAGTAACAGCCTAGATTCTGAAAGCATCTCAGAAGATGATCCAACCACGTTATTACACTGATTCAAAACAAACAAATAACAGCAAGAACAACAACAACAACGATCGCAAAACAAAGGCTCAAGAGACTGAACTATATTACTTATATGTTGTCACAGCCATCAATCCTAAATAAAAATATCAATCTTAAATAAGTTAAATGGTCAGGGAAATAAAATTAAGTAAAAGAAAAAGATAATGAGGAAAAAAATAATAAACAGATATTAAACTCTGAGTTTTCTGCCTTAAAGTTGAGACATAAAACATTCACTGACAGCTATGTGGCATACTATAGGGAAGGGTTTGTATTTTTGACATACGGAGGGGCCAAGAGAAGGCAAGGAATGAGTAGGAAGGTTGGAGCCAAACTGGACGTTCTACTAAAGCTCTGTACTCCCTCTGTACAGGTGCTTGCAGGTGCTTAGTAGGTGTTTATTTTTTGACCAAATCCTCTCCCCACCCTCTTCCTTCTGTAGAAACCCTTAGGGGAAGTGGAGAGAACACAGACTTTGGGTATAGACATGCCCAGATTTACACCCTGGCTCCCTAAAGATTCTCAATTGAGTTTAATTATAATTTATGCATTATAGAGTTATTGACTAGAGATAATGTATGTGTAAAGGAACTAAGCATAAAGGGCAATGAGCAAAGGCTTGGTGGTGACTGCAGCATTGGATGAGCAACCAAGAGAAACTCTAGGAGCAACAGAACAGTAACTCTTACAAAGTTGGGCAAAGGGAGTCAGGGTGAAAAGGTGGAAGGAGGGCACCTGGGTGGCTCATTTGGTTAAGCGTCTGCCTTCAATTCAGGTCATGATCTCACGGTTTGTGGGGTCAAGCCCCACCTTGGGCTCTATGCTGCCAGTGTGGAGCCTGCTTGAGATCCTCTCTCTCCTTCCTTTCTCTGCCTGTCTCTCAAAATAAATAAATAAACTTAAAAAAAAAAAAACGGTGGAAGGGATTCAGGAATAAGAGGTTAATTTGAGAACATCGTAGCCCGTTGTGTCAAGAAGTGGAGTTTATTTTACCATCTCCTTAATTTGCTTTGTGAGCTGTTCTGCCTGTCACAACATGGCAGAAGTAAAGTTGTGTGAATTCTGAAGCCCAGATCTTCACAGAATGTGCAACTTTGACCCTTTCTGTCTTGGAACTCTGAAACCACCATAAGGTGAAGAAGTTAAGTCAAGTCTAATGGATGATGAGAACTCAACTGGAGGAAAACCAAGGAAGCCCAGCCTGCAGCCAGTCAAAGTAGCCAAATCTGTGAGTGATGCCACCTAGAACCTCTAGCCTTAGCCTAACCATGAGGTGACTGTAGCCACCTCATGATGGAACGATTAGCAGAAGGACTCCCCATGTTGCAAAGCACAGAATCACAAAAAACAATAAATGTTGTTTTAAGCCAGTCAGTTTTGAACTGGTCAGTTACGTTGCATCAGATAACCGAAATAAAAATGGGTACCTGCGAACTGGTTGCTGCCGTCACAAAAATGTACGATATATGGCATTATCTTTGGACTCAAGTCACTATAGTCATGTGATGTTCTCTGACATTTATAAGGCATCGGGTTAGGTATATTGCAGATTGCTCTATTGAAAACACACAGTCTTTAGGGTCAAGATATTTATCATCTCATCAAGAAGATCCAGCTGAAAGGCAGCATAAAACCATTGCTATGGAAGAATCACAAACAAGTCTAGAATAACATGAAGAAAAGAAAAGAGGGCTTATGGGAAACTTCATGAAGAATCAGGCAATTGAACTGGACTCACAGAACTAAGGTGGCACTGATGAGCATTCCAGCTGTAGGGACATCCTGAACAAAGGCACAGAGGTGAAAAAGCACAGAGGAGGTTCTGGGAAGAGTGAATAGTCCGGGTTGACAGGTGTATGATGTGCAGGACAAGACGCAGGCTTGAAGGAGCAGGAACTTGGATCCGAGACAGAATGCCAGGCCTTGAGGTCAGGCTAAGTAGATCGGGCCTTCAGGCATGAAAAAAACATAGAAAGGTACGAGGAAGTGAGTCAACCTGATTCAATCAACAGCACTTCAAGGAGCTGGATCTCAAAATAGCTCAGGACCCTATTTGTGTAATTATCAAATTTTTGATAATTTAGTATATTTTGACATTTATCAAGATATTTTATGATGTGTTATATGCACTTGCCCTTACACTAGAGAAAAAAATATTCTGAAAAAATAACTAGTTTTTTTTCTGAGACAAGGTTAAACACTATAAATAATGCTGCACGCTCAGACAGCCACAGGATAGTTTTATTCCTGGGCATATGTATGCTCTATCCCATATTAGGGATGTATTTACATGAAGTAAGGAAGGACTAATGGAATATGCTTTTATAGTCTTAATTATATCAATACTATTCTCTGACATAATTGCCTGATTTAAAAAAAATTAATGTTTATTTAGTTTTGAGAGAGTGAGAGAGAGAGAGAGAGAGAGAGAGAGAGAGCATAAGTGGGGAAGGGGGGGGCAGAGAGAGAGGGAGACACAGAATCCAAAGCAGGCTCGAGTTGTCTAAATTTACTTGCTGCTTAGATCAAATCACCATTAGTTCTTATTCAAAATTGACTCAATGTAATTTGATATAATCCGTCTATTTACTCTTCTTCTCTATCATCAGACATTATCTTGTTTGTTGATGATTCCACTAATAGATATAATATTTAAAAATAAACAAGCTAAAGCAAAACGCTTGATCTCATCATCCACCTTGGGATATCAGAAAATTAAACATCTTTAAAAGGTTAGATTTATCAGTAAGAGGGACAATCTCACCGGGGCTCAGATTGTGATACAACCAAATACTATGTTGACCTTAGAAATTAACATGATTAAAATAAAAGACAGCATATATCTCTTGTGTGATCAGTGGTTTATTACCTAATACATGATTGAATCTAACATATTTTCAGACACCACCAGGAAAAGGACTTCCGTGGTCCCTTATGACATTGTATGCTAGAATGCAATATTCCTTTAAAATCTCCAAAATAAAAGAGGCAAACACCAGCTTGAGGCCAGACAAGAAGCCTGTGAAACTTCAGACAGTTTTCATCACAGCTGGCCAGGCCTGGGAAGTTTCAGACAAAGGACTTCCGCCTTTATCTGGCCCTTATTTTGATGTCTCATTCAGCTGAAGATAAAAGGAAAGATGTGCTTTGAAATTTAACCATTAGGACGGCAAAGAAATCAACATGCAAATGTCACCCATACATGAATTCGAGATGAATTCTACATTTGTCATTGCAAACTCAGAACTCATTGGTATTTTTTACTCCCAAAGCAGTAGGATAAAAACTGTGGATGAAATGTGAGTGCCAAATTTAGTTCAATTGGATAACTTTTGGCTCCCCCAAAACTTAACCAATAGCCCACTGTGGACTGGAAGCCTCACTGATAACATAAACAATAGATTAACACCTATTTTGTACATGTATTTTATATTCTGCATGCTTACAATAGAATAAGCTCAAATAAAGAGTTATTAAGAAAATCATAAGGCAGAGAAAGTACATTTATAGTGCTGTAACTGTAAAAATCTGTGTATGAGTGGACTTATACATAAACCCGAGTTGCTCAAGGATCAAGGAGAGAGAGGGAGAGAGAAAACACAAAGAGACTATGAGAACAAAAGAAACGGAAAACAAGAATCTGATATTATGATACACTTTCACTTAGGCAATCGAGAAGGCTAGGAGACTCCATATCTGTGTTTTCAAAAATCTTATCAACTTCTATCAGGAAAACGAACTCCTTTCTTGGGAAAAGTGAAGTACACTCTTTTAAAGTAGCTTGTCCACCTACAGAAGATGCTAATGACTTGAGACATACAGTGTCAGGATTTGCCCTACACATTAATAGGGAAGAGATTTGCAAACTGCAAAATATGAATCGGATCCAGTTTCAAACTAAGAATAATTGCACATATATCTTCTGGGTACAGGTTCCCATCCACTGATTCAGAAGTAATTGTTTAAAACTGTGATTCCAAATAGTTTGTGTGATTTTGTAAGAATTTTAGGTTGGCTCCTATATTTTTGCTATTAAAAGCTCCAGAGAAAATGACTTATCACTCCCAACCCCGATTCTCAACATACAAAGTCATAGCTGAATAAAGAAGGTGATTAAGAGTCAGAAAGGATCTGAAGAAGTTTGTTTTGGAACAGAAGATTTCACATTGGGGAAGGCCATGATGGCTGTGTTAAAATAATTGTAGGACTCTCATATAAAAGATGAACTTTACTTGATCTAAAGCCAAACTAGGAACAATATGTTAACTGCAGTGAAGAAAAATATGTTGGTGTAATTTAACTAAGCCAAAAGTGAGTGGTCCATCTTATAAGGCAGGGATGCTGGAAAATTACCTTCTGGAGACATTTTTTTGGACAAGTACATTTTGGGAATACAAGGAAAACTAAGATATAATTTCTGCGTTAAGGATTAACATATTATTGAAAGGCAAAGAGAATTCAAAGTATAGTACATTATGGCGGGTGCTTTAGGAAGAGCTCAGAAATGAGTCACTTAAATCCATTCAAGATAAGTGTATGTTGAGGAGGGAGGTGTCCTGGAATGCTTCCAGAATAGATAACATTTCAGCTGAATTTTGAAGGAAAAGTAGGAGATAGCCTAGTTGAAAAAATATTCTATGACTATTTTAGAAAGAATTTGTTAGTTCAGGCATTAAATCAAATGATATTTAAATTCAATCCATTTGTGAATTAAGTGATCTTAGATACCAATGCAAATTAACGATTTAAAAAATTTGACCTTATATCACATATAAAACTTAAGTCAAAATAAATTAAAGGCAAATGTAGATTAAATGTTAGAAAAGCTTTATGACATTAGATTAGCAGTGATTTTTTTTTAATTTATTTTTGAGAGAGAGAAAGTGCGAGCTAGGGGAGGGAGAGAGAGAGAGGGAGACATGGAATCTGAAGCAGGCTCCAGGCTCTGAGCTGTCAGCACAGAGCCCGATGCAAGGCTCAAACTCACAAATTATGAGACAATGACCTGAGCTCAAGTCGGAAGCTCAACCAACTGAGCCACTCAGGCATCCCAAGATTAGCAGTGATTTCTTACGTAAAGCACCAAAACAGAGGCAACAAAAGACAAAACAGGTAAATTGGATTACATCAAAATTTTAAACTTTTATGTTAGAGGGCACAATCAATGGAGTTAAGCGACAAACCATAGAATGAGTAGAAAATATTTGCAAATCAACTATCTTATAAGGGGTTAATATCCAGATTATATAAATTAATTTCTACAGCTCCATAAGAAAAATAAACAAGCAATCTGATAAAAAATGGGAAAAGGGCTTGAATAGACATTTCTCCAAAGAAGATATACCAAGGATCAAAAAGCCCATGCAAAGCAAAGATACTCAGCTTGCTAATCATTGGTGAAATGCTAATCAAAACCACGAGCTATCACTGCGCATCTAGTAGGATGGCTATTTTACAATCAAATGGAAAATAGCTGATGTTGGAGACGATGTGGAGAAGTTGGAACCCTGTGTGCCATTGGTGGTAACATAAAATGATGCAGCTACTATGGGAAACAGTATGGCAGTTCGTCAACAGAATTTAAAAAATAGAATTACCATATGATCCAGCAAGTCAGCTTTTGGGGATATACACAAAAGAATGGAAAGCAGGGCCTTGGCTAGATGTTTGTACATCCACGTTCATGGTAGCGTTATTTGTAATAGCCAAAAGGTAGAAACAGTTCAAGCGTCCACTGACGGATTCATTAATAAACAAAACGTGGTCAATGGAATATTATTCAGCACGACAAAGGAAGGAAGTTCTGACACCAGCTATAACGTAAGTAAAACTTGAAGACATTATGCTAAATAAAATAAACCAGTCACAAAAGGATGAGTGCTATTTTATTCTACTTATATGGGGTACCCGGAGCAGTCAAATTCAGAGACAGAAAGTAGAATGGTGGATGCCAGGGGTGGAGAAAGTGGGGGGGGATGGGGAGTTGGGGAGTTATTGTTTAACGGGTCCAAAGTTTTGGTATTACAAGATGAAAGGAGTTCTGTGGGTTGTAGTGATAGTACCACAACAATTTTCATGTATGTAATGGCACTGAACTGTACGTTTCAAAATGGTTAAGATGGCAAATTTCATGTTATGCATATTTTACCACATAAAAAAAAAACCTTTTGAAATGCTTATATTTAAAATGTCATGAATTGATGTGCTTTTCTCTGAAAACTTCTGAGAATTTTTCCCCATTCCTTAGACTCAGTAAATATGATATATATATTATGTATTTCCTACATATATTTTTTCACATATATATATGTATGAAAGTAAGAAGAAACCAGTCTACAAGATAATCTACAGCTGAAATTTACAGTGATAAATTGTTATATGCTTCTGTTCCTCTCCACTTAGTTAACTTCCCCAACAACAACGTTTGTGAACAAGAAATTCACAGTCCTTAATTGCAGTATTGTCTTACTATCACCTCCCTAAGTCCACAGAGTATTTCAAAGTGATTTGGGGAGGAGAAAGGGATCACCCTTATGCACATGTTCCATCTGGAGCTTCAGAGTCCAAGAAGATAATAAAGTCCAGTTATTATACTTAATGGCACAAATACTTGTTACCATCATAAAAGATTTACTTTATGCTACACAGCTCAATAAATGTGCCAAGTACTTTGCACGCATTACCATATTTAATTATAAAGGCTTTTTTTTTAATGTGCTTTAAGAAGAGTATTTTTAAAATATTATACACCTTCAATACCTTGGTTTGAAGAAAAAAAGAAAAACTTAACTATGTATGTTTTTTTCCAAAGAGGAAAGTAGAAACCCTAAACTTCTCCTTAGTCTAAAAGTCCATAGGACTATATCAGCATAGCTTTAAAGAAAAACAACACTTAATGAGGTCAAAACTCCTTTTAAGGAAATGAATTGTAATTTATCTCAATTCGGATGCTTTTGGAACTGATAAGAAAATCTATGTTTGACAAAAGAAATTAAAAACAAACAAACAAAAAACAAAAAACCCAACAAACAAAAACCTACCAGGCGTATTTAAATTTTCATGCAGTGGGTGTCTTAATATAGTAATCTTGGCATAGGTGAAACCTCTAGCTAGAGACAACAGAAAAATGATCAAAAACTTCATGTCTGTATTTAGATTGGTAATGTAAGGACCGAACTTTCATTCATTCTTTTGAGGACTACAGTATTTTTAATGCTTATTGGCTACTCACACATGAAACAGTGTTTAAATAGAATGATGAATGTAGTAACAAAGGAGAATTTGTTCGTCAGTGGCTAGCTTGTTACAATCAGATGAAATTACACTGTTTATTTTCAAGTAATCTAAGTGGACAATGAATAGAGGGAACAATGGACAAATTATACTGAGCATTGAAATATCCTGGGTAAATACCTGTATCCTGGTGGTGAGAGGTGAAGTCTAATTTTCCTAATAAAATGGTGGGAAATTTCTCATTGAACAAGTATGACGGCTTAGGACTTATGCAATAGATTCCAATTTAAAACGACTGCGGTAATAAATGGGCAAATTAGCTTGTTTAAGGATTACAGCTTTACGATAGCACAGCTTGATGTTCTCAGCATTGAGCATTATTATTTTGAAGCGGTTTCTAGAGCACTTTTGGAGCTAAGTGTTCAGAATTTGCTTCTTTAGCACAAACAGCTTCTCTGATTTGAAAATTATACAACTTTATTTTACAGGCGTAACTGAATTTAAGTTGAAGTGTCTCACTTATATTAAAATAAAAAAAATTTAAAAATACATACAACTTGGAAAATGATGATAGGTATTTCTTCCCTCATTGTGGCAGAAATGGCTCATGACCCCAATATGTAGCGCAGAGTTGTTAGTGGGAACAACTGTGCAGCCAAGAACTATATTTTTCAGCTGCCTTTGCATCTAGGTAAAGTCAACTGACTCTTTCCCACCAAATGGGAGCAGAAACAGTGTATGTCACTTTGGGGATGAAGTCGGTAAGAAAAGGGCATGCATTCTCTGTGTTCTCTTCCCCTGTTTCAGAGCTGTATGTTGATGCCCAGGGTAGTTTTGTAGGCTGTGTTTTGAAAATGGTAGAGTCGCACTCAATTTGTTTCGTTGAAATGCTGGGGACCGAGCCACTCCTCAAATCCAGCCCTACCCCTCTCAACTGCTGATTGGACTTTACACCAGCCAATATCAAATTTCTCTTGCATTATGACGCTAAGCAACTAGTATTAATTAATTGTGGTTTTTTTTTTTAAGTAAGCTTTACGGCCATCATGGGGCTTGAACTGTTGACCCTGAGATCAAGAGTCCCATGCTCAACCAACCGAGCCAGCCGGGCACCCAACTAGTATTAATTTAATTGATAATTTCAACCTTACATCTAATCAAAAGTCTATTGATTCTATCCCTTTGATATGTACTAAATCTGCTTTTGTTTTTTTAATTGTACTACTAGCATCAACATTTAAAAATGAATAGATATAAGGGTCTCCTATGAATCTCCTTACTCTCCACTCTGACTCTGGTGCATTCTAAACACTGTATCCAGGGTGACTTTTAAAACTGAGAATCATGGGGTGCCTGGGTGGCTCAGTCAGTTAAGTCTGACTTCGGCTCAGGTCGTGATCTTGAGGTTCATGAGTTTGAGCCCCCTCTCCCTCCCCAATCAGGCTCTGTGCTGACAGCTCAGCTGCCAGTCTGTTTTGTGACAAATACCCAACAATTGCAGAATGAACTCAATTCACCAAGATTTGGCTCTCCCCTCAACAGATTTGAGATACTTCCAAGCAGTCACAGCAGATTGTTGCACAGCTCTAAGAAGGCATAAAGAGTAAAGACTGACTATTTTGTCTAACGACAGCAAAATCATTGTAAGTTAAATATACATACACACACACACACACACACACACACACACACACACAGAACTTGACTGTATTTTTAATGGGAACACTACTAAAGACTAGAATCCATATGTTAAAGAGAAAGGAATGAATAATCTTATTGTAAGAATCATGATATGGTCCCTTTTCTTCATCCTGCTGTACATTACAATCTGTTCTAAAAATCCAGGTATACTTTCTTATACCATACACCACAAAAAAATTCAAAATGGATGAAAGGCCTAAATGTGAGACAAGGAAACCATCAAACTCCTAGAGAAGAATACAGGCAGCAACTTCTTTGACCTTGGCCATAGCAAGTTCTTACTAGATACATCACCAGAGGCAAGGGAAACAAAAGCAAAAATGAACTATTGGGACTTCATCAAGATAAAAAGCTTCTGCAGGGCAAAGGAAACAATCAACAAAACTAAAAGGCAATCTACGGAATGGGAGAAGATATTTGCAAACAATATGTCTGATAAAGGGTTAGTGCCAAAATCTATAAAGAACTTATCAAACTCAACATCCAAAAAACACATAACCCAATTAAGAAATGGGCAGAAGACATGAATAGACACTTTTCCAAAGAAGATATCCCTATGACTAACAGACATATGAAGATGCTCAATATTATTCATCATTATGGAAATGTAAATCAAAAACACAATGAGATACCACCTCACACCTGTCAGAATGGCTAAAATTAATAACACAAGAAACAACAGGTGTTGGAGAGGATGCAGAGAAAGGGGAACCATCTACCCTGTTGATGGCAATGCAAACTGGTGCAGCAATTCTGGGAAATAGTATGAAGGTTCCTCAAAAAACTAAAAATAGAACTACCCTACAATTCAGCAATTGCACTACTAGGTATTTACCCAAAGGATACAAAAATACAGATTTTGGGTATATGCACCCCGATGTTTATAGGAGCATATCAACAATAGCCATACTATGGAGAGAGACCAAATGTCCACTGAATGATGAATGGATAAAGAAGATGTGGTGTATATATAATGGAATATTACTCAACCATCAAAAAGAATGAAATATTGCCATTTGCAATGATTTGGATGGAGGTAGCTAGAGTGTATTATGCTAAGCAAAATAAGTCAGTCAGGGAAAGGACAAATACCATATGATTTCACTCATACGTGGAATTTAAGAAATAAAACAGATGAATACACAGGAGTGGGAAAAAGAGAGAGAACAGACCGTGAGAGACTCTTAAGGATAGACAACAAACTGAGGGTTGATGGAGGGAGGTGGGTAGCGGATGGGCTAGATGGGTGAGGGGCATTCAGGAGGGCACTTGTTGTAATGAGCACTGGGCGTTGTATGTTAAGTGATGAATCACTGAATTCTATTCCTGATGCCAATATTGCACTGTAAGTTAACTAATTAGAATTTAAATAAAAAATTTGAAAAAAAAAATAAAAATAAAGTAAATATCTAGGTTTACTACTAATGAAGCCTCTTCAATCATCAATTTGAGAAACATCACATTTACCATTATTGAAAAATCTCAGTGGCCTTAATCCAAAGGCTCTCTAAACCCTCTTTTTGAAAAGGATGCCAAAATGTTCTTTTGAAGGTAAAGAATTGACCCTGACCACAGAAAAAATTTAAGTTTTTTTTTTTTTTTCCCCTCAAGGAGACTTCCTTAATCGAGAAGCTTACCTTCATGATCACTTCTTGACTGGTTCCATACCAAACACAAGATTCACATTCTATCCATTAAAGAGGGTAATGACTTAATAAAAACCTAGTTCCAGTCTCTGTGGGTTCTGGTATGCGGGGGGGGGGGGTGGCGGTGCCTACCATTTTGCTATGGATTCAGATAATCTATGCCATATATATAGTCCGGGGGTAACCCTCATTGTAAAACTTCGAGTCTACAAAACCAGGAGAAAACTTGTCAAAATAAATCTTAACTTCTGACCGGGATAGAAGACCTACTACGGGGTATTAACAGAGTCAGGACTGTCAATCACTGCCTGGTCTCCATGTTTGTGTTATGAATTCCAACTCTGGTGGCATGAACCTGGGGTAAAAACCATTGTAAGCTGAGCGAGTCCAAAAAATACAAACTGGGAGTGAAATATATTTGGGGCTGAAATGACGTTACCGATGTCTGAGATGGGTTTTCTTTCTTCCCCTCCTGCCCCCACCTTCCCTTTTGAAAGGCGATGCTTTTATTAGATTATTTCTACAGCCAAAAGACACAGCTACTGTCTGGCTGAATTTGCTGGTTTTCTCTTGAATTAAAATAAATAAATAAAAGAAAAGCCTAAATCTTTTAAACAAAACAAATCAGAATACTTTTCTTTTTTTTCTTTTTTCCTGCCAACTGAACACATTCTGTACATTCAGATGGGACTCTGGGCCACATAATGTATGATACATACTCATACGTACACATACTGTAGATGACAAGATGGGCTTCTTAACCTAGTATTATACGTGGGTGCACAGGTGAGTGGGAAATAGCACTTTGCTACAAGAGTGAGCAGCACGCTGGACTTGACTGGCAGCCACATTGTCAACTCTGATGTACACAGACCCCCATCCCTGTCATTCTTCTGCTTCACCATTTCCCTTCCCAAACCTTAAACCACTGCCATCTTCTTTTAGGACCCGATGAGGGTTCGGATAACATTCTCATTCTCCTTACCTGACAGCTAAAAATGTGAGGCCTTGAAAAATTCAATTGCCATCACATTTTCCAAGCCATACAACTAATGAATGGCCAACCTCGTGCTAGGAACCTGGAAATTTAGGTAGCGCACACTCTGTGTCAGAGGCACCATCAGTACTTTCCTGACATAGTCAAGGGGTCACTCAAGGTCACCCCACTTGCCATTGTAAGAAGACTGGAAGGGAAGACATTTCACATGCAGCAGTGAAGCTCTT